>NC_133326.1:523524994-523890570 GCF_042186555.1 Aquarana catesbeiana
CAGTAGCTATCCCTGCTAAGGTCAGGCGTACCCGACCCTGTTCTTCTGTTGTTGAGGTGCAACAACCGCAGGGTTCTCATATGGAGCAGAGAGCCAGTACTAGTGCCGCTCAACCTTCTGGTGAACTGGCAAGCACCAGTGGCCTAGTACATCCTGGTTGTAGACAAGCCAGCACTGCAGTATCACTTAGTGACGTGGCGAGTCCCATAAGTGCAGTTCAAGCTGGTGTAGCACAAGTAGTGCTCCGCAGCCACCAAGAGTTCAAAGCTGGAGCCCATAGTGTCCTTCCCACTGCATATGCTAATCCTGATTGTCAGCCCACCACTTCTGGAGCGCCTGTACTTCCCGCCTTAGGCTCCATTCACACTAACGCGTTTTTTGATGCATTTTGCAGAAATTGAAGGGGAATTTTTTAACATGGGTTCCTATGGAACATGTTCACATCAATGCATTTTTGTACCTCTGCGTTTTTGGAAAGGGTCAGGGACTTTTTTTCATGCAAAATGCAGCGTTTTGCATGTAATAGAATCCAATGGACCAGCATCAAAAATGCAAGTACAGCGTTTTTGCAGCATTTTTGCGGCGTTTTTTGACACGTTTGCGGTTTTGGCGTCAGCTGTGCTGCTTGTCACTTCATGTAACCTTTTACTTGGTTATGTGGCTGAATACATTTTGGCCTAAAAGTATGACTACAAGTCGAAAATATCTTTTTTTTCAAAAATTTTTTTTTGTTTTGTTTATATCACAAAAAATCCCAGAGGTGATCAAATACCACCAAAAGAAAGCTCTATTTGTGGGGAAAAAAAGGACGCAAATTTCGTTTGGATACAGCATTGCATGACGCAGCAATTACCAGTTAAAGCAGTGCAGTGCCAAATTGTAAAAAGTGCTCTGGTCATTAAGGGTGCAAAACCGTTCGGTCCTTAAGTGGTTAAACTTTACTACTGCTCTCTGTTGCACTTCAGGTGGCCTTGCTACTGTTTATGCTGATCTGGATGTGAAATGTCATGGTATGCCTAGTCCTTACAGTTAATCACTTTGTATGCTAATTAACGTTATTACCATTGTCAATCCATTTTATTCTTGCCTTGTTACCAATCTTTATGGATGACAATATATTAAGTTTGTCTTCACTACCTGGTTTGGTGCCTGTTTTCTTTGATATAGCACTACTACTGGGTACTAAGTATTACTTTTAGTGATTTTGTGTGGTATTGGTTGTTTGTACACAAAACTATGCAGTATAGCTGCAATCATGATGTCTGCATCCAAAAGAAACCACCACCTTCTTAACACGCTTCTCCATGAATAGCTTGATCACAAGGATAGGGGGCGATGAGGGAAGTGAGAAATATGGATACGTACCCCAGAACCATCCTGGTTATTGTGGGACTATATCGGAAACTGAACAGAGTCCCGACATCCCACAGGCCTAAGCTATGTCCCGCCAGAAGACCTCTGCAGCTGTCATCTCTGGTCTGCGTTGCTGTTTTGGCAGACTTCATCACACAGTAGTTGTAGTGAGGAGCTGTGTCTTATAGCCACTCCCTCCCTCCCCCTGTGCTCTGCTCCTGTTTAGGATTGTCCTGTAGACTTCTCTGTGCTGTGCTGTGCTGCCTGTGTGCCAAGGCTGGACTGCTTCTTGGTCCCTCTCCCAGCCATCAGTGAGAAGTGCTGGAAGCCATAGAGGAGGTAACTGCTACAGCAGTTACTGTAGCAGTTACCCTGCTCTGCTAGTACAGTTATTTGTAAAAACTACATCTCCATTCTATACAGTAAGCATCTTGCCTAAGTCTACCTTAAAGACTATCCAGCACCATAGCTCCCAATTGTCCCTAATTTTGAGTGACTGTCCCTGATTTGGAACAATGTCCCTCTGTCCCTCTTTCCTCCTCATTTGTCCCTCATTTTGGTCTGATCTATATAATTGTATATAAAATGCACTTTGTATCTTTCAAAAAGTGTCTCCCAGTGCAAAATTTTCATCCAGTTTCTAAATGGCTGCATTTGTAAATTTCAAAAGCCAGTATAAAGGAATAGTAGTGGTAAAAAAAAGCACTTGTGGGTTTAACTAATAATCTTTTCTGTAATTCGCCTTTAAGGGGATGTGGCAGGGATGTGTCCCATGTTTACATACTTTTGCTAACAGGTGTCCCTCATTTCTATCTCAAAAACATGGGAAATATGCAGCACCCCTAAAATTAGCTCCTCAGCATCCAGCCCCCCTTAGTGCACCCACTTTCTCCATAGAGCACCAGTGCCCCCCCCCTTCCTCAGAGTGCCAGTGCCTCCCTCTCCTTCCTCAGAGTGCCAGTGCCTCCCTCTCCTTCCTCAGAGTGCCAGTGCCTCCCTCTCCTTCCTCAGAGTGCCAGTGCCTCCCTCTCCTTGCTCAGAGTGCCAGTGCCTCCCTCTCCTTGCTCAGAGTGCCAGTGCCTCCTTCTCCTTCCTCAGAGTGCCATAGCCTCCATCTCCTTCCTCAGAGTGCCAGTGCCTCCCTCTCCTTCCTCAGAGTGCCAGTGCCTCCTTCTCCTTCCTCAGAGTGCCGTAGCCTCCCTCTCCTTCCTCAGAGTGCCAGTGCCTCCCTCTCCTTCCTCATAGTGCCAGTGCCTCCCTCTCCTTCCTCAGAGTGCCAGTGCCTCCTTCTCCTTCCTCAGAGTGCCATAGCCTCCATCTCCTTCCTCAGAGTACCAGTGCCCCCCTCTCCTTCCTCAGAGTGCCAGTGCCTCCTTCTCCTTCCTCAGAGTGCCATAGCCTCCCTCTCCTTCCTCAGAGTGCCAGTGCCTCCCTCTCCTTCCTCAGAGTGCCAGTGCCTCCCTCTCCTTCCTCAGAGTGCCAGTGCCTCCTTCTCCTTCCTCAGAGTGCCAGTGCCTCCTTCTCCTTCCTCAGAGTGCCATAGCCTCCCTCTCCTTCCTCAGAGTGCCAGTGCCTCCCTCTCCTTCCTCAAAGTGCCAGTGCCTCCCTCTCCTTCCTCAGAGTGCCAGTGCCTCCTTCTCCTTCCTCAGAGTGCCAGTGCCTCCCTCTTCTTCCTCAGAGTGCCAGTGCCTCCCTCTCCTTCCTCAGAGTGCCAGTGCCTCCCTCTCCTTCCTCAGAGTGCCAGTGCCTCCCTCTCCTTCCTCAGAGTGCCAGTGCCCCCCCTCTCCCTCCTCAGAATGTCAGCGCCCCCTCTCCCTCTTGAGAGTGCCAGTGCTCCCTCTCCCTCCTCAGAGCACCAGTGCCCCCTCTTTTTCTCCGCAGAATGCAGTGCCCCCTCTCCCTCTTTAGAATGCCAGTGCCCCCCCTCTCCCTCCTCAGAGTGCCAGTGCCCCCCTCTCCCTCCTCAGAGTGCCAGTGCCCCCCCTCTCCCTCCTCAGAGTGCCAGTGCCCCCCTCTCCCTCCTCAGAATGGCAGTGCCCCCCTCTCCCTCCTCAGAGCGCCTGCACCCCCCTCTCCCTTTGCAGTGCTCCAGTGCCCTTCTCCCTCCTCAGAGCGCCAGTGCCCTCTCTCCCTCCACAGAGCGTTGGACAGAATAGTGTGCCGCTTAGGCTCAGCTGGTTCTGGGAGTGGTGTGGAAGATGAAAGCACCCGCTACTGCGGGGGTGCTGGTGGGGGAGTGGAGCTCATCCTGGCTCTTGTAGTGGCTGGATAGAGAGAGAGGAGGAAATCCCCAATGCCGCACACCTACGTAGGTATTCAGAAGTAAAATGACAACCTCAGCCTGGACTCCCACCTGACCACACCAGGGGTGTCTTAATAGCATCATGGGCCCCTGGGCAAAGTAATGCTCTGGGGCCCCTACAATGGAGACAGAGCAGGTAAACAGATATCAAGTAGGTAGGATGCACACAAGCGGAGCTTCCCCTTTTGGGTGGAGCTCCGCATAAACTACATGAACAATCATTCTATACAGCAAAGAAACAGTGGGAAAATACTACATACATAAAGTAACAAAGCTGTCCTGGGCATATAATATATCTGCTAGATTGATGCCTCCCCAGCACTATGGCCCCTCTACACCCAAGATATCCCCCCAGCACTCTGGCCCCTCTACACCCCAGATATCCCCCCAGCACTCTGACCCCTCTACACCCCAGAAAGGAAAAAATCCTGGATGCCCGCACACCGCTAAAGGTATCTTAATTTAAACGATTAAAATCCAAAAACGGTCAAATTGTGCATAGAAGACAGGGAAAACCAGCTAACGCGTTTCACATGATGGATAGATGCTTAGTCATGACTTAGTCATGTCTTTAACAGGTCTGGAGCTTTTTGAGCTGCAATTTTTCTTTTATGTTGTTTCCCCTCTACACCCCAGATATCCCCCCAGCATTCTGACCCCTCTACACCCCCGATATCCCCCCAGCACTCTGACCCCTCTACACCCCAGATATCCCCCCCAGCACTCTGACCCCTCTACACCTCAGATATCCACCCAGCACTCTGACCCCTCTACATACGAGATATCCCTCCAGCACTCTGACCCCTCTACATCCGAGATATCCCCCCAGAACTCTGACCCCTCTACACCCCAGATGTCCCCCCAGCACTCTGACCTCTCTACATCCCAGATATCTCCCCAGCACTCTGACCCCTCTATATCCCAGATATCCGCCCAGCACTCTGACCCCTCTATACCCCAGATATCCCTCCATTACTCTGACCCCTCTACATCCCAGATATCCCCCCAGCACTGTGACCCCTCTACATACCAGATATCCCCCCAGCACTCTGACCCCTCTACACCCCAGATGTCCCCCCAGCACCCTGACCCCTCTACACCCTAGATATCCCCCTAGCACTCTGACCCCTCTACACCCCAGATATCCCCCCAGCACACTGACCCCTCTACACCCCAGATATCGCTCCAGCACTCTGACCCCTCTACATCCCAGATATCCCCCCAGCACTCTGACCCCTCTACACCCCAGATATCCCCCCACCACTCTGACCCCTCTACACCCCAGATATCCCCCCAGCATTCTGACCCCTCAACATCCCAAATACCTCCCAGCACTCTGACCCCTCTACACCCTAGATATCCCCCGAGTACACTGACCCTTCTACACCCTAGATATCCCCCAGCACTCTGACCCCCCTACACCCTACAACTACATGAACAATCATTCTGCACAGCAAAGAAACAGTGGGAAAATACTACATACATAAAGTAACAAAGCTGTCCTGTGCATATAATATATCTGCTAGATTGATACCTCCCCAGCACTATGGCCCCTCTACACCCTAGATATCCCCCCAGTACACTCACCCTTCTACACCCTAGATATCCCCCAGCACTCTGACCCCTCTACACCCTAGATATTCCCCCCAGCACTGTTACCATATATACCATAAGATACCCCTTGTATTGTGACCCCATTACATCCCTGATACCCCCTACACTGTGGCCTCTCTACATCCCTGATACCTCTAGCACTATAGCCACCCAAGATACCTAAGCATTGCTACCCCCTATACACCCAAGATCCCTCCTCAGCATGGTTTCCCCCCATACACCCTTGATATCCCCCAGCACCATTATTCCATCCATGTAGTACCCCCTTTGCCAGTGGAGATACAGCGCATGTGAACTTTTTGCTATGTGCCCACCTCCACCACTGGACTCACCTATACCAATCAAGCAGGCAGAAGGAGGGATGGAGGGAGCACCCCTCCGGGCATTCCATGCCCTTCGGTGCAAACAGTGCTGGACAACTGGGCTCACAATGCTACTTCCGCAGGTGGGCTCTCAGTGCAGCCTGCCTCCCCTGTGTATCCATCACTCTCAGTGCCATCGCGGGGCCCCCAATTTCTGGGCAGCGTGGGCTCAAGGACCAGCTGCTTTAGAGAAAGTGCAGGGGCCCCCCCATGCAGCCTGGGCCCCTGGGTGGTGCCCAGGTGTGCCCACTCATTAAGAAATCTCTGGACCACACCCCCAATTCATTTCTCTCCGCTCCTCGGAGCTTAATCCTGCCACAGAGCGCCAGTGCCCCTTCTACCTCCCCAGAGTGCCAGTGCCCCCTCTACCTCCACAGAATGTTCGTGTTCCCCTCCCTATCCACAGAGCTCCAGTGTTCCCTCTTCCTCCGCAGAGCACCAGTGCCCCCTCTCCCTCCTTAGAATGCCAGTGCCCCCTCTCTCTCCGCAGACCGCCAGTGCCCCCTGTACCTCCACAGGGCACCAGTGCCCCTCTTTCCCTCATGCAGGGCATCAGTGCCCTCCTCTCTCTCATGCAGGGCATCAGTGCCCCTCCTCTCTCTCATGCAGGACATCAGTGCCCCTTTCTCCCTCATGCAGAGCACCAGTGCCCCCAATCCCTCCGCAGAACGCCAGTGCCCCCACTTCCTCCACAGAACTCTAGTGCCCTCCCTTTCTCTCATGCAGGACATCAGTGCCTCCCCTATTTCTCATGCAGGGCATCAGTGTCCCCTCTCTATCTCATGCAGGGCATCGGTGTCTCTGCTCTTTATCATGCAGGGCATCAGTGCCTCCTTCTCCCTCATGCAGGGCATCAGTGCCCCCTCTCCCTCCTCAGAGCACCAGTGCCCCCTCTCCTTCCACAGAACGCCAGTGCCCCCTCTCCCTTCACAGAGCTCCAGTGCCCCCCTCTCCCTTTGCAGAGTGCCAGTGCTCCCCCCTCCCTCCACAGAGCTTCAGTGCCCCCCTCTCCCTCCACAGACAGTGCCCCTTTCTCCCTCCGCAGAACACCATTGCCCCCTCTCCCTCTGCAAAATGCCAGTGCCCCCTCTCTCTCCGCAGTTTTAGATTTGAAAGCTGCTGTGGGGAAGATGAACCCCCACACTCTGTCAGAGGATGGGAAGGTGGGCACTTTGAGGGTGGGAAGGTTGCTTAGCAACATGTTACATCTTACACCCTAAATAGGGGTGTAATATGTTGCTAAAGGTGGAGGTAGCTTTTAAGGTGTATTTTATGGACACAAAGACTGCAGCATATGTGTGGAGTGTGTACTGCTCATAGGCTTAGATGATATTTATATATGTTCCTTGAGGCCACACCCAATATCCAGTGCCATTTAGCCACACCCACTTTTTGTCACAGCGCACTGCAAGTTGTCCATCACTGTCAATTTCAAATGTTGGGAGGTATGTAGATGCTTGTGATCAAGCCATTCATATAAAATGCGATAAGGAGGTAGTTGTTTCAGGTGGAGACATCATAATTGCTACTATTGATGCTTGAATAAAAGTACGTGGAAGAGTCGAGATGCAGGTGGCGTGCAGCTCTTATTCTTCTATTTCATATGCTGTATTCTCTATAATGGTGAGCCAGGACAGTCTTATTTGAGCCAGCACCATGTTTAGGAGAGGAGAGAGGAGATGGTTTGGAGCGGTGCTGCAGGTTTGGGATGTTTCAACTAGAACTGAAAAAAAGTTAGTCCTTCAGTTTTCCTTTAAAAATAAAAAGCAAGTGTAACTTCTGATACAAAATGTTCTCAGCAATTCAGATTTCATTATAACAAAACGTTAAGGCTGACCACTCAGTGGTAGCCCCAGAGTAATGAAATTATTGAGCAGCTCAGAATTCTGAATTACTTGTGATACATTATTGATAAGGTAAAGCTCAGAAATGATTTTTGTATTCAAGGCACACCCCGCTTAGATGCAAACTTTTGATCTTGTTATAGTAAAGAGATTTCCCAGTCGGAAATATTCTCAGAGTATTGGAAAGTTTTATGAGCCCCATCCAAACAGAACACCCCTTACTACAGTTCTGGGGCCCTGGTCTTCTCTATGGCACATGCAAAGTCAAGTTGTCTGCCATGTACCTTTATCTCATGTCAGAGTAAATAATATTGTTCACTTTCCTACCTGAAACAAGAGCTTGAGCTGCCCAAACACATTTATGGGGCTCTGAAGGTGTTTGCACTAAAATACATTTTAGTGTATTTTTTCCTGTAAATATGCATTTGATAAATAGCTGCACAACATAGAAAGCTTCCGACTACCATCATTGTATTCTCCAGGGTCTCTGCTTTTAGAAATTACATAATTTTGTGGATTAAAAGTAATCTCTAATAATAAATGCTGATTTTAACTTTAAAAATTGCCCTGGTAGACAAGTGGTTAAAGGATATCTAAAGCTTTGTATTTAAAAAAAAAACCAAACATGTCATACTTACCCATACTCCCATCTGTCCATGCATTTTTGGCCCATTTGAACAATAACAATAGAGGTATTGTCCTCAGCCAAGAAATAAGTTCTATTGAAATCCATTTTTTGGATTTAAAAGATCCCAATACAATAAGGTAAAATTGTCACCTCAACTTTCTTCAAAAAAACTGACAGGAATGTATACATTCCTTTGGATTCTTGTCCTCACCATTCATGGCTGACGGCAGTAACTAAAGCTCAGTTTTTCCGTTTGAAACTAAATTATACTAGTCTGGAAGTTTTAAGAACAAGGTTCATAGCCAAAGGATACAATAGTAAGGCCCTAGATTCCCTTATAGCAGAAGTCAGCAGTAGAGATCGCCAGGAACTGTTGGGCGACAAATCTCGCTGAGGGGATAATACAGATGATTATGGTTTGGCCTTTTTCACCACATTTTCTAGCCAACACTGGGCAATTAAGAGGATTATTAAAAGGCATTGGCCGATTATTAAGAATGATTGAGTTCTAGGTCCTCTATTGTCTGATCGAACCCGTGTCATATTTAGGGATGCATCTAATTTAAGGAACACAATAGCACGAAATGTTCCTGACCCGCCCACTAGACCCACTTTTTTTTGTGATCTAAAGGGGACTTATACTTATGCAGGAAGTGCCAGGCCTGCAAAATCAATATCCATCGAGGAAGGAGGATTACTGAATTCACCTCAGCAGGCACAGGAGCCACTTACCCTATAAAATTGTTTATTACATGTACGACAAAATGTGTTGCCTACCTCCTTAGGTGTCCCTGTGGCCTCGAATATGTGTGGCGTACCATGCGAATGCTGCATATCAGACTGGGCAAGCACATAACTAATATCCATTAGGGCTTTGATAAGCATAATGTTTCAAAGCATTATGACTTAAAACATAATCAGGACCCTAGGGGTACTACCTTTGTTGCCCTTGAAAAATAAGTTTGCAGCAATTTTTAATATATTGTTGAACAGCAAAGGCTTGTTGGCAACACATGGAAGCAAACCTTTATAATCCAGTCTGTGCCCTCCTGGGATGATGGATGTATAGTCCTGCCAATGGCTGCATGGAATACTTTCTCACCTTATCCATGACATTGCCTGGTTTGTCTACCCAATGAGCACCTTTGGGCCATTTGGCTTAAACAATGGCAGCGCTCCTTTGTCTTGCCAATGAACTATATAGAGCGTCGGCATATAGAGGTGTGGGCATACCCCTGATGACTTCATTTCTGACGAAACGATTGTTGGGACGCTAGGCTCACACGCTCTGCACATGCGCGATCGCTTATACACGTTTGTGGACTTGCTTGCAAGGAATCCCTTTTTATCCATTTGTACTGGAGACTCATTTTTGAGCCAGTATATTTGCATGCAGAACTGCAATACTTACCCTTCAAATACCTAAAAGACACAATATTGCACTATTGGAGTCTTTGTTTCTTTGCATATCTGAACTTCCTGACATTGAGGATATCTGATCTGATCTGATTATTGCCCGGTGTCTGTGGAGTCTTCTGGTGGGAGACGCTCATGGCATCTGAACATCCTTTCAGTAGATCCCTGATCCAGCAAGTGCTTTGTGACCCCCCTGAATAAGGGTGGTCGCTGGCTTTATGGTAAGCCTTTTACCTCATTGTGGTGATGGGTATCATGCGGTCAAGCATTTGATCCATGCTCCATGTCTCACGTGGGATCTTTTTCATTGAATTCCAGCCATTTATGAACTTTTCACATTTTGCACTGTTAAATGATTTACTATTTGGCACTTTATATGTTATTGCACTTTACAGCATAACATGTGTATCTATGCATTGTATTGGTCAATATTGTATAGTAGTTACAGCTACTTTTGCACATTTGCACTTTATAGTTATCATATGTTATATACACATTTGTAACTTTTTAGTGCTGCACTTTATATTTCACATTTTTACTTAGTGCCCAATATCTGTGTTATTGTCACGTACCTTACAGCGGAGCCCGAAATGACGAGGGTGGCCTCTTGCACAGTCCCGGTCCTAGAACCCCTGGAGGTTGAGACAGGAACTACTAGGGCGGCGGAAGGGTGCAGGTGCCTGCAGGCAGGATCAGGAACACCGGAGCCTTCGTGGAGGAGGTGAGGCACTGATCACCGGACTTGTTCAGGAAAAGTCCAACAGGAACACTTGCAGAGTCAAGGACAAGCAGGAGTTGGCAACGTGCTGGCAGTGAGGTACAAATTCGGAAGGCAGGCTCGTAGTTGGGGACAGGCGGTGGTTAGCAACAGACTGGCAGTGGAGTACAGGATCAGGAGACAGAACCGTGGTCAGAAGTCCAAGTCGGGGTTGGTGCAGGAAGCAGAGGCAAACAAGGATGCAGGGGTAATCCGAGAGAATGGTTAAAGGAAGCCGGGTGTTCAAGATCAGGATCAATCAAGCAAGACAGCAACAGGAATACAGGAATGAGCTGAGACAATCCAGCACTGAAACTAGTAAGCTGATCGCTTAAATAGGGCGTTGTGCGCCATTCATTGGTGTGCGAACGCTGACGCACACTCGTTCGTGTGGGTGCGCCAATGTGCATGCCTGGTCCGGGACTCATTCGTTCTTGCCGCACGTTCGTATCAGAGGAATGAAGACTGATGGCTGGAGCACGGGAACAAGCACTTGTTACGATGGTTCTCTGACAGTTATAGTGTTCAGCTGCTCTTTGTTTAAATTTTACTAAGCGCGGATATTATTTTACACTTATGTCATACTTATCTCCTCTGTGGAGTTCATTTTGCACAGAGTGGCCCCGATCCTCCTCTTCTGGGGTCCCTCAGCGGCGCTCCTGGGTCCTCCTCTTCTCGAGAGCCCCGTCGGAGAGCTGCTCTCCCTCAGGGCACTCGTGCAGGCGCGCTCCCATGTCCTGCTGCTGCGTCCATTGACACAGACAGCAGGACTCGGCCCTGCCCCCCCGACTCCCGCGTCATTGGATTTGATTGACAGCAGAGCCAATGACTAGGCCGATATCAATCAATCCAATCAGCAGGGCTCAAAATTTCAAGTCCTGAGCCACTAGCCAGGACTCAAGGGTTACTCGTCAACAGTTGCCCCACTCAAACCCGACCCTGCCCCACCCCTAATTCCGCCCCATAAACACACCCTTATAAATCATCTTATGAAATGACACTTAAATGTTTTATGCAGAATTAAGTTATAAAAATAAATATTAACAACAACTTTATCCGTGCCCAACAATTCATCCTACCTGTGTCCATCAACGCTGCTTCACCTGTGAGCATCAATGCTGCCTCACCTGTGCCCAACAATGCAGCCTCACCTGTGTCCATCAATGCAGCCTGTGTCAACCAATGGGGCCTGCATGTGCCCACCAATGCAGCCTGTGCCCACCAATGCAGCCTGCCTGTGCCCACCAATGCAGCCTGTGTCCACCAATGCAGCCTGCCTGTGCCCACCAATGCAGCCTGCCCGTGTCCACCTATGCAGCCTGCCCGTGTCCACCTATGCAGCCTGCCTGTGCCCACCAATGCAACCTGTGCCAACCAATGCAGCCTGCATGTGTCCACCAATGCAGCCTGTGCCCACCAACGCAGCCTGTGTCCACTAATGCAGCCTGTGCCCATCAATGCAGCCTGCCTGTGCAGGGGAAGAGAGGATAGGAACAGGATAGCCGCCCGGATGATAAGAGCATAAGGAGCACAGCGATAACAGCTTTCATTTCAATTGCTGTATGTTCCCGCTGCTCGCAGTCACATACAGCCCCACCTCCTGGCCAGGGGAACTTTGAGAGACAGATCACCCGTCCTGGGATTGGATGGGTGATCTGTCTATCAAAGTGCACGGCCAGGGGGTGGGGCTGTATGTGACAGCGAGTGCAAGGGCACATACAGTAATTGAAATGAAAGCTGTTATGGCTGTGTTCCCCAGGCTCTGATCATCTGGGCGGCTCTCTTCCCCTCCACGATCGCTGGGAGAATTCAACCCCTCCGCCGGCGGTGCTTGCCACCCCACTCCCAGGCAGCCCTTCCTCGCCAGCCCTCGAATTCCACTCGCAAAATACGTGCAGGAGATGGAATTTTTGAAGGCTACAATCAGGACCCGAGACACCGGCTGAAGCTACCTTTAACCACTTGACATCCGGCCATAGCCGAATGACGCTACAGCGCGGATCTCAATTCCCGGGAGGCCGTCATATGACGGTCTCCCCTTTCTTCGCTCCCCGTGCGCTCTCACGAGCGTGCATCGTGGAAATTCTGTGTTGGCCATGTCCCTTGGACACAACCAATCACAGATCGCTGTAAATGGCCAATCACAGCGGTCACAGTGCCCACCTGTGCAAATTGGTGTCTACCTGTGCCAATCGGTGCCCACCTGTGCCAATCAGTGCCCACTTGTACCCACCTGTCTGCCATCGGTGATCAGTGTCCATCTGCACATCTTCTCAATCAGTGCACATGTGTGCCACCTCATCAGTGCCCACCTGTGCCACCTCATCAGTGCCCACCTGTGCCAATCAGTGCCCATCTGTGCCGCCTCATCAGTGCACATCTGTGCAATCAATCAGTGCACATCTGTGCCGCCTCATCAGTGCCCATCTGTGCCACCTCATCAGTGCCCATCTGTGCCACCCCATCTGTGCCGCCTCATCATTGCCCAGCTGTGCCGCCTCATTAGTGCACATCTATGCCATCTCATTAGTGCACATCTGTTCCGCATCATCAGTGCCCACCTGTGCCACCTCATCAGTGCCCACCTGTGCCAACCAGTGCCCATCTGTGCTGCCTAATCAGTGCACATCTGTTCTGCCTAATCAGTGCCCACCTGTGCCACCTCATCAGTGCCCACCTGTGCCAATCAATGCCCATCTGTGCCGCCTTATCAGTGCACATCTGTTCCACCTCATTAGTGCACATCTGTTCCACCTCATCAGTGCCTACCTGTGCCACCTCATCAGTGCCCACCTGTGCCAATCAGTGACCATCTGTGCCGCCTCATCAGTGCACATCTGTTCCACCTCATCAGTGCCCACCTGTGCCACCTCATCAGTGCCCACCTGTGCCACCTCAGTGCCCACCTGTGCCAATCAGTGCCCATCTGTGCCACCTCATCAGTGCACATCTGTTCCACCTCATCAGTGCCCCTCTGTGCCACCTCATCAGTGCCCCTCTGTGCCACCTCAGTGCCCATCTGTGCTCATCAGTGCCCATCAGTGCAGGCTTAGCACACACCTGTGTAGTCGCATTACCACCAGCAACCATGTCCAAAAGATGCTTTTCCGCCGAGGAGGTGTACCAAATACTTTCCCAGGCCGACAAGAGCAACGGGAGCTCTCTTTTTCGGATTCCCTTTCAGACTCCGATTCTGAGTCAGACACAAATTATGAGCCAGTCCTCACTAGTGGAACACTGAGTAACTCAGAGGAGGAAGATATTCAGCCTGCCAAATGAAGGCGTTCTGGTGAGGAGGCAGTAGCATCCACCAGCCCCGCAGTGCCATCCACCAGCACAGCAGTGCCATCCACCAGCACCGCAGTACCTCGGCAAGAAAGGCCAAGGACCCATGCCAGCCTTCCCTATGCCCTACAGAACCCCTTGTGGCTTCCTCCTAATTCAGGAGAAGCCAACATTCCCCCTTTCACTGCCCAGCCAGGAGTCCAGGTGGACACGGAGAATTTTTCCCCAATAAATTTTTTTGACTTAATTTTTACCGAGGACATGCTATCGACAATTGTAGCCCAGTACAACCTTTATGCACAGCAATTTATTTTAAATAATCCAACGTCCTACTATGCCCGTCCCTACGAGTGGAGAGACCTAGCGGTGGAGGAGTTGAAGTTTTTTTTAGGCCTCACATTTAATATGGGACTCACCAAAAAAAAAAACACTTTGATGTCCTATTGGTCAACCCACCCCCTCCACCACATGCCAATCTTCTCCAAGGTAATGCCCAGAAACAGATAACTCATCATAATGAGGTTCCTTCATTTCAACGACAATACCCAGTGCCCTCCCCAAAATGACCCAAATTATGACAGGTTTTTCAAAATTCGGCCACTTCTAAATTATTTTTCTGAAGTATTCCCCCAGCTGTTTACCCCGGACCAACACCTATTTGTGGATGAGTCCCTTGTTAAATTTAGTGGCAGATCAGCAGGCTTAAAATCAAACAATTTATTACAAGCAAAAGGGCCCGCTATGGGGTGAAGGTATACAAATTATGTGACCGAGTCACAGGGTACCTATATGCCTTCAAAGTGTACGAAGGGAAGGACACCCAGCTGCAACCCCCTTATTGCCCAGACTACTTGGGGTCAAGCAGGAAAATTATTTGGGACCTCATATACCCCCTACTGGAGAAAGGCTACAATTTATATGTAGACAACTTCTACACATCTCTGCCCCTGTTCCACAACCTTCACCGGAAGAAGAGCATGTTGCACCGTATAAAAGAACCGGAAGGGCTTTCCTCAAAGTCTTGTTAATAAGAAATTGAGAAAAGGAGAAACGGCAAGTCTGCGAAACAAGGAGATTTTGGCAGTGAAGTGGAGGGACAAAAGGGATGTCTACATGTTGTCTTCAATCCACAATGATACCTTCGTGGAAATCCCCAGAAGGAATGGCCCCATACAAAAACCTAAATGCATCTAGGATTATAATTTGTTTATGGGGGAGTCGACTTCAATGACCAAATGCTGGAAACATACCTTGCCACAAGACGGACATACCATTGGTATAAAAATGTCGCAATTTATTTTTTTCAATTGGCCATATACAATTCATATGTAATTTACCACAACTCCACCCAAAACCCCAAACGTTTCCTTGGCTACCAGGAGGAAGTTTTCACTGCCCTTATATTCCCGAACGGCTAACCAGAAAATATCCGATCAGATGTTCTTAGTCGACTCTCCGAATGCCACTTTCCCGATAAAATCCCTCCCAAACCAACAGGCCAACGACGTAAAAAAAAATGTAAGGTGTGTACCAAAGCAGGATTCAGAAGAGACACATCTTTTTATTGTGCACAATGTCCTTCCGAACCAGGCCTCTGCATAGGTGAATGTTTTCGCCGTTACCATACTTCAATAAATTATTAGTGAAGTATGGTAAACGTAATCCTCAGTTCCTGCCTTCCCACACCTTCACACCCCTTATGCCACTGCCTGCTCTGTAACTGACCCTGGCTTGTTATTCGACCATGCTTCTGTCTGCCGATTCTGTACATACCTCTGCCTGATCTGGAACTGACCCTGGACTGTTATTCGACCATGCTTCTGCCTAACGATTCTGTACATACCTCTGCCTGATCTGGAACTGACCTTGGACTGTTTGACCATGTTTTTTGCCTGCCTCGTGGACTGATCTTGTACCCTGCTACTGGACTAGTGGGATTCAACACAGGGGTCTCACATACGTGAGGGGCTCCAGAATTGTTTTTCTGGATGAAGAAAACATTTTTTTTTGTTTTCTCAATCCTAGATTAGGGTCTGGAGACTCGAAGGCTTCAAAGAGATTTGGGTGGGGGAAGCCTCTACTCCTGTCCCCATTCTGTCCTGAAAGAGGCCCTACTTCTGCCTGCTGCCTGTAGGACTTACTGCCGTCATGCCTCTGCCTGTCGCACTGACCACATCACATGTTCCTGCCTACTACCAGGATCAATATTTTTGGCACTGCTGACAATATCTCTGCCTGCACTGACCCTGGACTTTATATGGACAGTATCCCTGCCTGCTGACTGGACAATTGTGTTCGCCGTTGCTGACCAAGTCCCTGCCTGCTGCCTGGACCAGTGCTATCCTCCTGTGTACAACTGCGCTACTACAACCATAGGTAATTTTTTTGTTTACGCTTTGCTCAGCATAATGTATTTTGGGGTGTAATTCTTGGCATGTGCATGCTATGTGTCCCTGGAACACCTGACGGTGTTCCTTGCATGTTGGATCTCTGTATGTAGCCAGGCTGTGTAGAAGTCTCACACATGCAGTATCGCCATACTCAGGAGGAGTAGCAGAATGTATTTTGGGGTGTCATTTTTGCTATCTAAATGCTATGTGTTGGAGATATCTTATAAACGGACAACTTTGTGTAAAAAAAATGCGTTTTAATTTTTTTTCACATTTTCCAAAAACTTCTGGAAAAAAATGAACCGTTCAAAAGACTCATTATGCCTGATAGATTATACGTTGGGGTGTTAGCTTTCCAAAATGGGGTCATTTTGTGGGTGTTTCCATTGTCCTGGTGCTCCAGGGCCTTCAAAACTGTAATAGGTGGTTGAGAAATGTGATGTGTCATTTAGGCTCCTAGAACAGGTGATGGTGCTCCCTGCATGTTGGGCCTCTGTATGTGACCAGGCAGTGATAAAGTCACACACACATGTGGTATCACTATACTCAGGAGGAGTAGCAGAATGTATTTTGGGGTGTCATTTGTGGTATACACATGCTATGTGAGAGAAATAAGCTATTACAATGACAATTTTGTGAAAAAAACAAAAAATCTAAATTTTGCAAGAATTGTGGGAAAAAATTACTTCAAATAACTCACCATGCCTCTTACTAAATACCTTGAACTGTCTACTTTCCAAAAAGGAGTTATTTGGGGGGCATTTATACTTTCCTGGCTTGTTAGGGTCTCAAGAAATGAGATAGGCCACCAGTACATCAGATGTGATCATTTTTTTATGATTTGCACCATAGTTTGTAGACTCTAACACATTAACACAGACCAAATAATTTCCACGAATTTTTGGTTATTTTTACCAAAGATATGTAGCAGTATAAATTGTGGCCAAAATTTATGAAGGAAGATTACCAATTTGCAAAATGTTATCACAGAAATTAAGAAAAATTTGTTTTTTTTTCAAAATTTTCAGTCTTTTTTCATTTATAGCACACAAAATAAAAAACCCAGGAGGTGATCAAATACCACCAAAAGAAAGCTCTATTTGTATGAAAAAAGGACAAAAAATCATTTGGGTAAAGTGTTGCCCAAATGATTCAAAGTGTGAGAGCACTGAAAGCTGAAAACTGGTCTGGATAGGAGGGGGGTTTAAGTGCCCAGTAAGCAAGTGGTTAAACAAAGAAGCGTGAGAAAAGACCGCATTTTCCACTTCCAACATAACAGACAAAAACAATGTGCTCTCATCGGAAATACACCTCAGTGTATTTGGACGACATTTTTATCATCAGTACAGACTGGGAATCCCATCTTCCCCAAGTTCAAGCTGCGTTGGACTCTTTAGCCACTTCAGCCCCAGAAGATTTTACCCCCTTCCTGACCAGAGCACTTTTTGCGATTCGGCACTGCGTCAATTTAACTGACAATTGCGCGGTTGTGCGATGTTGCACCCAAACAAAATTGACGTCCTTTTTTTCCCACAAATAGAGCTTTCTTTTGGTGGTATTTGATCACCTCTGCGGTTTTTATTTTGTGCACTATAAACAAAAAAAGAGCAACAACTTTGAAAAAAACGCAATATTTTTTACTTTTTGCTATAATAAATATCCCGCAAAAATATATAAAAAAAAACAATTTTTTTCCTCAGTTTAGGCCGATATGTATTCTTCTACATATTTTTGGTAAAAAAATCGCAATAAGCGTATATTGATTGGTTTGCGCAAAAGTTATAGCGTCTACAAAATAGGGGATAGTTTTATGGCATTGTTATTATTAATGTTTTTTTATTAGTAATGGCGGCGATCTGCGATTTTTATTGGGACTGCGACATTATGACGGACACATTGGACACTTTTGACACTATTTTGCCATTCTGCGGCTCCGTGACACGTTCGCTGGGAGACCGGCAGACATCAAGTCCGCCGGTCCCGCGGGCACAGTACTGTTAAAGGGGGCGTACAGGTACGCCCATTTGCCTACCGCTGCCATTGTGCCAACGTATATCGGTGTGCAGCGGTCGTCAAATGGTTAAAGAAGGAGGATTTTACCGTTAATACTGAGAAGTGAGCCAGAGGAAAAAGGCCGGGTACCTGGGGGACATTGTAGCCCAATGCTCCCACTCGGAGATTTAGGTTTGGGGGTTGTGACATGGCGAACTCTCCTTTCTTTCCTCACTTGGATTGTCCTCTCACATTTGAGAGGACCTACAGTACACAGGGGTAAGAACACCACAGACATTTACCATGCCATTCTACTCTACCCAACTCCACTCGCACACACAATGTGAGAATTGTTATACTCATTACCAATCAACAGGAAACATCTCTCTATCTTTCTTTCTCTCTTCCTCACCCTGGTTTGTTTTTCCTTCACTCTGTGTATTTTTCTCATGTCTACCCTTGTTTGTTTGGGCTCTTTTCTCATTTCAGTATACAACATGGACATATGAAGATATTTACATTTTTATACTTTTACTTCAACATCATGGTGATTACTTTTAGATTTATATATATTTTACTGCCAACATTGCTGTTATACTGTATATGGTTAATGAGGCACACCAAGGAACATAATATTTTTTTTATTTAAATTTCTTTTTCACACTCTCGCACTCTTTACACTCTCCTCATCACCTCCTTCTCTTTCCTGTTTGTATCCATGCCTACTATGTCATGGATTTCTCTATACAATAGTGATACTACACTATTTATACTCCCAAGCTACTATCAAGTTTTATTTTGACTTAGATACATGTATAATTTTATTACAGCTATCATGACGTATGTGGCCATTCGGTCACTTTAGGATACACCACATTCTCATCCTCCTTCTTCGCCATGTTCACCTTCTGCCAGGCCCCTGTTTGGTTGCTGTGGGTTACGCCTCTTCAGCTCCCAGTTGGAGTACTTTCTGCTGCTGCCTTTGCAGATCAGTCCTATGGACCAATTGACCATAATGTAAGCATGGGGTGCCTCTTTGAGGCCACGTGCTTCTCTTCTGACCATAATTATCATTGAATGTTATATCTTATCGATGCCTACTATCTTTTAGATATCCTGCATATACACCAACTCCTGAGGAAGCAAGCAGAGCTCGCGAAACGCGTCGAGTACAAAAGTTGTATATGTATACTATGTATCCTATTATTGTAACCAACATGTCAATGGTCAAACCATGCCTTATGATGTTTTTATGCTCATTTATAATCATGTTTTTGGAACTTCAATAAATCCTTATACTAATTGTCATGACCTCTATGATCAACTCATTTAAAGTCCCATGGGCTAACTCCTTTTGTATTATACCTGGGGTACATTGTAGGTAGAGGTTTGGTAAATCCTCAGATGAACAAGGTAGAGGCTATTCAGGCTTGGCCCTGCCCCATCACAAAGAAACAGGCCCGAGCATTCTTGAGCACAGTTGGGTATTACCGGTTTGTAGGAATGACAAGGCTGAACAGACTTTTTTGAAATTTAAAACAGCTTTATGCTGGTATCCAGTGCTAGGTGCTCCAGACTTTCCTAAGGAGTTTAATGTCCAAACAGATGCCTCCAGCAAAGGATTAGGAACTGTTTTGTTTGAAGGGTTCAGTAGGGAAGAACACCTCATAGTTTTTATCAGCAGTAAATTAACAGCCGCTGAGAAAAACAAGACCATAGTGGAGCGAGAATGCCTGGCTATCAAGTGGGCTTTGGATTCTCTACGCTATTTTGTACTTGTCAGGAAGTTCTGGTTGGTGCGGGGCCATGCCCCACGGACATGGATGGGGCAAAACAAGCACACAAATTCTAGAGCAACCATGTGGTTCTTGGCCCTACAGGAGTTTAAATTCATGATGGAACCCAGGCCTGAAAAGCAACACCGAAATACTGATTATGAGTGTCCCACATTACTTCGGACATCTCAGTGTCATGTCAGGAGGGGGGGGGGGATATGTAGAGGATGCCCGGGATTGGTCCGTATCTGATTATCAGAATCTCTATGAACCAGCTCTCTGGGCACCATGTCTGTTAAGCTTGAAAGCCTTCTTCCATAGTGTTAATGGCAAATTCTTTACAAGGTAGATCATCAAGTCTTTTTTTTATCCTTTCAAACTGCTGAGCTTGAGACTGCCATGCACAAAGTGAAAACACATAGACATAGCCAGTTTGTACATATGTAGTAGGGCCAATTTAGACAAAAGGCAATTAACCTATCAGCATGTCTTTGAAATGTAGTGGAAACCGGAGTACCAGAGGAAACCCATGCAAGCACAGGGAAAGCACAAAGCTCCCAACTTTCTGAGATGACATAGAAGAACACGTTTAGCACAAAGTAACAAGGGACAGAGGAATTTGATTCCAATGTAGGGGCAATCCCTCCCAATCGGGTTCATTTTGGAGGCATGAGAACATGCAAACTCCATGCAAATAGCGTCCTGGCCAAGATTCCAAGGACCCCAATGCATAAGTGCTAACCACTAAGCCACTGTGCCACCCCCGAGATACAAATAGAGAGGGCTAAACAGACTCAGCACAGGGCACAGGACAGCTCATAATTTCTGTACTAGAGCAACTTTTTTTTGCGCTTATAAAACAGACATAAAATATATTTTTAATGGCATGTGTAATGTAACAAGGTCTCTGGCCTTGTCCAGGCTAATGAGAACTTTCAGGGCCAAAGATAGCTGACATCCTTCTGTATGTGGTGGGTTGTGAGGCATAGTGGGTGCAAGGTAGATAAAGTTATTGGGCGCCAGTCACTTCTTGATGGAAAAGAGGTTTTATTTTTCTTAACAGTCCTTTTTATATTTTGAGGGGGAAAGAGGGTTAGGGCCAGGACACCCTTAAGCAGTTGCAATTTCAATTGGCAGACTCTGAGACTTCAATAGGAGGATAGCCGTACAGGAAAAGGCCCCAGCAAGGCGCCACATCTGCACATGCAGGATTGCTGTCTCCTATGGCAACAGTATTTACATAGGCGTGCGCACAGGGTGTGCCGGGTGTGCCCAGGCACACCCTAATCCCCCCAAGCGCATTAGTGTCATCGTTCTGTGTAGCAACAGGAACATGGGAAAGATCTCCCTCTTACCGGCTCTGCCATAAGAGAAGTGTTTATCCTTTTCTCTTTTAATGTGCCGGCAGGGAGATCAATGTGCCGGGGTCATATATATGTAGATACATACACAGGCATGTGTGTTTGAGCTTAAGGGTGCACACCCTAATGCATTAGGCTGTGCACACCTATGAGTATTTAACAGTTCCTAACACAGATTGTTACAGTTGTCTTTGCTTCACTACAACTTCTACTTGTAGTTCTTCAGCCCCTTGAGCTCCTGGTCTCTCACTGGACCCTCTTATTCACTGACTCTGAATCCCTGGAGCTTCTCAAAGCTTTGTGGTGGTATCTCCCTCAAGTGTCCCCCAAGCTTCCCTGCTGGGTCCTTAGCTTGGCACTCCAGATACTTCTCAAGCATCACCCCTACTAACCAGCTTGGTCCCTGGCTTGACTCACAAGGCTGCTCTGCAAACTTCATCTCCGCGGGTTGGGTCCCTGACTTGTTTACCCCGTGAAGTTTCCCGTTTCTCCAATGTGCCCGTTCGGTGAGAATGTTGTTTCGGTACTTGCTTCAGTTACTCACTGTGATCCCTGGTAAAGATGGTTGGTCTCTTTGTGGCGACAGCTTTCCTTCTACCTCCGACCACTGACAGGTTCTCCAGCCGGCAGAACCGTCACTTCTGGTTGGAATGCAAGCAGCAATCCCAACCCTGCGCTGGTCTCTTACTTCTGGATAGGCCCTCACACAGCCCAGCAGCCAGATGCCCCCGGCATAGGCCCAATCTCCGGCCTAGCAGCCCAGGGTGTATGACACAGGTCCACCCAGACAGCCGTCCAGATGGCACAGAACCCAGATCACCTGACTCCACCCAAATATATAGGTTCTCCCAACAGGCCAAGGAATTCAAGAAAACCCCTGCCCATTGGCTGAGATACCCCATATACCCATAACCTGACCTTGGGTTGCCCTTCTCGTATCTAGTACCACCAAGTACCTGGCCACCTAGCGGTAGAAGAGAAAAGTGCAACCAGGCCAAACTTAGGGAGAAATCAATGGATCCCTAGCAAATGACCAGAGTAACTACTCCTGGCAAGTAAATTTGTGAGGAGTACTTAGACTAAACCCCAGGGCGCTACAGTAACATACCTAAAGTGAAATAATCAGGGTTCATTGGTAGGTTTGTACATCCATTTTAGGCAGTTCTCGTATTGCATCTAAGTAGTATCCTATACTTTACAGCAGATGGTGCTATATACTTTGGAAATGACCAGACAATGACCTGCCAGTGCTCAAGTGTGGCCGAAAGAGAAACATGAATGAAAAAAGCCTTCTTCCGCTCTTGAGGATATGCAAATCTATAATTAACCTTATATGCAAAAGTTAATGTAGTAATTTCTTTACAATCTGAATTTCCATAAGGACCACATCATTTTAATTAAGATATATCTTAATCCTATTATGCTTGACTTTATAAATGTGAATGCTGTGTAATGAATTATCTCCTGACACACTAAACGAACTGATAGCGATGTGTTGTATGCAGCTAAATTTGTACGTTTAGAAAGATGGATACTAGGCAAAATCCCTGAGTCTGCATAATTTTCACCCTTTAAACTTTACTGTCCCAGTTTAACATAATTGTAAAGGATTTTTTATTTTGTATTTAATAAAAAACATGTTAAACTTATCTGCTTTGTGCAATGGTTTTGCACAGAGCAGCCCCAATCCCCTTCTACTCTGGTCCCTTGCCAGTGCTCCTGGCTCCTCCGCCCAGCTAAGTGCCCACATAGCAAGCCTTACTCTGTAAATCGATTGACACACATAGTGCAGCTTGGCCCCACCCCCTGCTCCCCCCCTCACTGGATGTGATTGACAGCAGCGGGAGCCAATAGCTCCCACTGCTGTGTCTGAGCCAATGAGGAGGGAGAGAGCTACTCTCGTGCATATCGCTGGATCAGGCTCAGTAAGTATTAAGGGGGGACTGGGGTATATACACTCACCAGTCACTTTATTAGGTACACCTGTTCAATTGCTTGGTAACACAATTGGAGAAGAGGGACGCACCGGACCCCTGCTGTGAGACGCATCCATTGGAGGTGTGAACCCAGCCTAAAGGTGGTTCAAGGGGCCTTCATTCTCTATGCCAGGGATATGCAATTAGCGGACCTCCAGCTGTTGCAGAACTACAAGTCCCATGAGGCATAGCAAGACAGCCACAAGCATGACACCCAGAGGCAGAAGCATGATGGGACTTGTAGTTTTGCAACAGCTGGAGGTCTGCTAATTACATATCCCTGCTCTATGCTATCCAAAATGAAAACCAAAGTTTTTTTTCATTAGATATACTTTAACACAAAAAATCAGCCCATGTAATTTTATGTCCTGACATTTTACAAAATTCACAATGAATACATTCAGTCCTTTCTAAGTTACAATTTCCAGTACATAAAATGTGTCATTTACAAACTGAGTTGAGTAAAGCACTCAGGAATTGAATCATCAAACATTTTATTACCACTCTTCGAAATGTGGGGTTTTGACTGAAGGCGGTATCGTGGTACTACCTCTAAAACTGTGGAAGAATGACAGATGTCCTGACCACAGAGGAAACGTCCCACACTGATGCGGAAACCTTTTCTCATCTCTTTCTCTTGTGCTCTTTTTCCACTATAGAAGAGTTCCCCTGTCTGTCTCAAAGCACGTCATATTTAAAGCAAAACTTTTCTTTGCATAATCATTGAACAAAAACTGCTCCAGGCTGTCTCTTGAGATCCAGTTATCCCCCTGTTGGGTGCCCCCACCTTGCCTCTTGTCCAGTATACAAAGGGTTAGGTCAGACTGTCTAAAACAGACTTATGCAGTGTACACACGGGCGGACTTTTCGACCGGACTGGTCCGACGGGGCGAATCCGAGGGACAATCCGACCATGAAGAAGGAACGCTCCTGCGCACAAGTGGATAGCCAGACAGGTAATATAAAACCACAGGCCTTGCTGCCCTCAAAGATAGGGAATCCTAATAGTCAACAAGAAAAAAAGAAAGAAAGGGCCCACCAGCCATGTGCATTATCCTTTGGATGTAAATTTATTAAAATCAATAATAAAAATGAACTACTCACAAACAGTTTTGCAGTGTAATTAGTGATCGACAAGCAGCATGCAGTCTAGGATAAGCGGAGCCCTCCAGAGGTCACAGAGGAACTCACAGGGATCACTGCTAGCTGACGCGTTTCAAGGGGAACATCCCGACCATGTGTGGGCTTCATCGGACCTGCAGCTGACTTTTTCGGTCAAAAATCAGACGGACTTTAGATTTGGAACATGTTTCAAATCTTTCCGACGGACTTGAGTCTGGTAGAAAAATCCGCTCGTCTGTATGCTAGTCCGACGGACGAAAACCGATACTAGGGCAGCTATTGGCTACTGGCTATCAACTTCCTTATTTTAGTCCAGTCGTACGTCATCACGTACGAATCCGTCGGACTTTGGTGTGATCCTGTGTAGGCAAGTCCGTTCGTTCGAAAGTCCATCAGAAGTCCGTCAAAAGTCAGTCGGAAAGACCGTCAAGCCTTTGATGCCGAAAAATCCGCCCGTGTGTACACGGTACAAGGCTACCTCTGTCAGGTTTTTATTGCAGTATTTCACTCATGTCCTGGTGTTGGTGACATGTCAGGAAGTGAGAAAAAGTCTCTACAATAGTCTGTACAGAAAAACTTATCTACACCCAGGAACAAACATGTAATTTATTGCAGCTTAGTAGTTCTAAGATATGGCTGCATTCGTTTTTCTTTTTTCAAGTCTTCGTCCTTTATTTGCACCTGGTAATCCTGTCAGTACACACTTCCTATCCTAGCGTGACAACACTGTATCTATGGAGGAGCAGCATTATCATCCTAGGAAAAGTCTATAGAACATGTCACCATTTCCTCATTGACATAACAGAAGGGAAGGGTTCTGTAGTTCTCATAGGTAGCTGTAAACAATGTGATTAATAAGAAAGCAGGACAGACAAGAAGAACTGGAAGTTATCAGCGCACAAGACTTCTGACATGATCAACAGTTATTTTTTTGCAATTGTCTAAGAAATTTAACAGGCCAAAAGGGAGCAAATAAGAGATTTTACTGTAAGGCTCGGTTCGCACTGGAACCCGCTGCGGATTGCACAGGAATGCTGTGCGTCCCTGTTCCCCGCTTCAGGGACGAATCAGGGCCAATTCTTTGCCTGATAAAGAGAAAGGTAAATGATTGCGCTTAGGGGTCCGTCTAGGCATGCTGCCTCCCCTAATATAGCTCCCCTAGGGGGTCTATAAATACAAACTAATAACTAAAAAGGGGGTGGTGGCACTTCCTAGTTTGGGTAAGGGTACCAAATGGTAGTGTAACTAAACTTAACTGTGATAAAATATATTAAATATATTACTCAGTGAGCTAGCAATACGTGACTGGTAAGTATGGCTGTTATTCAATTAAGCGAGATGATCCTGCCAATAACATGGCTCATCTTTACTCAGTTGGCGGTTTCCACTAGTAAATATACCCCAATGTATAAATCTCTGGGTGCACACTAGGTTGATATAGCTCCAAGTTACCACTCCTATATATTAGTGAGGTGAATATATGAAATAATACACACTTATATAAACCTTGTTAAGGCACATACATCTTAATTGAAAACCATATACAAAAATAAAAATATATATACAGAAAAAATAAGTGCACAAATACTTAATGGTAGTCCATAAAAATGTAGAGACCCCACTCGGGGTTATTAACACAATTAGTGAGTACGAGTGTTCCAACAGGTCTTAGTGCACCTGTGCATAACTAATAATCCATCAAGTAGATTGAATCTTCATTCATAGTGATTAGCATAAAAACAGTGACTGTGAGTGTTTTCAGGAATTCCACTTGTGACTTCATGCTCCCCCTCAAGCATCCCCACTCACCAGATCCCCTCACCCCCACGGGGGTAATGCGCTTATCTTTAAGCCCACCACGGTTGCTCCACCAATCTCGTCCAAAGAACTGGGATATTCCACCTTCTTGCGGGTGTTATCTGATGGATCTCTGTGATAGACTCCTCATAGAGGAAAAAAGATATAGGCTCTCATAGTGTAGTAAAAACGCTGGGTTTTATTAGGAAACAGCAACTTAAGCCAAACGATAACAACTTATTAAAAAATGTATTAAAAATGTATAAAATAAAAATTCCTAGATTGCCTAATCATATCCCTCAAGCTCCACACAATGCCATTTTGTATGATGGGCAGCCGGTGTAGGACGCTACGTCACTTCCTGGTAGAGACAGCTGGAACGCAGCGCGCTGCTGCTGTTTCCATACCATACACCTAGCGCCCGCTGCTGTGCAAGCCGATATATCCTACACCGGCTGCCCACCATACAAAATGGCATTGTGTGGAGCTTCTGGGATATGATTAGGCAATCCAGGAATTTTTATTTTATACATTTTTAATACATTTTTTAATAAGTTGTTATCGTTTGGATTAAGTTGCTGTTTCCTAATAAAACCCAGCGTTTTTACTACACTATGGGAGCCTATATCTTTTTTCCTCTATGAGGAGTCTATCACAGAGATCCATCAGATAACACCCGCAAGAAGGTGGAATATCCCAGTTCTTTGGACGAGATTGGTGGAGCAACCGCGGTGGGCTTAAAGATAAGCGCATTACCCCCGTGGGGGTGAGCTGATCTGGTGAGTTGGGATGCTTGAGGGGGAGCACAAAGTCACAAGTGGAATTCCTGAAAACAGTCACTGTTTTTATGCTAATCACTATGAATGAAGATTCAATCTACTTGATGGATTATTAGTTATGCACAGGTGCACTAAGACCTGTTGGAACACTCGTACTCACTAATTCTGTTAATAACCCCGAGTGGGGTCTCTACATTTTTATGGACTACCATTAAGTATTTGTGCACTTATTTTTTCTGTATATATATTTTTATTTTTGTATATGGTTTTCAATTAAGATGTATGTGCCTTAACAAGGTTTATATAAGTGTGTATTATTTCATATATTCACCTCACTAATATATAGGAGTGGTAACTTGGAGCTATATCAACCTAGTGTGCACCCAGAGATTTATACATTGGGGTATATTTACTAGTGGAAAACGCCAACTGAGTAAAGATGAGCCATGTTTTTGGCAGGATCATCTCGCTTAATTGAATAACAGCCGTACTTACCAGTCACGTATTGCTAGCTCACTGAGTAATAAATTCTTTGCCTGAATTCAGCCCTGAAACGGAGCCAAAGATGCACAGTGTTTCTGTGCAGTGCGCTCCACAGCCGCAACAGAGATATGTGAACCGGCTCCATAGGGAGCCAGTCACATTCTTCTGCTATGCAAATTAGATGCGGGGAAACCCACATTAATTCGCATAGGTGTGAACCCGGCCTTAAAGCGGGGTTCCACTCAAATTTTTTAACCTAATCTTACCCCCTTCAGTTATTTGCATAGATGTTCAAATGCCGCACAAAATGTTTTTTTATCGCTGTAATTACCTTTATATTGTACTTTATTGTGGCACTTCCTGTCTCTCCTCCCATGGGAGTAGGCGTGTTTATTGCCTTTCCCCTGCGCCGCACTGTCTCCTGGGAGCTTAGTGTCGGGCTTCCCAAGATTCCTTGCGGAAACAATGATCATGCGTGTGAACAAGCTGTGAATGAACAGCATTCACCGCATCCAGGAAATCAATGCTTGTGGGCTTCACATGCCCACAAGCAAGATGGAAACAGCCAGCATCACATTTTTTAAGTTATTCTTCAGTACGAAAACAGACAGAGGTGGAAATATTACACCCAAACTGTGAGTATTATTTTGGGATTAGCAAAGTGTCTCAATGACCTAAAAAAAAAAAAAAAAAGGATTGGTCGCCGGACTCCCGCTTTAAGGTTTACTACATAAGGGCAAATCTTGCTTTTTACATTAGTCGTTGGAACAGTTTTCCCCTTTAATAAAACTATTCAAAACTCATGCTAAGGTACTGAATCAAAATAAATATATAAAAATACGCAAAACTGCAGCCGCTATGCAAAGGTGCTGTAACCTTAAAAGTGATAGAAAATGTATGGCAGCATGTTATTCAGTACAAATCATGGTGATTGGTGCCATATACATCAATGTGTTTGTGCCATACAAAATCAAAATACAACAAAATTATATACCTGTATAATAATATGCACAAATATATAAAGTTTTTCCTTTAGGTTTACCCTTACCTCCTCTTTCTGTGACAACTCTAAAATTTGGGATTTCACCTCACCAGGACAGGAATATTTCTCATATACAAATAAAATGCTTAAAAATTCCCCCACTCTCTCCAAAACTGCTGAATATAGCAATAATGGATTTTAGAAAACTTAGATTAAGTAAACTGAACCAGATCTGATTAAGCACCAGCAGTTTTTTCACAGATCTGACTTTTTGCCCTAAATTTCTTACAGATAAGAACCTGAGGTGGAGCCAGATCCCCAGACTACCAAATGGCTAGCTTAACCACTTCAGTCCCGGAAAGGTTTAACCCACTTCCTGACCAGGCCATTTTTTGTGATATGACACTTCTTTATTTTAACTGATATTTGCGTGTTCGTGCGACGCTGTACCCAAACAAAATTGATGTCCTTTTTTTCCCCACAAATAGAGCTTTCTTTTGGTGTTATTTGTTCACCTCTGCCATTTTTATTTTTTGCGCTATAAACAAAAAAAGACCGACAATTTTGAAAAAAAAAACAATATTTTTTACTTTCTGCTATAATACATATCCAAAAAAAATCTAAAAAAAACAAATTTATTCATCAGTTTAGGCCAATATGTATTCTGCAACATATTTTTGGTAAAAAAAAAAAAAAACACAATAAGAGTATATTGATTGGTTTGCAAGTAATTGCGGCGATCTGCGATTTTTAGCGGGATTGCGACATTGCGGTGGACAAATCTGACCCTAATGCCGTGCACACACGAGCGGAATGTCTGACAGAAAAAGTCAGATGGGAGCTTTTCATCGTATATTCCGATCGTGTGCATGCCTCATCGGACTTTTCACGTAGAAAATTCTGATGGACCTAGAAAGAGAACATGTTCTAAATTTTTCCGACGGAACCAATTCCTATTGGATAAACCGCTCATCTGTATGCTGCTCTGACGTACCAAAAACGACGCATACTCCGAAGCAAGTAGGAGACGGAAGCTATTGGCTGCTGTCTATTGAACTTCCGTTTTCTAGACCCGTCGTACGTGTTGTACGTCAACGCATTTTGAACGGTCGGAATTTGGTATGACCGTGTGTATGCAAGACAGCTTGAGCGGAATTCTGTGGGAACTCCGTCGGAAAAACCTTCAGAGTTTATTCCGACGGGAAAACCGATCGTATGTACAGGGCATAAGTGACACTTTTTGGTGACCAGTGACACCAATACAGTGAACAGTGCTATAAAAATGGTCTGATCACTGTAAAAATGGCACTGGCAGGAAAGGTATTAACACTAGTGGTGATCAAAGGGTTAAGTTTTTCCTAGGGAGGTGTTTCTAACTGTCAGGAGGACGGACTGACTGGGAGTAGAGAGAGATCGCTGTTCCTGATCACTAGGAACAGCAGATCTCCATGTTGTCCCCATGATCTCCATGTTGCCATTTTTATTTTTTGTGCTATAAACAAAAAAAGACCAACAGTTTTGAAAAAAAAAAACAATATTTTTTACTTTCTGCTATAATACATATCCAAAAAAAAAATCTAAAAAAAAAAAATGTATTCATCAGTTTAGGCCAATATGTATTCTGCTACATATTTTTGGTAAAAAAAAAAAAACACAATAAGAGTATATTGATTGGTTTGCAAGTAATGGCGATGATCTGCGATTTTTAGCGGGATTGCGACATTGCGGTGGACAAATCTGACCCTAATGCCGTGCACACACGAGTGGAATGTCTGACAGAAAAAGTCAGATGGGAGCTTTTCATCGTATATTCTGATCGTGTGTATGCCTCATCGGACTTTTCATATCGAAAATTCTGACGGACCTAGAAAGAGAACATGTTCTAAATTTTTCCGACTGAACCAATTCCTATAGGATAAACCACTTGTCTGTATGCTGCTCTGACGTACCAAAAACGATGCATGCTCCGAAGCAAGTAGGAGACGGAAGCTATTGGCTACTGGCTATTCAACTTCCGTTTTCTAGACCCGTCGTACGTGTTGTATGTCAACGCATTCTGGACAGTCGGAATTTGGTGTGACCGTGTGTATGCAAGACAGCTTGAGCGGAATTCCGTCGTAACTTTGTCAGAAAAACCTTCAGAGTTTATTCCGACGGGAAAACCGGTGTCAGGGATGTGCCAGTGCCTTTCAAGGGAATATGCGTGCACGCATGCGCGGGGTCTGTCCAGAGTCACACAGCAGAATTCTCCCACTGGTGTGCACCGGCGCGTTCCTGTGCGCGTTAGCGCTGTTTGGCGCCAAGGTGCTTTTAAAAGTGTGACAGCGGCACTCATGTGGTGCTGTCCATCTGCAGCTCAGTACCTGTGTTCCTGTATCTGCCTGCTGATTGTTATTACTGTTATCGACCCGGCTACGTCTGACTCTTCTGCTATCTCCAATCTGACCCGGCCTGCCTGACTCTGCTATTTTCCTGTGACCTGTTGCCGAACCCCTGCTTGCCTGACTGCTCTGTGATTACCCATTTGCATTATCTGCCTGATCCGGACTGTCTGACTCTGCATCCTTACCCTAGAAAGAATTAAGAGTCAAGCAGCTTCAAATACTGTAGCCATCCCCACCAGCTGATTATTTGCCAGTCGGCACCAGCATGTATACAGAGGGAAGCTAGCTGTGACTCCTTGCGGGTTCACAGCTGCCTTCCTACTGCGCATGCAAAAGCCACGCTGCACTTTGTGAATGGTTCCACAGCCTCCTGGGACCTGTGACATGTACCAAAAGACCTCAGGCACAGAAGAGGGAGAGCAAACTTCCACTTGGATTGCCTAGGCCAGGGATTCTCAAACTACGGCCCTCCAGCTGTTGCGGAACTACACATCCCATGAGGCATTGTAAAACTCTGACATGCAGACATGACTAGACATGATGGGAATTGTAGTTCCTGAACAACTGGAGGGCCGTAGTTTAAAGAGCCCTGGCCTAGGTGATCCAAGAGAGTGTGGAAGCAGGTACCTATCAAAACTAGGTACCTGCTCCTCCCCCCAAAAAAAACATAATGTGTGAAATATAGTAGAGGAGAGGGGGAGAAGGATATAGGCTGAACTTCCCCTTTTAGGTGAAGTTCCACTTTAAATTACACCTATTGGAAAGAATATGTCACATGTAACTTTATGTAAAAACTGAAACTCAAGGAGTTGAAGAGGAACTATTATCTACAGAGAGAGTCAGAAAGGAATTCATTTCTGTGACAAGTTGGGGAATTTGTAGGTCATTGGTAGCAGGGGGTTCTCACCATTATAATGGTAATGGAAAACAACATTCAGCCTTGTGGCTCTCTTCACAGCTTTACTACTCAAGTTAGTAGTTTTGGTCCTCCTGGCCATCAATCACATCCAGTGCTTGTGCCCATACGCTTGACTACTGTATAACAGATGTCACTTGCCACCCCTTTCATAACCACCACCCACTAGCTGCATACCCCAACCTTTTACCCCAATAATTGAGACAACCACCATATGGAGTAAAATATTGGCCGTAGCAGCCAATTAACTTTATTAAAATATAACCATTAATAATAATAATTTATCAACATCATATAAACCGTATAAAACACCTGACATATCCTTTTTCTTAACTACCACTCCCGTTGGTCTTTGCAGGGAAAAACCCACCAAACTTCAAACTCAAGAAACTCAGGCACTGCGGTACTATAACTATAAACTAGGCCTCCAGCTGACAAGCTAGCTCGGAGACAATCAACCAATAGCCCACAGTGCCCCAATAACCAATTCAAGCTAAAACCCTTGTTAGCTCACCAACGGGCCTCATACTAGCGATGGGTCCCGATCTCTTACATATCTGGGGTTTAATCCTTCACCCGCAAAGGCCAACATCACGCCACAGCACACACCAGGGTAAAACCTTACCCTTGTGTGCCCTGCCACACCCTCAAAGCTCGCTGGATCCCATCTTGCAGACCCAATGCCCATAAATCTGTCCCCACATCGTTCAGGTGTACCCCATCTCTCCTTAAATATCTCCAGGTATCCACCTCCAATTCCAAATGCCTTATCGCTAGACCTCCATTCCTCACTACAAAGCTGCTAATCTCTTTGTTGACCTTCTTCCTTGCCCGGTTGATCTTGTCAACCGACCTGGCCAATCTCCAAGTGGTACGCGCCACGATATCCGACCACACAATGAGCATGCGTGGAAAAGACATCCTGAGCTGCCAAAAATCAAACTTAATGTCCTTCACCAAATCCAACATTGACCTCAATCCCAGATCATTGCCGCCCACATGCAATAATAACACGTCCGGCGCTCTGTCTATGCGTGCCAATTTGTGAACTTCTGACACTGTCCTACCCCACAGCATGCCCGGCACCCCAAACCACCTTAAACAAACTTCCTGCCTAGAAAAACCCAGCTGCCTCCCATCCCTCCTAGCATCCCCTCTCCTGGCCCCCCAACAGACATACGAGTGGCCAACGATCCACACAAGGCATTGCTGTCGACCTGCAAGAAGGAAACACAAACAAAAACCCCCCAAAACCTCAATACCTCCCAACCATGTACCAACATAACAATACATAATACCATACTCCCCCATTACTGTAAACCCACCCGAAAACCCTTTTTTTTTTTTTTTTTTTTTAATTATATAGACCTATAACAAGTGCGGGCGAACATAAGACCTAAACCGCCTCGATTCCCATCTCCCAATCCTCTTTACTGCCCCCTCATTCAATCCCCACCGAACAGCTTCAGTAGTGGCCCCTATTCTAAACGAGTGGGATGAAAACTTTTCACCTTCCAAACCTAATATCCCCAAACATTTTTTGAAAATCGCAATAAATTGAAAGCGAGATAAAAACGACCCATCCTGATGTATTAGAAAGGGGACCTCCCCTCCCGGGCGTATCTCTGCCAACCTTTTTACCAGCTGTACTGGGCACAAAGGAGAGCCGGGCAGCGCGAAAACCTGCACAGTCCTACCTTTGCCCCGCTGATCCGTTTTTGACTTTTTTACCAGGATGGACAACCTGTCCTCCCAACAGCTGACATCCGACCCTCCCAACCCCCCTTTTTCTTTTTTGGAGGGACTAACTAACTCACTAATCCTGAATGCCCCAAAAAACGCTAATGCGAATGCCGCCTTGAACAACACCGCCTCGTATCCTGGCGAACATACATTGTCCAAGCACCCGACAATCCGACCCAACAACTGGAACGAAACTGGCCGCCTGGAGTCTCTCCCCGGCTTAGCCCGTCTGTAACCCTTCAATGCCTGCCTCACCCAAAAATCTTTAGTAAAATTAGGTAAGCCTTGAAATCTTAACAAAAATGATAGAGCTGCCAATTTCTTTTCGATCCCAGACACCGACACCCCATCCTCTAAATTCCTGGCAACGAAGTATAAAACTAGCAACCTGAGTTCCCGGTCTTCATGTCCTTCATCCACCTGTCTCAGCAGAGCTGCCCATTCCTGCCATACTCTGTTGTAAGCAGCCCACGTCGCATCGCTCACCGACTGTTTGATCCATCCTACTAGTCCTCCAAAGCAATCCTCCACAGCCATTCTGGACACGGGATCCCGTCTTGCTCCGCCCCTGGCTCCAATTCCCAGAATCTGTCCCACTGAAAGCGAGACAGAGCGTCAGCCACGACATTCTCCACCCCTGGGAGGTGCACCGCATAGATAAACACGTTTAGCTGTAAGCATCTCAGTACAAGGTGTCGAAGCAACCTGATCACCGGCGGTGAAGCCGCTGATACCTTATTGATCACCTGCACCACTCCCAGGTTGTCCCCATGAAACCTAACCTTTAAATTCCTAAACAACTCACCCCATAACTCCACTGCCAACACCACCGGGAACAGTTCCAAAAGCAGCATGTTCTTCAGCAAACCTGCGTCCTTCCACGACTGCGGCCAGGGCCCTGCACTCCACTGTCCTCTGAAGAATGCTCCAAAACCTGCTGATCCTGCCGCATCCGTGTACAATTCCAAGTCGAAATTGCTCACTGGCCCTGACATCCACAACGCCCTGCCGTTAAACTTAGCCAGGAACGTGTGCCAAACTCGTAGGTCTTCCCTGTGAGTCTTCAGCAAACGTACGTAGTGCCTTGGAGATTCCACCCCTGCCGTACTTGCAGACAGCCGCCTGCAAAACACCCTTCCCATAGGCAAAATTCGACACGCAAAGTTCAACTTACCTAGCAATGATTGTAACGCCCTTAATTGAACTTTCCGCAGCCCGCTGATACACCGAATTTCCGCCTGTAACGCCGTCAGCTTATCCTCAGGTAGTCTACACTCCATTGCCTCAGTATCCAGAATGATGCCCAAAAAACTCAACACCGTTTTGGGACCTTCTGTCTTCTCCGGAGCCAACGGGATTCCAAACTTCTCCGCCATATGCTCCAACGTTGCCAACAGGACCGCACAAACTTCCGACCTAGGAGGGCCGATGCAGAGAAAATCATCCAAATAGTGGATGATGGAGTTCAATCCCGCGACGTCCCGGACCACCCATTCAATAAAGGAGCTAAACTTTTCGAACAACGCGCAGGATATCGAACACCCCATAGGTAAACAACGATCTACGTAATATTCGTCCTGCCAACAACCCAGTAAACGAAAACTTTCGGGATGAACTGGTAACAGGCGAAAAGCCGACTCTATGTCAGCTTTTGCCAACAATGCCCCTTGCCCATATTTCCTAACCCAAACAACTGCGGCATCAAATGACGTGTACGACACCGCACACTCTTCCGGATCGATGCCATCGTTCACCGACTCCCCTTTTGGGTACGACAAGTGGTGTATCAGCCTAAACTTATTGGGCTCTTTCTTAGGCACCACCCCCAGCGGGGACACTACTAAATCCGGTATTGGCACTTCTGCAAAAGGACCACTCATGCGCCCAAACCTAACTTCCTTCTGTAACTTCTCCCCCACCACTTCCTCATGAAGCAACGCTGACTTCAAGTTGCGCAACCTCGGGGGCGTGTCAACTAAGCGAGAAGGTATTCTAAAACCCTCCGAAAACCCCCGAGCTAGTAATCGCGCTGCCTCCTTATCCGGGTATCTATCTAGGAAGGGCTCCATCCTTCCCACTCTCACCGGTGTTGTCCCCTTTACTAATAGACTCTCCGGCACGGCCTTTTCCTTGTTTAAAACACCGCGATAGCGGATGGCTCCCCCCCCCGCAGCCTGAACATTCGTGCTTGTACTTGCACAACCCTCCAAATCTACATGACCCCTCATTGAATTGCCAACAAACCCCTTTTTTTCTTGTGGCCGATTGACCGGAGTTGGCTGATCCACCGGCCCCCCCCTGAAAAAACGGACCCGTCTGCCTAGTTGAAGTCATGAGACGCATCCATAGGCTGATGTCCTTGTGGTCCCACCTCAACGCCGGGCGGATGGCCCTCCGCTGTCGGAATTGCTCATCATACCGCAGCCAAGCCGTGCCCCCGTAGACTCTATAAGCTTCTCCCACGGCGTCCAAGTAGCAGAACAATGCCGAACAGTGCTCTGGATTCTTCTCCCCAATCACGCTTGCCATGATTGCAAACGCCTGTAGCCAGTTCGTAAATGTCCTAGGTATTAGCCTATACCTCCTTTTTTCTTCATCCTCTTTTTTAGTATCCTCCGGCTTCACTCTATCTAAATTAAACTTTTCAAGGGGCAATAGAGCAAAAATCTCTACGTATTCCCCTTTCCAAATTTTTTCTCTAACTTCAGGCTTCAAATGTGCACCAAGCGGACCCTCAAAGCACACATAAACTTCGCATTTTGCGGCGTCCGCCAGCCTCACTAAGTCCTGCTTCTTTGCCCCCTCACCCGCAGCCCCGTCCTGTGTCCTAGGAACCTCCGCTTGCGCAGCCGCCCCTGTGACTTCTCCCACGGGCGCCGCAACACTAGGGCCAATAACAGTCCCCGTGCCCACCCCCAGCCCCTCCCTGGGATCAACCCATGCCGCCGCCGGAGACTGGCTCCCGCTTGGCCCTGGCTCAAACCTCTTTAGTAATTCCTTCAAACCTGTAACAAAACCCTGCAACCCTGAATCCGCCGATGCGCGGTCAGCGACCTGCGCGGCCAGATTAAAAGGCACGGTCGCTGTCGACCGCCCCGCTACTGCCAGTTCCCCCCTACCCCCCGCCCCCACATCACCCTCCACAGTAACAGAATTATTAAGACGTGTCCTCTTACCCTGCTGCCTGGTAGGTTGTCCACCAGCCGAAGGTCCCGTCACCGCCACCGCCGGCTCTTCCTGCTGCCCATCGCCGTCCGACTGCGACAGCTCTCCTTCCGACCTGTCTTCCTCCATTTCTTCTCCGCTCACCGATGGCCCTCCAGCAGCTGCGCCACTGGATGCCGCGAATGCTCCGTTCTCCCCACTCCTCCTCCGCACAGATGATCCGCCCACCGATTTATTGCTCGCCTTTCTTGGCCCACCGACCTCGTACCTGTAGTGCCGCCCAAGGCCACTACCCGCAGCCCTCTCTCTCTCGTCTCTCACCGTGGGGCCACCCACCGCTGTGCCAGCGTGCCCTGCTGCCGCAACATAGTCCATTCTGTGCTGAAACCCCGCCCCTGCCGTGGATCTGCCTGGGGCTTGGCTCTCAGGGCCCGAACTATCTTCACCAGCATCCGCACAAGGCCTGCTGGCTCTCCTCCCTTCTGAATTACTGCCACTGCCGCTGCTGATCTTCTGTCTGTGCCCCATCCTCCCCACCGGTTGTAGTGTGCGTTCCGCCCTGCCCTGCTGTCCTTGTTCATCAACTGAACGTGTGGGCTGGGGATGATCCACCTGCTTCCTGCTTCTCCCCACCGCTGTCCTCTTCACGGGCGGCCCTGCCTCCGACCGACCCGCCACATCCCGCTGTTCTACCCTCCCAAGCTCCATAGCGACCGGAGGAGACGATCCCCTTTGACCCCGCTCCTGGCGCGCCGCTAATCTCTTCGCGGGAGGCCCAGAATCCGGCCGACCCGCTCGCCCCTTCTGCGCCTGCGTCCTCACTGGGCTAGGCGCATCAGGCAAGAAGCGAGTAGGCGGCCTGGTTCGCCTACCTCTCGCGGACTCCCTTTCCACCGCCGAGACCGCTGGGGAAGCCTCACCCAGCGCCGCTGCTAACCGGCCCTCCAGCCATCCAGGTCCCCTGGACGCCGCCTCCGCTTTTAAACGGGCAAACAGGTCCTCCACCGCTGACATGCTTACACGCTTGTTCCTACGACACCACTGAGCTTGGGCGGGATCTTCCCCCCAGCTAAGTTCCCTCTGTTCCGCCCCATCCTCTTCCCCACCAACCACAACCTTCCTTACAACCACCCCACCTAGCAAGTAACCCTATTAACCCTGTCATGCCCGCCCTCTGCCTATTTCATTTTTGTCTTTTGGCTCCGGGCTTACTGTACCTCAGCTCTGAGTCACAGAAATGAATTTGTTTCTGACTTTCTCTGTAGATGATAGTTCCTCTTCAACTCCTTTAACACCTTCCCAGCTGCTCCGTCTACCCCAGACTGTCTCTTTCTCTCTCACGCTTGTGCCTCAGTCTGTCCTGTCCTGGATAATATGGTGCAATGTGTACCTCTCACAGCTCCTTTGCCATCACTAACCCCCCAGGGTGGGGCCCTGAGCTCTAACCCTGGCTCTAAGATGAATGCAGCACACACCTGCACCCAGGGCCGTCTTTAATATTGATTTTCACCCTGTGCAAAAATTTTCTTGGGCCCCCCCCCATGCAATTTCACTCTCCATCTGCTCTGAGACATACACTAAATAGCAGCTAGACTTAAAATTAGTTTACTGTATCAGATCAGGCAGCAATTGCTATTGGTTGCCAGTGGTTACAGCATATCATTACTGCTTACTGACTGGTTGCTAGAGGATACAGCACACATTATGGCTCACTAATTAGTTGCTAGAGGTTAAAGCAAATGATTTCTGCTTGTTAATTGGTTGCCAGAGATTACTGTACAGTAATACTGCTCACTGATTGGTTGCTAGAGTTTACAGCACATCATCTCCTCACTGCAGGGGGGTATGGAATACATATGAATGCTGCCTTCATTTACATATCAATGCCGTCAGCCACAGCTATTTACTTATGAATGCCGGTTATTTACATGTAAACACAGGGTCTGCAAGTGATTCATCTGTACACAACAATAGGGCAGAGCGGGGCAGCATTAGTACCAGCACTTCACACTGAGATATCGGGACACAGCACAGGACTAAAACTTCAAGGGACAAGGGAATTTAAACTGGGATAGTTGGCAAGTATGAGGCAGCTGCTTTGGGCCCCACAACAATGACAGGGCCCAGGGCAGCTGCCCCTTTTGCCCTGCCTTAAAGACGACCCTACCTGCATCGTTAGCGTGCCTGCTTCCAAGAAAAGATGTCCCAGACTGCCATTTTAAACAGTAGCACGGGCTTTCCCTGCCACATTTCTAAAAGCTCAACTTTACTAAGACAAGCTTGAGCTAGGCAAGCAGCTAAATACAGAGTTGAAATTATTCTATGTAAATGTTTTATCTGTCAAAGGATATGTAATTCTGTTCAGGGCCGGTGCTACCATAAGGCGGCTTAAGCAGCTGCCTTAGGGCACCAGGATGGGGGGGGGGAGAGTTAAAATTCGAATCCCCAGCCACACGCTGGGGATTCATATTTTTATTGTGCTGCCTCCTCCTCCTCCCCACCATGTTCCCTGGACTCCACTGTCCCACCTGTAGGCCCAGTGGTGTCATGGCAGGTGTCGTTGGGAAGGGCATTAAAATGTACCTTCGCCTAAATAGATAAAAGTCCTTGCACTGGCCTTGATTCTTTTCAGCCAATTGTGTAATTCACAAGCAATTATATATATTGATCCTAATTTACTTTTTTTTTGTAATTCCTTTATTTTTCCAAATGTGTTACAGTTTAGTGAACAAAAAACATATGACAGCGTATACAAAAATAGTAGAAACAAAAACATGTCACTTAAAGGGTTAGATGCCATATTAGCAGTGTCAAACAACATTTCCCTTGGTTATGTAGTCTGTAGAGTATATATATATAGGGATTAAACCATGTGACGAAGCTGTCTGTGTGCTAAACAGGGGAGGCTTCCTGAGTGTCATCCTAATAACCCACTTAGACCTGTATAGCTATAAAGGCCAAACAGTAAGAAAGACATTCTCAGCCGATTGGGAGGAATAACCCCCAGGAGACCAGCTGAGTCCAGTTATGGGATGCAACAAATAAGTAATGCAAAACATAGTATTCATATTACCTGACTAAGATCCTAATTTATTTAAAGGGTAAGTTCACCCTTACAGAAAAATCTGTAAGGTGAATTTACACAGGACCTCCTCCTCACCCCCCCCCCCCCCAAGTCTCGCTGACCTGGAGCGCAGTGATCTCCCATTCTGAGCCCTGCTAAAGCCACATCACGGGTCCAGGGCTTAGAAAACCCTGCAGCTTAAACTCCAAAATGTACCCCACCAGGAGGTATGTTTAGGGGCATTCTAATTGGCCAGCGCCGTCACATGGGTGGTGCCGACCAATCAGAACCAGCGTACCCCATCCTGTCAGCGGGGGAAGAAGAATAATGAAAGCCGAGGGGATTTCTAAGCCCCCGATCGGTGAGGCGGCTATAGCAGGGCTCAGAACGGAAGGTCAGCGGGACGGGGGGGGGTTGAGGAGGGGGTCCCGTGTAAGTTCACCTTACAGATTTTTTTTGTATAGGTGAACTTACAATAGTAAAAAGAGCTGGCAAGACTGTAACCCTAGATAGATAGATAGATTGATTGATAGATAGATAGATAGATAGATATACATACATACATACATACATACACACACACACACACACATACAAACTCCACCTCTACATAATTGGCCTATCAGGTTAATGTCACAGAAAATTAGCATATTTAATTGATACCATTAATCATTCAAGTGGTTGGTGACTACACCTGTTTACAGCCGTCAAGAGAAGGGGGAAAGGAAAGGACGACAATATAAAAATTGTTGAGCTTAAAAAGAAGTGTGTAAAAATGCTACATGAGATATTAGGACCTTATTATTCCAAGGGAAAAATGTATTCCTTAGAAGAAAGTGAAAGTGTAGACAAATACTCAGGTAAAATACTTTGTGGCAGTAACACAATGTAAAGTCAAGATTTATGGCAGGATCAAAAAAATAAACAAATTAAATAAAAATATATATTTATGGCAGGATCAAAAAAAGTGGGGAGGGGGAAAGTTTCAGAAATGATTGGTCAAAAATGTCAGAAGGAAAAAAAAAAGAAGGCAGAAGACAAGCACAGAAGGAAACTACATAGAGAAAAGGGCAAAATCTAAAGCAGGTGAACAATAAAACTAAAGATAGGATAGGATGATGTCATTTAAGAAATAGATCCACATCCCATCTGTAGTTCATGCCTGTGGGGGTGCGTGTCCCCCACAGGAAAATCCACTTAACTTCCTGTTCTAATAGTCTTCTGTGCTTGTCTCCTCCATGTACCGACATTCTTGTTTTTTGAGCTGCAGAGAAAAAGAAGGCATTCATGTTACCTTCATGTATGAATTTGAAGTGTTTTGATACATTGGACAACCTTCTCTCATTACAATACGCTGCTCCGTTATAATGTTCGCTAATCCTTATGCGAAGGGGCCTGGTGGTGCATCCTATATATTATAATTTACAAACATCGCATTCTATCATGTAGATTACATATTGAGTACTACAATTTATAAAGTCCTTAATAGGGAATACCTTATTGTTATGGTACGAGGTGATAGACTTGTGATTCTTGTTATGTTTGTTACAATACCTACAAGTATTCCAACTACAACTTTACGAGCCATTAACACTGAGCCACGTTTTGGGAATAGTGGTGGTTTGATGTAGACTGGGCGACAAAGAGTTATCTAAAGTTGGGGCACGAGGACAAGAAAAATTGCACCCTTTGGAAAGCTCATCTATTGGGTCCTTGTCGCCATAGAGGATGGGAAGATGTTTGTTAACGATCTGTTTTATCTGATTAAATTCTCTGGAAAAAGTGGTGACAAAGGTAAGGGAACTTTTGTCCTTGTTCTTTTGATTTATATGTTTTGTATGTTTTAAAGAGTAAGCAGATTGCTCTTTGTTATATATTAGATTGTTCCTGTCCTTCCCTGAGGCTATAGAAATGGCTCTGGCACACTTTAAGGAATAGAGCATGTTCACTGTAAAAGTAATTTCAAATTTGTTGCTATTTGTCACTAATTTATCCAATAAAAATTAAAAAAGAAAATCGAATTTCTTAATAAATTTTGGCCAAAATGATTTCTGCTACATGTCTTTGGTAAAAAATATTCCAATAAGTGAATATTGATTGGTTTGCGTTTAAGTTAAAGTGCCTACACGCTATGGTATATATACTGGAATTTTTATTTGTTTTTGTTTTTAAACTACTAATGGGGGTGATCAATGACTTATATTGGGACTGCAATGAACAAACTGACACTAACTGACTTTGGGGGGGGGGGACTGACTAACTGCCACTGACATCACCAGTGACACTAATACAGTGATCAGTGCTAATAATATAGACTGTCCCTGTACTAATGACACTGGGTGGTAAGGGGTTAACATCAAGGAGTTAAATGTGTGCCAAACAATGTGTAATGTTTGTATTATGTGCTGCTTTTACTAACACATCTCTGTTTCTTTCCCTTTGAAGGGATAAGAAAAAAAGAGATTATTCCTTCGGTACAGAGCCCTGTGTTGGTTGTGGGCTGTGATTGGACACAGCTGATCAACAGGTCTTGGCCAATGAATTATTGGCCAGGACTTGCGGACAAATACCCACTGTGTAAAATCACAGTGGGTGTCGTGGGGGGGTGCATGGGCGCCCTAAACCTTGAAAGAAGCAGCGACATACCAGTACATAGCTTTGCCTGCATGGGCCACCCGTCCACAGTACATTGCAGGCAGGTGGTCCGGAAGTGGTTGCTATACCACCTTCCACCCATTTTCTGTACAATCTGATTGTACAATCTCCTTTAGATCTCCGATCAGCTATGTAGTGCAAAGGCCTGTCTGATATGATATAAATTGAATAGATTGTTCAGGTGGGTCATGCTGTTCCATAGTTCTGGTAAATCTAAAGTAAATTGTACAGAGATTGTACAGTCAGATTCCATAGTATCCAACTTTATACAAGTGCATAGGATAAAGTGGATGGGGACACTCAGGTGTCACGCCCTGTTCACATCTCCGTGTGGTGGGAACTCACATTGCCGCAAGTGTTCTTTTTTTGGGGTTTTGTAGCATTCTCGCTCATCAGGCATAGGGCAGCCCAGTCACTTGAATGGGCTGCCCTACGCACAACATTCATTCAAAAGAAGCTCCAGAACTTTTTAGAACAGAATGTGGTCCCTCTTTTTACAATGCTTTTTGGTGCATTTGCAGCACATTTCTGAATCGTGAGGCTGAGGTAAGGGCTGTGTAGGATAGAAATAGAACGCTTTTTCTTAGTTTCTGTTATACAATTTTGCAAATAAGTAATTTTTCTTCTTCACTGATGTGCGCTGATGAGGCTGCACTGAAGGACACTGATGAGGCTGCACTGATGGGTACTGTGATTGGACACAGCTGATCACATGTTAAAGGGCCTACGTCATCAACTCTTTACCCTGATCGGTGATGCACGGTGTCCGAGGGACACAGCTCATCATTGATCGATGTCCAGTCAGGATGGTTAAAGTGATTGTAGGCTCCTTTATTTGTTTGTTTGTTTTTTAAATACCAAACATGTTATACTTACCTGCTCTATGCAGTTGGTTTTGCACAGAGCAGCCCAGTTCCTCCTCTTCTCGGCTCCCTCTTTGCTGCTCCTGGCCCCTCCCTCCTATCGAGTGCCCCCACAGTCAGCAGCTTCCCATTGGGGCACTGGAGCTGAGTCACAGCTCTGTATGACCATTCAGACACGGAGCCCGGACCCAGCCCCACTCCCTCTCCCCCTGATTGGCTGACTGACATTGATTAACAGCTGCGGGAGCCAATGGCATTACTGCTGTGTCCCAGCCAATCAGGAGGAGTGTCCCAGGCGGCTTAGACAATCGTGGACATCACTGGAGAGAGATGGGGCTCAGGTAAGTATTAGGGGGTGCTGCTACACACAGAAGGTTTTTTATCTTAATGCATAGAATGCATTAAGATAAAAAACCTTCTGTCTTTACAACTCCTTTAAGGCACCACCTGGCTGTCATTCTGCTATAGGCTGGGTGATAAGGTGTTAATGCTATATTGGTACGTAGGGCAGCTGGAATTTAGAAGAAAAGGTGACCTTAGCCTCCTCTCCCCCATATTGCATACAAAAATAAAACCATTATACATTTAATCTCAGCTGTCCACACTCACTAAAAGGCCAAGAGATATAAACCGACACAAAAAGGTAAAAGAACTATACAATTACACTTGGAGCTCCAGTGAGTAGAAGACTTATTGCCACAGTTCTTTAAGATAGTGACTTCCTAAGTAGGTGGGTTTCAGCATCAATTTCGGCTGTCAGTCACAACTGTACCTGTTTGACCCTGACAGCCTGTTCCACTTGATTCACGATATATAACAGCGATCCTTGGAAAAGATAAAAGTGTTTTCTTTACTTGAATGCTTTATTAAATCTGTCCAGGGCTACGGATTGCTTCCCTATATCATTTTTACCGCCTGCCAGAGGAAGCTGCAGCTCTTTTTTTTTTTCTGGGAAAGATACAATCCAATTTTCATTTGTATGCTGGAGAAGTTCATCTCTGCTCTTCCACTCCTCACTGCGGTATCGAGAGGCCCAACGTCTCATTGTATATATTATTATTTTCTTAGATGTTATTGGGCTACTGTATTGATAAATAAGTAATGGCATCACTACAGTGTATTGTGTATGGTTGTTATAGAAGATATTGATTTTAAAATGAGGAGCTGCTAAGACTGAGCTCAGTGCTTGCTTTAAACAGGTGCACCAACATGGCCTTGTTGGTATCTTCAGTGCAGAAGCAAATAGGACTTCCTAATAATGTTTGTTAATAAAAAAAAAATGCAATGTAGTGTTGACCTGCAGGTGCCTGTTCTCTCAGCAAAAAGTGAATCTCTAATTTTGCTGAGAGGAAAACAGGCACCTCCAAGTCAACTTTGTACGTTGGGTTTTGAGACATTTTCTTCAAACTTTACTGCAGATTCTTATTTTCTTTTGCTCTACATTATAGTTTTGCTCCAGGCAAACCGACAAATATACAAATGAAATATGACTACGTGATATCTCTAATAATATTATGTATATACAGTTTATTATAAACATTTACAAGTTTTTATCTTCTTTCATCAATGGCATCAATTCTATGCAGCACTCCTAAATCTCCTGAGGAAGCTCTTCGGGGCGAAACATGTAGAGCAGAAGTGGCTGTACTGTTGTATGAATTGTACAATATGTATACAGTATTTAATCATTATTTTAAACTTGTTATTTAATAAAATTTGTATTTTTTACTCTATATGAATATGTTGTAAATTTGTTTTTGGCACCTTTAAAGTCCCATTTCTTGTGTCCCCAAATAAACAAATGTAATACATACATGATAACTGCTTTAGGTGCCAAAGGATTTGTATTTCTGTCCATCCAGTCCTATGCTTTACGCACAAATCACAGTCCTGGCTGATAGAGAACAAGACCTGATTTTTCTCTGCTGTAGCTCCACTTTCACTTACAGATCTTGTCCTCTCCCTGTGAATGAATGGTGAAAGGAAAAGTAGCACACCAATGCGCTCATATCTCAGTAACTTGGCTTTCTCTGGCAGCAGCATGCTCCCTGCACTGAAGCATACATATTGGGTCCTAGTATTGATTCTTCCTCCTCTTTTATCTGCTTAATAAAAAAGTTTTGACTTTACATACACTATAAGCAGATTTATAACAGCCGAAGCAAAAAAATCTGTTAACATTCTACAAGTGATCTGACTGGTTATTATAAAGGGACAACTTCACTTTTACTCCACTTTTCATCATTAGGCCTCATTATAACATTTGCTCCTGGTCACATTTACCTGAGAGCAGAACGAAACTGTGTCTTGCTGGCTGTAGCAGCCTTCCGGAATCATAGCCTCAAGCTAAGTTTGTGTTGAAAACAAAAATCAAACTAGTTCTAAACACACAAATCACATCTTTAAAGGCAAACAACCCTTCACATATTTTAGGTGTCATTTTAACAACTTCGTAAACAACTCTTTAAAGGGAATCTGACAAAATAGTACTTTTCTCAAAAGTCTATGATGGAAGCTGCCATTTCCAGCTAGTAAGTTGAAGTGGTGTACACTTCAATCAACCAATAATGTGTTTGCGAAAAGCCTGTTTTGTTAAGTTTTTTGAACAAGTTTAGGTATTCAAATGAATGAAGATTTACATTTTTTACTTTGCTAGTATACAGCCTCTACTGCTTTCATAAACTAATCTATTTCTAGGACAATGAAGTTCAGTTACATTATCTCTGCTGTGGAAAAGGATAAGTCAACCTGAATTCTGACCATCCCCTACAGTTGCAATCACATGACCAAATGCCTAGGCCAGTGATGGCGAACTTTGGCACCCCAGATGTTTTGGAACTAGATTTCCCATGATGCTCTTGCACTCTGCAGTGTAGTTGAGCATCATGGGAAATGTAGTTCCAAAACATCTGGGGTGCCAAGGTTTGCCATCACTGGCACTGAAGTGTATCCAAGACAGCATTTTCTCCATTAACCACTTGCCGACCGCCTACCGCATATTTACTGGCAGGTCGGCTCTATTGCGCAAAATCATGTACCTGTACGTTATTTCAGGCAATAGCCACTGGGTGGCGCGTGCGCCGCTGGAGGTGCAATCGCATGCTGATTGAACACAGGGGATGCTAATCAGCGGGTCCAGCGGACCCAATGTCCGCCGGCCACCCGTGATCATTCCCAGGAAAGGCAGAACGGCAATCTGCCTAAGTGAACAAGGCATATTGACGTTCTGACAGGGAAGAAGATGGAGATCTTGTGTTTCTGCTAAGCAGGAACACCAATCTCTGTCTTTATCCAATCAGAGCAATCCCCACACAGTTGGAAATCACTCCCTAGGAGCACATTTAACCCTTTTATTGCTCCTGTGTTAACCCCTTCCCTGACAGTGTCTGTAGTACAGTAACAGTGCATATTTTTAGCACTGGTCACTGTATTAGTGTCACTGGCCCCCAAAAAGTGTCAAAAGTGTCAGGTGTCCGATTTGTCTGCCACAATGTCGCAGTCCTGCTAAAAATCGCTGTCGCCGCCATTACTAGTAAAAAAAAGAAATAAAGAAAAATTCCATAAAAATATCCCATCGTTTATAGATGCTATAACGTTTGTGCAAACCAATCAATATACGCTTATTGGGATTTATTTTTTCTAAAAATATGTAGCTGAATACATAATGTCCTAAATTGATGAAGAAATTAGATTTTTTACATTTTTTTATTGGATATGTTATATAGCAGAAAGTAAAAAAAATTATGTTTTGTTTTTTTTAATCAATTTTCGCTTTTTTTATGTATAGTGCAAAAAATAAAAACCGCAGAAGTGATTAATTACCACCAAAAGAAAGCTCTATTTGTGGGGGAAAAAAAAAGGACATTAATTTTATTTGTGTACAGTGTCGCACAACTGTGCAATTGTCAGTTAAAGTAACGCAGTGCCATATCGCAAAAAATGGCCTGGTCATGAAGAGGGGTTAACCTCTCCGGGACTGAAGTGGTTAAAGTGTTTGTAAACCCTTACATATACCCAGTAAAAGGACTATCCTCCAGTGATACACAGAGATGAAACAAATCCTCCTACATAATTTGTACCTGTCTGTCTTCAGTCTTCTCTTCTTTACATCTGTTCAAAGTCCAGAATTTAGACAGTGTATCTGAGAGTTCAGAAAAAAGGGTGTGGAGAGCTGAAGTTACACTCTGCAGAGCTCAGTGAGGAGAGGTCTGAGAGCTGATTGGATGTAAGGGGACACACCCCCCTTCACACAGCACACAGGAACAGAGCTGAGGATGTCAACCAGCTGGAGGTCCCTCCACTGTCACCTTTTTTCTCTTGGTGTCAGGAAAACTTGTCAGACGTGATCCATGTTGATAGGCCACTAGGGGTGCGTGCGCGCGCTGCCTGCCCCCCGTAGCCGATGCGAGTGCCCGGTGGTCTAGATGACCGCCGGGCACCCGCGATCGCTCGTAACATGGCGAAAACCGGGATCACTGTGTGTAAACACAGAGATCCCGGTTCTCTGAGGGGAGAACACACAGAATACAAAGTATGAACAGCGATCTGTCATCTCTCCTAGTCAGTCCCCTCCCCCCTTCAGTTAGAACACACATTAGGGAACACAAAATAACGCCTTGATCGCCCCCTAGTGTTAACCCCTTCACTGCCAGTGACATTTTACAGTAATCAATGCATTTTTATAGCACTGATCGCTGTATTAATGCCAATGGTCCCAAAAAAGTGTCAAAATTGTCCAATGTGTCCGCCATAATGTCGCAGTCACGATAAATAAAAAAAATAAAAAAACAGATCGCTGCCATTACTGGTAAAAAAAATAAAATAATAATAATAAAAATGCTAAAAAAAATCCCCTATTTTGTAGACGTTATAACTTTAGCGCAAACCAATCAATATACGCTTATTGCGATTTTTTTTTTACCAAAAATATGTCGAAGAATACATATCGGCCTAAACTGAGAAAAAATTAGTTTTTTTAATAAAAAAAAAAAAAAAAGGGGGATATTTTTTATAGCAAAAAGTACAAAATATTGTGTTTTTTTTTCAAAATTGTCGCACTTTTTTTCGTTTATAGCGCAAAAAATAAAAACCTCAGAGATGATCAAATACCACCCAAAGAAAGCTCCATTTGTGGGAAAAAAAGGGACGTCAATTTTGTTTGGGTACACCGTCGCACGACCGCGCAATTGTCAGTTAAAGCGACGCAATGGCGAATTGCAAAAAGTGCTCTGGTCAGGAAGGGGGTAAAATCTTCCGGGGCTGAAGCGGTTAATGGGAAACCTGAGCATGGGACAATGCACACAACCACCTTGATTAAATTAACTTCACATTAAAAGCCCCCTTCACATCAGAGGATCCATTATTACATCCAAGGTCCCCCCATCACACCAGAACCCCTCCTTTACATTGGAGTCTCCCTTTCACATCACAAGCCACCCATTACATCAGAGCCCACCCCTATAGATCAGATGCCCCCCACCACATCAGAGACGCCCTATATATGAGCCCTCCATCACCAGAGAGCCCCACCCCTCATTCACAGAGCCCATCGGTCACACAGTTCCCTCTTCACATCACACTTTTTGGCTCCAGCCGTGCGGCAGAGGGCGGGAGGTGGAGGACAATTGGAGATGGCAAATTTTAATTTCCTCCTGAATGCTGAGGTGGCCCTGCATGCTTCTGTAGTGCTACCCCCCGTAGGAGCCACTGGTATTTTGCCCAGGTCTTCCCCCTTTTTGCCATGCAGCCAGGAACAAGGTAGATTCACACAGCCAGGTGCAGACACACTTCAGCTCGCTGTCTCAAAATGACCAGTCTAAGGGTTGTGTTTGTGTTGCTTTATTTTTGGAGAACTTGGATAGGGAAGGGGATTTAGTGGGATACCCCAAGAAATAGAGCTATTCACAATAGAGGACATCTAACTGATCTCTTAATTAAGCCCTGGTGAAGTCCTTGCTAAAAGCAGATAGCAGACTTCTCCATGGCAGTAGCAACAAAGTAGTTTCAGGAATGAGCAAAGTGCCTTAGTGGTAGTGGTAGGAGCAGGGCAAAGCTCTTCACGCACAAGCCAGTTACGGCAGACTGCTCCGGTATTTGGCAGTCCAAAAGTAGCAAAAACTGAGCAAAATCCTATGCAGTAGCAGCAGTTGGACAAGCTCTTCAGAACACTAGCCAGTGTTCCCTTGTTCAGATGCTCAGCTGACTATGAAGGCCTCTTGAGCCCCTCGGGAAAGAGAGCCCTGACTGATGGGGGCATGGCCAGGGAGGAGTTAAAGTAAATTTGGCTCACTCGGGATTGGTACAAGAAGGGACAGGGGTTGGGCCTGAGCTCAGGAGTTTGGCACCCCAGGGGATTATGGTCCTTTTCGGACGAAAGCATGGAAGAGCTGCCCACCCTCCCGCCCTATTTTTGATGGTATGTCACAGCGTGTTGCGGTTTTGGTGACCTTGCTAGCAAATATGGAAGCTTTTTTATACCCTGATGGTAATTGGGAGATTGACGGCCGGTCTGGCACTTATGGTAAGGACAGGCCCCTCCTTCATCTCCTTTTTACATTTGGAGTTGAGTGCTCACAGTGCAACTGTGACTGGCACGGTTTAAATATTTAATGTTATGTTTGAGTTAAATAAAGCTGTGGCCTTGCCCTTTCCAACGTTAATGGTGGTATGTGGTTTTTTATTGGATGGGAAGAAGGGGTAAGGTATGATAAGTGGTCATGGTAAGTTGGATGGGACCTGGGCTTATTGCACCTCAGCAGTCATGTATGACACCAGAAGGAGGTTAAGAGCAGAAGTCTATGGATCCTTTACATTGTCTGTACTCACAAAATGTCAAGGGACAGCTGGTAGCCTCCTTTCAACTTCCAAGCATCACTCTATACTAGTAATACCATCCCAGATCTTCAATAGACAGCCCCTTCAGACAGCTCTCTGTGGAGCCAGGGTCACTCTTACTAACTTCAGGCCCTCAGGTCTCCCACCCGAGGCCGCATGGCAGCACAATCTCTCTTAATTCAGGCCCTCAGGTTGCCCACATGAGACCACCTGGCAGCAGGTGCCAGGAAAGGCAGCAGCCTCTCCCCTAGCTGGTGCAATCCACTCCTGGGAAAAACCTCATGCTCGTTGCATTCAAAAACTAAATACCCTCTCCTCCCAGCATCCTCTAGGGCAGTGATGGCGAACCTTGGCACTCCAGATGTTTTGGAACTACATTTCCCATGATGCTCAACTACACCGCAGAGTACATGAGCATCATGGGAAATGTAGTTCCAAAACATCTGGGGTGCCAAGGTTCGCCGTCACTGCTCTAGGGCACCCTCCCTGGGATTAACTGAAGTGGCATCAATATTCATGCTGTGTTCTGCATAGCATCTACCTAATCATTCAGAACATTCCTAGGTTACTTGAATACAGAGGGGGTCAGAGGCAGACCCAACCAGCAGCTGAGCACACTGAGCAGGCTACACTAATCAATCACAGATCTCTGTTAAGCAGAGAGCTAAGTACATTTCCCTAGCATATTTCCTGTTAGGCAGGAGAATAAAAACAATATTACATTAATCCTAGCACCTATCTAGCAGGGTGCTACACTTTCTTTTCCTGGATGAGAGTCATGCATTGCTATGGTCTGGGCAAGCCAACTGCCATCACCATAGCATCGAACGATGCCATGCATCCTGACCCTAAAGTGTCAGTAGTCATTAAGGTTCAGGCACATGGCCTGTCCACTCCATGACAACTCATGACTAGATCCAGTGCAAACTGGGTCCTGTGCTTACAGCACCCAAGGAGAACCCAAACAGCGCCCAGGTGATAAACAGTGTACTAGAACACCAGTAGTGACCATGTGCTTATAGCAGGCAGACACTCCCACTTTCAGCAAGTGCACCAGCATTGCCTGCTTTTAACATAGCTCCCAACTGTCTCTGATTTTGGGGGACTGTCCCTGATTTGGAACAAAGTCCCTCTTTCCAATTTTTAAATAGCTGCAGGAGATGTGTCACATGCTTACATACTTTTGCTAATAGGTGTCCCTTGTTCCCATCTCAAAAAGTGGGATGTATGCTTTAATCGGAGGCTTTCAGGCCCCCCTTCGCCATTTTCTTTCCCCTCACTGCTGATCCCATAGGATCGGAAACCCGCGGGGGAAAGGCTCTTTTTCAAAGGAAAGGAGGGGGGCCATAGGTGACGGGGGAGGGGGGGGGTTAGCGGAGAGTTGGTGTCCTTCAACGCCGAGCGCGGGGGAAAAAAGTGTTTAAAAGGCACCGTTGTTGCTTCTGCAAGCTGCGGAGGGACACAAGAGCAAAAGGTGGCATGAAAGAGGTTTGGTGAAACAGGCATTCCTTTTGACACATTTACTATTGCATCAGGCTGAGCAATAATAGCAGTGACAGGGATGGACTATTGCTCAAGCAGTGGATGCGTTCCTTCTGGTAGTACCTCTGCTTTGTGCATTGGGCTATGGTCGGAAGGAGGGTAAAAACACCTCAAAAAAGGGCTCTAGAAAGATTTATACAGTCACATGGAAGCTTAGAACCATCTCAAAAAAGATGGCTTCCTCCCCTGAGAGTAATATGGCTGGTCAGAGTGAGCCATCAGGAGTGACGGGTGTTGCAGCTGCTCTTAACACTGCTGCCCCTGTATATATTACTAAGGAGGTTTTTTCTTCAACCATTTGAGGCTTGGAGCAAAAATTTTACGCTTTAATCACATCCCAGAGTGGGACTAAGCGTAACAGGTCCCCGTCCATTGCTCAGGACCCTCATGCTGAGGCACAAGGGGCGAGAGGTGATGAATTTCTCTCAGGGGACCAGGAAGAGGCTGGTGACTCCTCTTCCGAAGAAACTAATACGGAAGGATCAGGTTCACAAGAAAGGTTGTTGGTACAATCTCTCACTGAATTGGTCCGCTCCACATTTTTGCAGTCAGTCAATATACCCACTTCTGGTTTGGGTTCACTAAAGCCTCCCCAAACTGTTCATGCTTTTCCTATCTATTTGTGGCGAAAAAAGCCTATGCATTCTGAGTGGGAGCACCCAGATAAACAGTTTTTTCCTCCAAAAAAGTTTAACACTTTATCCTATGGAGGAAGAGTTTAATAAGAAATGGGGGATTCCGGCAATTGACGCTGCTGTATCCTCCTATTCCTGATAAGCAGGCCCAAGATTTGGCCAGGATATCAGAGACGTTGTGTTTAACAGTAGACGCTATGAAAGATTCTATTCTCCAACCCTCACAGCTTATGCTAGGGCTGGTACATGTGCGTAGAATCTTATGGTTGAAAAATTGGTCAGCCGAAGCGCCATGCAAAAAGCTCTTGGCCAGTTTCCCATTTCACGGTGAACGGTTATTTGGAGACGATCTGGATAAATACATCCAAAGAATTTCTAATGGGAAAAGTTCCCTTTTACCGGTTAAGAAGAAGTTTAAGCAATTTTCTTTTAGACAAGCTTCTTCTCCAGTGCCAGGAGCATCAGCCTCCAGGCAGTCACGGCGGCCTCCACCATCAGGTTCAAGAGGTAAACCTCAGGGTTAGTCCTAGGGTGAAAAGAGGCCCTGGGGGAGGAAACCCACTAAACAAAATACTAAAACCTCCTTATGAAGGGGCGCCCCCGCTCGCTCGACCGGGGGGGAAGACTTCTGCAGTTTTCAAGGGTCTGGCAGGAACAATGTCAAGACAGATGAGTGGCTTCCTCAATTTCTCTAGGTTACAAACTAGAGTTCCGGGAATTCCCGTCACCTCGTTTTCTCAGATCAAACGTTCCCAGAGATCGAGTAAAAAAGAAGTCTCTTTCTAGCTTTGGATCATCTCTTGTCTCAAAGAGTGATATCGGTGGTCCCCTTGGAAGAGCAAGGATTAGGGTTTTATTCAAACCTTTTCATGGTACCAAAACCAAATAGGGATGTCAGACCTATTTTAGATCTCAAAGATCTAAACCGGTTTTTGAATATTCGCTCTTTTCGCATGGAGTCAATCCAATCAGTAGTCTCCATCCTACGAGGTGGAGAACTTCTGGCGTCAATCGACATCAAAGATGCTTATCTCCATGTGCCGATTTTTCCCGCTCACCAGAAAGATTTAAAGCGGAAGTAAACCCATCCATAAAACAGTTTCATTTCCGGCAAGTGCCGGAAATGTAACACTCCCATTGGTTGTGCTCTCAACCAAGCTGTCAAGCCATCCAATGGCTGGTGTCATACCTGATCACATGTGCAGCATCATTGCAGTTGTAGATTAAACAAAGGCAAAGATGGCAGCTTCCTTGGCTGAAAACGATAGGAGGGTTTACTTACACTTTAAGCTTCGAGGTAGAAAATCTTCATTTTCAGTTCGTAGCTCTGCCCTTCGGTCTAGCTACTGCACCTCGAGTGTTTACAAAGGTCCTGGCTCCTCCTTTAGCCAGATTAAGGGCTCAAGGTATAACGATACTAGCCTACTTGGACGATCTACTCTTGATAGATCAGTCAGTAGCCCGCTTAAACCAACGTTTGGTCATGCAGTCAGCTACCTGGAATACCTAGGTTGGATTCTCAACCTAGAGAAATCCTCCTTAAAACCATCAAGTTGCTGATCATAGATACAGTTCAGAAGAGGGTGCTTGTCCCAGAAAAAAAGATCAGTTCTATATGGGAACTGATTCAGTTGGTCAAAACAAAGAAGAGTCCTTCTATTCGACTTTGCATTAAATTGTTGGGAAAGATGGTGGCTTCTCTCGAGGCCGTTCCTTATGCGCAGTTTCATTCAAGACTGCTGCAAAACAGTATCGTGTCAACTTGGAACAATAGGGTCCAAGCTCTGGACTTCCCAATGCGTTTATCCCCCAAAGTGTGTCAGAGCCTCAATTGGTGATTGATATCCAAGAATCTTCAAAAAGGAAAATCCTTTCGACCAGTTACAGATGCCAGGCTTCTGGAAGAAGCGTCTGTCCAAGGGAAATGGTCCAAATCAGAAATGACGTTGCCCATCAAAATCCTAGAGATTTGGGCAGTACGCCTGGCCCTGAAGGCCTGGATGCTCAGTTTACGGAACTGTCCTGTCAGAATCCAATCCGACAATGCCACAGCAGTGGCCTATATCAATCACCAAGGGGGCACGAGAAGTCGTGCAGCCCAAAGAGAGGTGAATCATATCCTATCTTGGGCAGGAGACAACATTCCTTGTCTGTCAGCAATTTTCATTCCAGGGATAGAGAATTGGCAGGCGGACTACTTGAGTGGCCAACACTTGTTCCCAGGGGAATGGCCTCTTCATACCGACATCTTTCTGTCCATATGTCAAAGATAGGGAATTCCGGATGTGGATCTGTTTGCGTCCAGGTTCAACAACAAGATCAACAAGTTTGTGTCAAGGACAAGGGATCCGATGGCATGCGGAACAGATGCCTTGGTTTTTCCGTGGGATCAGTTTTCACTGATCTATGCGTTCCCTCCTGATCTGCTGCTTCCGCACCTTCTTCACAGGATCAAGCAGGAAGGGAAGGAGGTGATTCTTGTGGCCCCGGCGTGGCCCAGAAGATCTTGGTTTGCAGAGATTGTAAAGATGGCGGTAGGGGACCCATGGCCAGACCTTCTCTCGCAAGGTCCGGTATTCCATCCTACCTTACAAACACTAAATTTAACGGTCTGGCTATTGAGACCCACATTCTGAAAGACTGTGGGCTGTCAGCTTCAGTAGTTTCTACTTTGGTTAATGCTAGGAAGCCGGCCTCCAGAGTCATATACTATAGAGTCTGGAAGGCATACAGTGGGGATTGAAAGTTTGGGCACCCCAGGTAAAAATGTGTATTAATGTGCATAACGAAGCCAAGGAAAGATGGAAAAATCTCCAAATGGCATCAAATTACAGATTAGACATTCTTATAATATGTCAAAAAAAGTTAGATTTTATTTCCATCATTTACACTTTCAAAATTACAGAAAACAAAAAAATGGCATCTGCAAAAGTTTGGGCACCCTGCAGAATTTATAGCATGCACTGCCCCCTTTGCAATGCTGAGACCTGCCAGTGTCATGGATTGTTCTCAATCATCATCTGGGAAGACCAGGTGATGTCAATCTCAAAGGTTTTAAATGGCCAGACTCATCTGACCTTGCCCCAACAATCAGCACCATGGGTTCTTCTAAGCAGTTGTCTAGAAAACTGAAACTGAAAATAGTTGACGCTCACAAAGCTGGAGAAGGCTATAAGAAGATAGCAAAGCGTTTTCAGATGTCAATATCCTCTGTTCGGAATGTATTTAAGAAATGACAGTCATCAGGAACAGTGGAAGTTAAAGCAAGATCTGGAAGACCAAGAAAAATATCAGACAGAACAGCTCGCAGGATTGTGAGAAAAGCAATTCAAAATCCACATTTGACTGCACGATCCCTCCAGAAAGATCTGGCAGGCACTGGAGTTGTGGTTCACTATTCCACTATAAAGAGATACTTGTACAAATATGGTCTTCATGGAAGAGTCATCAGAAGAAAACCTCTTCTACGTCCTCACCACAAAAATCAGCGTTTGAACTTTGAAAATGAACATATAGACAAGCCTGAGGCATTTTGGAAACAAGTTCTGTGGACCGATGAGGTTAAAATAGAACTTTTTGGCCGGAATGAGCAAAGGTACGTTTGGAGAAGAAAGGGCACAGAATTTAATGAAAAGAACCTCTGTCCAACTGTTAAGCATGGGGGTGGATCAATCATGCTTTGGGGTTGTATTGCAGCCAGTGGCACAGGGAACATTTCACGAGTAGAAGGAAAAATGGATTCAATAAAAATTTAGCAAATTTTGGATGGTAACTTGATACCATCTGTGAAAAAGCTGAAGTTAAAAAGAGGGTGGCTTCTACAAATGGATAATGATCTTAAACACACCTCAAAATCCACAGGGGATTACATCAAGAGGCGTAAACTTAAGGTTTTGCCATGGCCTTCACAATCTCCTGACCTCAACATTATTGAAAATCTATGGATAGACCTTAAAAGAGCAGTGCGTGACAGACAGCCCAGAAATCTCAAAGAACTGGAAGACTTTTGTAAGGAAGAATGGGCAAAGATACCTCAAACAAGAATTGGAAGACTCTCGGCTGGCTACAAAAAGCGTTTACAAGCTGTGATACTTGCCAAAGGGGGCAGTACAAGATATTAACTCTGCAGGGTGCCCAAACTTTTGCAGACGCCATTTTTTTGTTTTCTGTCATTTTGAAAGTGTAAATGATGGAAATAAAATCTAACTTTTTTTGACATATTATAAGAATGTCTAATCTGTAATTTGATGCCATTTGGAGATTTTTCCATCTTTCCTTGGCTTCGTTATGCACATTAATACACATTTTTACCTGGGGTGCCCAAACTTTCGATCCCCACTGTATGTCTCCTGGTGTGAATCCAGGGGTTGGCACCCCAGGAAATATGTCATAGGTAGGATCCTTGAATTTCTGCAGATGGGATTGGAAATTAAGCTGGCCTTGAGTACTATCAATGGCCAGGTGTTGGCCTTATCAGAGTTTGTTTCAACGACCACTTGCTTCACACTTTCTGGTTCGTGACTTTATTCAGGGGGTAATGCGGATTAATCCCATAGTTAGGTCACCCCTGAACCCTTGGGACTTGAATTTAGTCCTGTCGGCATTACAGAAACAGTCTTTTGAGCCAAACCGAGATATTTCCTTGGTCCTCTTGATGAGGAAAATAATTTTCTTGGTTGCCATATCTTCTGCAAGAAGAGTATCAGAGTTGGCTGCTCTTTCTTGTAAAGAGCCATATTTGATTATTCATAAGGATAAGGTTGTATTGCGGCCTCATCCTAATTTCCTACCGAAGGTAGTGTCAGATTTTTATTTAAACCAGGATATTGTTCTGCCTTCATTTTTTCCAGAACCTCATTCTGTGAAAGAAAGGTCACTATATTCTCTTGATGTGGTGAGAGTGGTCAAGGTCTATTTGAAGGTGACCGCTCAGATTCGTAAAACAGATGTTTTGTTTGTGTTGCCAGATGGTCCTAAAGACAGTGTTGAAATCTACTATTTCTAAATGGATTCGTCAAGTGATTGTTCGAGCTTATGGTTTAAAATTTCCACCTTTTCATATTAAAGCGCACTCCACCAGGGCTGTTAGTGCTTCTTGGGCAGTGCATCACCAAGCCTCCATGGCTCCATACATTTACCAGATTCTATCAAGTGGATGTAAAAGATCATGAGGGTCATATCTGCAAAATACTCAACATGCCTATCAGCAGATAGCTTGGGGTGTCTACTTTCCAAAATGGGGTCATTTGGGGGGGGGGGGGGGGGGTTGTGCTAACTGGGCATTTCATGGCCTCCTAAACTGTGATAGGCAGTGAGGAGTGAAATAAAAAAAATGTACGCCCTTAGAAAGCCTGAAGGCGGTGATTGGTTTTCGGGGGCCTGTACGCGGTTAGACTGCCAAGAAGGTTCCACACATGTGGTATCCCCGTACTCAGGAGAAGCAGCAGAATGTATTTTGGGGTGTAATTTAACATATAACCATGCCATGTTTGAACAATATATCATTTAGTGACAACTTTGTGTAAAAAAAAATTTTAATTTTCCCACAACTTGTGGCAAAATATAAAATATTCCATGGACTCAACATGCCTCTCATCAAATAGCTTGGGGTGTCTACTTTCCAAAATGGGGTAATTGGGGGGGTTTTGTGCTATCTTGGCATTTTATGGCCTTCGAAACTGATAGGTAGTAAGGAGTGAAATCAAAAATTTACACCCTAATGCCCTGTACACATGTTTTGCCGTCGGAATAAACTCAAGGTTTTTGGTGCGTCAGAACAGCACACAGACAAGTAATTTGTTCCGTCAGAAAAATATAGAACATGTTCTCTATCTAAGTCCATCTGAATTTTCCACAGAAAAAGTCCGATGGGGCATACACACGGTCGGAATATACAATGAAAAGCTCCCATCGGACTCTGTCAGAAATTCCTCTCGTGTGTACGCGGCATTAGAAATCCTGAAGGCAGTGATTGGTTCTCGGGGTCCTGTACGCGGCTAGGCTCCCAAAAAGTCTCACACATGAGGTATCCCTGTACTCAGGAGAAGCAGCAGAATGTATTTTGGGGTGTAATTCCACATATAACCATGTCACGTGTGAGCAATATATCATTTAGTGACAACTTTGTGTAATTTTTTTGTTTTTGTCATTTTTCAATCATTTGTGACAAAAAAATAAAATATTCAATGGGCTCAACATGCCTCTCAGCAATTTCCTTGGGGTGTCTAATTTCCAAAATGGAGTCATTTGAGGAGGTTTTGTACTGCCCTGCCATTTTAGCACCTCAAGAAATGAGATAGGCAGTCATAAACTAAAAGCTGCGTAAATTTCAGAAAATGTACCCTAGTTTGTAGACACTATAACTTTTGCGCAAACCAATAAATATATATACGCTTATTGACATTTTTCTTACCAAAGACATGTGGCTGAATACATTTTGGCCTAAATGTTTGACTAAAATTGAGTTTATTAAATTTTTTTTTATAACAAAATGTAGAAAATATCATTTTTTTTTTTCAACATTTTTGGTCTTTTTCCGTTTATATCGCAAAAAATAAAAATCGCAGAGGCAATCAAATACTATCAAAAGAAAGCTCTATTTGTGGGAAAAAAAGGACGCAAATTTCGTTTGGGTACAACATTGCATGACTGCGCAATTACCAGTTAAAGCAGCGCAGTGCCAAATCGTAAAAAGTTATCCTCTGGGGCTGAAGTGGTTAAGGCGGTGTGCCGTTCAGGCTTTTTTTTTTTCTTCTTTGCTTCTTCCCCGTGAAGAGGGGGAGAAAAAAAACAGCACAGGGGGCGTCTGGTGGGGAGGAACCCCCCCCAGACTTACCGGAGGTCTGCTGCTGGCTGGAGGAAAGGAAAACTGCTTGTTCCGGACACAACGTGAGCTCCCTGAGGAAGCGTGAGAAAGTGTGAGAAAGTAAGTGCTCTATAAAGCCCTTAGTGGTGACACATAGGCATGACAACATTTACCCTTCATGGTGGGTTCCGTTAAACCTTCAGGAGCTGGGGACCCTCGGGGGAAACCCACAATCCTGGACCTGTAATAGCACCACCGCCAGTAAGGGCTCTTTCTCACGGGGCGGATCAGTGATGATCCGCCCCGTGAATATCCGCTTGCTCAGCGGGGATCACTCCGCCGATCCCCGCTGAGCAGGAAGATGACAGGTGCATCGCTGCACACTGTGCAGCGACGGACCTGTCAGAGCGTCGCTCTCCCCTATGGGGGGGATCGGATGATGACGGACCGTAGTGTCCGTCGTCACCCGATCCGATCACGGATGGAAAAGTAGGTTTTTCCTCCGTTACACTTTTCGGATCGGAGCGGGTCGGATGTCAGCGCTGACATCTGACGCTCCATAGAGATTCATGTATGTCCGTTTTTCATCCGAAAACGGAAGGATGAAAAACGGACATACGGATCGTTAGTGTGAAAGAGGCCTAAAACTTTATGGCCTTACTACCAAAAGTACTGGATCCTGGGGTCCAGCTCTCCAAAAGAGAAGTGTTTACAGGCAAAACCTAATTTCTTCGGACACGAGGCCCAGGTACCATTCAATTCAGCCTAAAAGACACTTTGAATGGATCCGGCTGCATGCCTAGCCCCAGCAAGGATTGCTCCAGTAGAGCTCAGCACAGCACATCTTCACTCTTGACCAACACCTTAAACACTGGCGAAAAAACTGAGGTACTCCCAGTAGTGGGAGGGGTTATATAGGGAGTGTACTTTTTGTCTTAGGGCGTGCCAGAGTCCATCGCCTGAAGGTGAAAACACACTTTTTTTTTAATTTTAATGCACTAAAACACACTATATTACCCAAATGTTTTTTATTTCATCAAAGATGATCTTATGCTGAGTACATGGATACCAAACACGACATGCTTTAAAATTGCGCACAAACGTGCAGCGGTGACAAACTACATACATTTTTAAAAGCCTTTAAAAGCCTTTACAGGTTACCATTTTAGATCTATAGAGGAGGTCCACTGCTAAAATTACTGCCCTCGATCTGACCTTTGCGGTGATACCTCACATGGATGGTGCAATTGCTGTTTACATATGACACCACCGCTTGCGTTCGCCTTTGCGTGCGAGCCCGGGGGGGGGGGGGGGCATTGGACAGGGGTGCTTTTTTTTTTTTTTTTTTAATTATTTATTTTGCTTTTTTATTATATTTTGTAAACTGTTCCTTTCATTTTTATTGTTATCTCAGGGAATTTAAATATCCCCTATGATAGCAATAGGTAGTGACAGGTACTCTTTTTTGAAAAAATTGGTGTCTATTAGACCCTAGATCTCTCCTCTGCCCTCATAGCATCTGACCATACCAAGATCGGTGTGATAAAATGCTTTGCCAATTTCCCAATGGCGCTATTTATATCAGGCGAAACCTAAGTCATGAAATGCTTGTAGCTTCCGGTTTCTTAGGCCATAGAGATGATTCTGGTCTCTGATCAGCTCTATGGTCAGCTGGGTGAACCACCGGCTGCATTCTCGGGTTCCCTGTTGGGACAGGAGAGTCCGAGAAAACCATGGAAGATGGTGTGGGGGGGGGGGGGAACGTTCCCTCCCACTGCTTATAAAAGCAGTCTAGAGGCTAATTAGCCACTAGAATTGCTTTTATATGAAAGCCAACCGCTGGCTGAAAAGAATGATACCAAGATGATCATTCTGGTATAACCACTCAAAGTCCAGCAACATACCAGTACGTTGCTGGTCCTTGTTGGGCATACATTGTAATGTTCTTTTTTTCATGTAGCCTTTGAGACACGACATCTTCTTTGGGTAGGGGTACCAGGGAGGACAAAAGAAAATGCCTCTCATGCAGCCGGCTCACTGCATTTGCGTTGGGAAGTTGGGCCATAGCACTATCTGGAAAGAGAAGGGCTCTGATGATCTCTTCCTGGAATTTAAGGAAGGATCCAGTCCGTCCTGAAGCTTTGTATAGCACAAAAGCATTCAGCAAAGCCAATTGAAATAAATAAACAGACACTTTTTTGTACCAGCGTCTGGCCTTACGGCCAATTAGGTATGGCGCCAACAACTGGTTGTTGAGGTCCACCCCTCCCATGTTAAGGTTGTATTCATGGACACAGAGGGGTTTCTCCACAACACCAGTCGCCGTAGGAATTTGGACTGCCGTGTCTGCGTGAAGCGAGGACAGAACGAAAACATTCTGTGAATCCCTCCACTTCACTGTTAACAAATTATTACACTTCAAGCAGGCTTCTCCCCCCGTCTAAGTTGGGATTCTGCAAGCTGTTGGGGGAAGCCCCGGCGATTAGATCGCATGGTGCCACATGCGTCAATTCCACAATCAAAAAGGTGACTAAAAGGTGGCACGCTCATGTAATAATTGTCCACATACAAGTGGTACCCCTTTCCGAATAAGAATGGCACCAAGTCCCACACTATCTTACCAGCGCTCCCTATGTAGTCTGGGCAGTTCTCCGACTCTACGTGACTATCTTTTCCCTCGTAAACCATAAAACCACATGTATAGCCTGTGGCCCTGTCACAGAGCTTATACATCTTGACCCCGTATCTGGCATGCTTGCTGGGAAGATACTGTTTGATAGACAAGCGCCCAGAAAACTTAATCAGGGACTCATCAACGCAGACGACTTGACCGGGAGTAAATAATTCTGCAAAACGTTGGTTGAAGTGGTTTACGAGGGGCCAAATTTTGTAGAGCCGATCAAATCTAGGGTCACCCCGAGGACGACAGAGTTCATTAACGTTGAAATGCATGAACCGCAAGATCTGCTCAAATCGTGTCCTGGTCATGGAGGCAGAGAACACGGGCGTATGGTGAATTAGGTCAGTGGACCAATATGACCGCAACCCACTCTTTTTAGTTACGCCCATGAGGAGGGATAGGCCCAGGAAGGTCTTAAATTCGGAAACCGTAATTGGTCTCCAATCTTTGGCAAGGGTCAGCTGGGGATTAGCGGCGATGAATTGACCAGCATACAAATTGCTTTGGTCCACAATAGATCTATAGAGATGTTCAGTGAAAAACAGTGAATAAAAATCGTGATGTAAAATCAACTGTTTCCACCTGAATTCCAGGTTGGCCAGTGAATGGGGGGAAGTACGGGTGCTGCAGAAGTGGTGGGTTCTCAATTAGGATTGGCGAATGCAGCAGGAAGGGCACTATGGTCTCAACGGGCCTGTGTTTGTCTTCTTCTTGGTGGCAGCGGGACACTACTCGTGCTTGCCACCTCGCCAGCTTGAACTGCACTTATGGGACTCACCACGTCACCAAGTATTACTGCAGTGCTGGATGTACGACCAGGATGTACTAGGCCGCTGGTGCTTGCCAGTTTGCCAGAAGGAATAGCAGCGCTAGTACTGGCTCTCTGCTCCATACGAGAGCCCTGCAGTTCTTGCACCTCAATGACAGCAGAAGAAGATAGGGTTCTGGTACTCCTGACCTTGGCAGGGACCACAACTCCATCGTCAGAGCTATCTGTCAGGGTGCCGCTGCTGTCTACAGGTTTGTATTCTGAGCCTGAATCTGACAGATGAGTGACTTCCTCTTCACTATCTGTCATGCTCAGAAACGTGTAGGCCTCTTCACTAGTGTACCTTCAATTTGCCATTTTGGGCTCTAAATTTACTGGTACACTAGTGAGACTCACAGATAAAAAAGCTCCTGACTGTTAGTGACTGATTCAAATGCTACCAAAAAAACTGTTAGCGTTCGCAGGGATCAGGCCTGACTCTGCAAACGCTGCAGTTATGTGTTTTGTAAGTGACAGTGATCGACTGATACTGCACTTGGATGGGCTGGGCTGGGCGGAGGGGCTAAATGCAGGTGCTAGCAGGTATCTGGGCTGCCCGCTAACACTGCGTTTTTGGGAACCCTAAACTTCTAGGGATGCCAGTATAGATCTGATCAGATCTCGATCCGTTCAGACACTATACTACTAAGGGAAAAGTATGGTGTGTGCGTGGGTGTTAGCGGTACTGGCACTAATCTGACTCTGCCTGGGGCGACGCAGACCCTATCTGACGCTAAAACCTAACTTTGAGCACCCGCCGGGTGCTCTCTCCTCTCGGTCTGGAACGGAAAAGAACAACACGAGGAGAGATGACATCACTTCCCCTGTCAATGTTTACAGTTACACAGACAGGGGAAGGATCTCATTCGTCAGGACAGATCACCAGGTCCAGGCCAGATTTCATTGGCCTGGGCCTGGGGATTGATTGCTTCCTGATCTAATCCGATCGTCCCGGCCGGCAGGGGGGGGGCTCGTGCGCAGCCAGGCCAACCTGCTGCAGTATAACTGCGGTGGCTGGTCCAGAACTGGTTAATGTTGCATAGAGTGTTATGAAAACCCCTGATGGTCCCGCTTTTTAATCCCAGGCTCTCTTCCGGTTTGGGTCTACAGGCAGCCAGGCACACGACACCTGGCAGCTTCACTTCACATTAACCAGACAGTGAGGAGTTGATGAACTAAAACTGGAGCGTGGAAAATCTGGTGTGGCTCTGCATAGAAACCAATCAGCTTCCAGTTTTTTGTCAAAGCTTAATTAAACAAGCTGAAGTTAGAAGCTGATTGGCTACCATGCACAGTGGCACCACATTTTGCAGTCCCCAGTTTTACTAAATCAACCCTTGAGTGTCTTTTTATGCTTTACTGCTGGTTGGACATGGTTGGGGTGCAGAGAAGCTTTTGGGATACTCCAGATTTAGTGCACAATGTAACTGGAGGACACTTTCTAGTCTGTCTACTCTCTTCAGGGAAATCTCTGTCTTGGCAGAGACTAGAAACACAAGCATTTCTAGGGCTTCCAGCAGGTCAAGTCCCACCTTAGCAACACTGAAGTAGTCACACAAGGGGTTAAACAACAGTCACTAGGATTTGGCTTCCAGGCCTCTACTCACTGTATCTTCAGATACTTGGATACCTTTTGTCCATTATTGGGAGATACTTCTCCTGTGAATCTCCAGGCCAGACCCTCAGAGCACCCATTTGATGTGGCTCCAGCTGCTTCCAGAAAGCAGCCCCCCCCCCCCAGCTCCCACTGAACTGAGACCTTGCTGAACTCTTTCCAAGCTTCAGCTAACCTGCTGGGATCTTCCCCTCCTGGACATGAACCCTGCTGCTCCAGGCCTCAAGCTATTTATCTACTTCTCAGCCACCTACTGGGCACTCCCCTCCAGGGATTGGATGAAACAGCATAAATATTCAGGCCCGGGGTCTTCCTCTTCCAACCCTCTACATTCTAGAACCTACTAGAAGGCAATGAAATGTCGTTGAGCCTGCAGCCCATGAGACCCCAAAATAATCACACACTGCTCCAGTATTTACAGAGGAGTCAAAAAGACTAAATTTACCTAAACCTCTCTAGCAACCTATTCTAGGAAGGTGCTACATAAGGAAGGACAGTTTAACCACTTGCCGACCGCCACACGACGATGTACGTCCAAACTTTGAACAGGGATATCGTTGTTATGGCAGCAGCTAGCTGCCATAACCCCGGTATCCCCGTTTTCGTGCGGCGGCCGGCTTTCAGATAAAAGTGGTCCCTGCGGCGGATTCGCCGCGAGATCACTTTTATTGGTGGCGGGAGAGGGCCCCCCTCCCGCCGCGATCTGGTGCCCTCCGCCGCTTACCGGAGCCGTCGGTAGCAGCGGAAACGATCGCATCCGTCTCCGTCCTGTGCCTGGAGACAAGTGAGGCTAAGATGGCGCCCACTCGTCTCCATGACACTGCTGGGGGGAAGCGACGTCACTTTTTTTAAATGACTTTTTTTTTTTTTTTAATTGCATTTTAGTGTAAATATGAGATCTGAGGTCTTTTTGACGCCAGATCTCATATTTAAGAGGTCCTGTCATGCTTTTTTCTATTACAAGGGATGTTTACATTTCTTGTAATAGGAATAAAAGTGACACAATTTTTTTTTTTTTTTTAAAACAGTGTAAAAATAAAATAATCAAATTTTTTAAAACCCCCCTGTCCCGACGAGCTCGCGCGCAGAAGCGAACGCATACGCGAGTAGCGCCCGCATATGAAAACGGTGGTCAAACCACACATGTGATTTATCGCTGCGACCGGTAGAGCAATAATTCTAGCCCTAGACCTCCTCTGTACCTCAAAATATGCAACCTGTAGAATTTTTTAAACGTTGCCTATGGAGATTTTTGAGGGTAAAAGTTTGACGCCATTCCACGAGCGGGCGCAATTTTCAAGCGTGACATGTTGGGTATCAATTTACTTAGCGTAACATTATATTTCATAGTACAAAAAAAAATTGGGCTAACTTTACTGTTGTCTTATTTTTGTATTAAAAAAAGTGAATTTTTTCCAAAAAAAGTGCGCTTTTAAGACCGCTGCAAAAAAAAGTATTGCAATGACCGCCATTTTATTCTCTAGGGTGTTAGAAGAAAAAACATATATAATGTTTGGGGGTTCTAAGTAATTTTCTAGCAAAAAAAACTGTTTTAAACATGTAAACACCTAAAATCTAAAACGAGGCTGGTCCTTAAGTGGTTAAAGTGTTATTAAACCCAAACATTTATTATATTGCAATTTACCAATTCTTTTTTTTGTAATCAAAGAGGTTTAGTAGAAAACAAAACAAAGAGAAAAACTTTACAGCTCACATTTAAGGCACAGAGTCTGTCATGCATTCCAATTACAATCGCCAGAAATATATTCATACATTAAACTTAACATCAATTACCACCTCACAGTATGCAATTCAGGTAGTTCTTCTATAGGAACTGTGATTATATATATATATATATATATATATATATATATATATATATATATATATATATATATATATATATATATTTTTATGATGTAAAGGCTTTCCATTCTCCACCCTCAGAGTGTATCCCCCACTTTCCCATCTATGCGATCTACCTCAACAGTCTATCCATTACAAGATCAACTGGGGAGAGACCGGGGGTATCCATCCAGGGTGCCCACAGTTTGTCGAATTTTCCCGGGCGTCCTCTATGTTGGAAAATGTATTTCTCTAACCGTATGGTGTATCCCATCTGGGCAATCCATTCCTTTAACATTGGAGGTTCAACCGCCTTCCAATGTCTAAGGATCAGCTTGCGAGCCTAAAACAGGGCCCTGGCTGTGGCTTGTTTTAAGTTGTCATCCATAGGGATGTCATCTGATATCCCCAGTATACATGGTTTCGGGTCTATTGGTATGGTGGCCTGGAAATTTATGTTAATGGTGGATAAAACTCCTGTCCAGAACAAATGAAGCTTGGAGCACCTCCATAGCAGATGTATTAGGTCCTCATGATCTCTCACGCACCTGGGACAAATGGAGTCCGGTCTTACTCCCATCCTGAACAATCTGTCTGGTGTATAGTGTACTCTAAGTATTATGTATAACTGGGACAATCCTTGGGCCACATTCAGGGAGCAAAGTTGTACCGCCTGGAGTGCCTCCTCCCATTGTTCCTCCTCAAATGTTCCCACATCTCCCTCCCATTTGCTTGACGCTCCCTGGGGAAACCCTTCTAGGTAAATATTGAGAATCATGGAAGAAGATCTAGAGATGAAGCCCTTATACTGGGACACCTCAGCCATATATCGGAATATCGGGGTCGATGAGAGAGTCCACGGGGCCCCCCCGGACTGTGCCGACACCGCTTGTTGCAGCTGCATGTAATAGAAGAGCATTGATTACAGGAGGTGAAATTGCTCCCTCAATGCAGGGAATCAGTCTTCCTGCGGCAAATATATGTCGCAAATGCGTGACCCCGTGTCTTCTCCACCGAGCCCCACAGTCCAGCGACTGCAACTCCTCATAGTGTCCATTGGCCTATATCGGGCTGTACCCGGTAAAGCCCTCTACTTGTAGCTGTCTAAACTTTTTCCATATTTTTTGCATCAGGACGTATGTGGGAAATCGTTTATTAGACTTAGCATATTCCAAGGCCTCCATACCCGTGGGTATGTCGTCGAGACCAGTGGCATAGCACATTAGGGCTCTAATGGGTTCGGAATGTAAGTTCCCGTCCTCCATTCCCCGATCCTCTGGCATAGCCCGGGCGATATGTTGTGCCTGAGCCGCCAAGTAATAAACCCACGGATTAGGAAGAGCAAGGCCTCCCACGTTCTTGGATTTTTGCAATTGTTCTAATTTTATCCTTGGGGGTTTGTCTAGCCATATAAAGGCCCTAAAGATGGAATTAATGATTCAGAACATTTTCAAAGGGATCACCACTGGTGTGTTGTGTAGGATATATAAAAGTTGGGGCATAAAAATAATTTGTATGAGATTGACCCTCCCCACCAGGGACATCTTAAGGCGGGACCAAATTTTGGCTCTATCACAGATCCTATTTAATAGCGGGGTCAGATTGAGGGAGATAAATTCACGCGGTTCTGAAGTGATCTGGACCCCTAAATACTTGAAACAGGTAGTCACTGGTACCTTGTGTATCGTTTGCCCTCTGCTATCCGGATTCACATCCAGCAGCAGGAGTGAGGGTTTGGTCCAATTACTTACATGTCCTGAATAGGTCCCAAATCATTCAATCACTGTCATGGCTTCCTTCAGGGAGCCAGCAGTGTCTCCCAGAAGTAGCTAGCATGGTGTCATCTGCGTATAGCATTAGCTTCTCTTGGATCTCTCCATATCGAAATCCACGTACTCCCCGATTTGCTCTAATCAAGGCTGCCATGGGCACAATGGCGATGGCGAAGAGGAGCGGGGACAGTGGGCACCCCTGACGAGTGCCCCTATGCAGGTAAAATGGTAAAGAAATGTGTCCCACCTCTCTAATGACCACCCGAGGTGAGCAGTTTCACCCAGGATAAGAACCCCTCGCCAAAGCCAAATTTGCCCATGACAGCCCAGAGGTATCCCCACTCTATGCTGTCAAAGGCCTTATGGGCATCTAGCTACAGCAAGGCTCTATCTCCCATCTTTTCTGACTGTGTCTGGAGATTCAGGAAAAGACTGCGGAGGTTAGTGGCCGTGGATTTTTAGGGCATAAATCCTGACTGGTCCAAGTGGATGATGAAGGAGATGGCCCTATTAAGTTGTAAGACCAGGACCTTTGCTAGGATTTTGATGTCGCTCTGCAACAGTGATATTGGTCTGTATGAGCCCAGGTCTAATGGGTCTTTACCCGGTTTTAGGATAAGCACAATGTTGACGCTAGTCATGGAGTCAGGCAGGCATTGACATTCTGTAGCTGAATTGAGGACCTTTAGCAGGCGTGGCAGGATAATTCTCCCATATTGTTTAAATACTTCCATGGGGAGGCCATCATCTCCAGGGGCCTTTGAATTTGGGAAGAGGCCAAGTGCCTCCTGTAATTCCTCAAGTTTAATTGCGGAATCCAGGAGTGCACTCTGAGGCCGACAGACTAGGTAACTCAATTCCCTGCAGATACTGCTGTAGGTCAGTAGTTGAGTAATTTGCCCGGGACCTGTACAAGTTAGAATAGAACTTTACCAACTCCTTCATAATGTGGGTGGGGGTGTTTACCAACCCCCCCCCCCTCGGTTCGTAATGCTCCGATGGACGGGGAGGTCTGGGAGGCCTTCACTATTTTTGCAAGTAAGCGGCCCGTCTACTCACCCTCCTCATAAAAAGCCTGTTTGTTGAAAAACCTTTTCCTGTCTGCCACCTCCCCAGTCATCCGGTCAACCGCCTTGTGTGCAGCCAGTCACGCTTCCCTGGCTGCACCAGAGAGGTCTGCAATAAACTCTGCCTCCAACCGGCTTACCATCTGTTCAGTCTGATCCTTAATTTGTTTTAGATTTAATACCTGTGACCTCAGTAATCAAAATCCCCCTGACAAACGCTTTGAACGTCTCCCAGGTTAACCTCAAATCAGGATGATCATCGTGGCACCACCAGAACCCAGAGATTTCAGCTGTTATCCGTTCATGGGAGGGGAAAAGGTTGAGCCAGAATGCGTTAAGTTTCCATGGTGCTCTAGGCAGGTCCGTGACAGGCTTGGCGACTAGGGAGACTAAAAGGGGAAAACGATCTAACACTCCCTCCCCAGGTATCTAATGTCTTCCAATAAGTGTGTCATTTGGAGGGTGCACAAGCATAGATCAATTCTTGACAGGGAAAGGTGAGTTTTGGAAAAACAGGAGAATAGCTTCTGCTGTGGGTTACGGCTTTGCGACGGATCAGTCCACCCCACCTCCTCCGTGAATTCCCGCAGTGCTGTTCGAGTCTTTGTGTGGGAAGTCACCGGAGGCTTGTGTTTATCCAAAGCTGGATCCATATAGCAGTTTAGATCCCCTATAAAAATAAGGGGAACATTGGGGTGACGTAATTGATACGTCAGCAATATCCTAAATGCCTCTGAACTAAAAGGGGGTGGTACATATAAGGCAGCAAATATACACTTCAGTTGATAAATTTTACACAGTAGTATCAAATATCGCCCCAGGATGTTGTTTAGTCTCAAACGATTTTCAGTATCGTCAGATTTAAGTTCATTTTCCCTGGCAATTTTAGCTGTTATTTGTGAATCTCTTAGTAGTGGCGTTATTTTGTCTTCCAGCTCACTGATGCGGCCTTCTGCTGCAGTAGTGCACTTTCTTGTTTTCTGCAAATCATGCCTGATAAACCCCAATTCTTCTTTCAGGCCTTCAAAGTGTTCCTGCAGGGTATGCACTGATGCTGTACACTTGTGTACCGCTCGCAGTATCTCAGCAAGGGAAGGTTGATCAGCCTCACCCCCCTCTTCCTCATCCTCTATGTCTGGCAAGGTTTGACTGGGGGAAGCTGCAGGGCCCTGTGCAGGTGTCTCATCCTCCAGCTAGGTGTGAAAGACAGCAGCTGTATTGAGCATGTCCTCCCCGCTCCCATGTGCCGCTAATTTCTGGGCATAATAAAGCATATCCCTTGGGGGGTCTTTCCCCATCCCTCTGGGGGCTTTGGGGGTTTACCCATGTCTTTCGGTTTCTCCATGCCTCGTGCGCTCTGGGAGAGAGGAGCCGCGGTGCCATGTTGGAATTCCGGCGGTCCGGTCTCTGTTTGTTTGCGGGTCATCATGGCCCCTGCAATACTCGCCGGTGTCACCGGGTATGTCTGGGGGGGTTCCGACACAGGATCTGCTCCGATTCTGAGTGTTTTTCTGGGCTGGGAAGAGGATCGGTGGAGGATCAGTGTGGGAGCTCCGTGATGCACTTCCTCTCACATGCCGCTCTCGGCCACGCCCCCAACTTACCAATTCTTAGATGTGATGGTTGCATTCGTTTTTAGGCTTTCTCTCTTTTAATGTCCCCTGGTGATCCTGTCAATAAGTCTGTTGTTTTTCAACAGAACAAGCTGTCTTCAAAAAGTAACATTCAGAGTGTTGAAACAAACCATTTACTACTGACAGTGGTGCTTAAAATGATCAGCTCTTATTTATTCATGGAAACCCTTTATCCAAAAAAGGAAAAAAGCTGTTGCTTGAACTGCTTGTAAAGTATTAACCAGAGTTTGGCTTAAATTAGTTAGTGTATCCAAATCTACAGCTAATACTCCCCTCCCTCCAGACTGACAATGCTGCTGTCCACCGGTGCCCCCTGTGCTCCTTCTATTAGAGTGGGTGAACTTTAATACAGGAGGTGTGTTACTGGCCAGATCACCAGGTGAAAACAGAGGGGAAAAAAGCCAAAAAAAGAAAACTAATGCAGCCACCACATCTAATGATTGGTAAGCTGCAATATTACATTTTTGGTTTTGGGCTTAACACTGCTTTAAAACAGTTGTTCTCAACCAGGGTATCTCCAGAGTTTTCTAGGGGTTCCTTCTGCTATGGTTATTGACCTCAAGTGGCATGACACTGATGATATTTTTAGCTGGCTGTAATTCTGGCCACCTAAGTACCTAAAAGCTTTTTTCTCTTCAAGACGCAATTTATCCTTTTAGAACTGGTGTATTTTTTTTTCTACAAAGAGATGGTTTGTGTCTACAATTCATCAATGCTGCTACAACCAACAAGACAAGATTTCACTCTACTGCTATGTAGAGTAAATGTAACCAGGAGCAAATGTCATGTCGTAATGATGAAAATTGCAGCAAAGAAAAGTGGAGATGGCTTTTTGGATGGCTGTAAGGAAACATTCTGACTACCACTGTCGGGGGCATTCTTCCAACTGACAACCAATGTAAGGTATTTTTCACAATGACCACTGTAGGACTATACTTAGCAAAGGTTCCCTCAGACCTGAAAATGATTCAACGGGTTCCTCTGGGGGTAGAAGGGATGAGAAAAATAGGATTAGGATAATTGTAGTTTCAATACAGTTATTCGTTTGCCCCCTGTCCCATGACGGGGCAAACACCCCATCCCCCCATCCACTGTCTTGGATTAAGAAGGAGGTGAAGCCACCATTAATCTACATGTAATATCCTCCCCTATTGTATTTAGCTGGTTAGTGGGCATTGAGGAGGGAGGGAAAGGGCTGTCTTTTACCACTGTGTATACGCCCACATGTGTGATTCTATACAGGTAATTTTAGGCAGGCCTATGCTTTGAGCTAAACCTGTCTGTTTTGATCTGGGGGCAGGGAGTGGTTAGTGTAGTAGTGGGTGTGACCACCTGTGCTTCAGTGCTGAGGCGCCTCCCCTGCTTCCAGGGAGAATGTTCTGGAAGAGGGGCAGGGCCTAGAACTGGAGTGGCAGGCAGCTCGTGTGGCAGCCCTGACCAATCTCAAACTGGAATTGGCCAGGGGCGGGCCTCCTATATAGGCTGAGGTAACAGGCCACTGGGAGGAGTTGTCGGCCGGGAGAAGTGAAGAATGGTGTACTAGACAGCAGCAGGAGGGCACCCCCACCTGGGGGGAGGGGGTGCGCCGATTGCGGGAGGAGGCCTGGGAGAGCTGTGAGTAGGGTTGCCACCTTTTCTTCAAACCAAACCCGAACACTATAGCGGCGCGCTGCTTTTTTTTTTTTTGTAGTATAAACTATACATATATTTTGTGATGAAATAGACTTTATAAACACTATTTATGCATTGGAAGGCTACTTGTATATAAAAAATTATTATTACTTGTAAGCAGCTAATGTAACCTGGAGCCCTGGTTCACACTGATGCAGGGTGGGGTGGGATTTGCAGTGATTCCTGTGCGTTTTCTGCACCGCGTCACAATCATAGTCTGTCCATGAGAACTGCTGTGGTTGTCAATATTAACAACACCCCAAAAATAGTTCACAAAATGCTGTGCAATTGTCAGAATCAGACTGCATAGGTGTGAACACCCACGCAATCCAATTCCAGTGCGGCAAAAAATGTTGCATGTACCTTTTTTGTGTGGGTGAAGTGCGATTTGAGGCATACAAAATGAATGGGCTCAAATTGCACTGCAAAGAATTGCATGTTTTGAACAGGAATTTGGTGCAATTCCTCTCTGAATCACATGCAGTTTCCTGCACCACATTAATGTGAACATAGGTTCAAAGTAGTTCTCTTGTATAACAATGCAGAATTCAATGCAGCGTTTGATGGCACAGTGGCTTCGCTTGATGGGCAGAGTGGCAGTATTTCATAGGCACAGTGGCAGCATATTTCATAGGCACAGTGGCAGCGTTTGATGGTACAGTGGCAGCACTTAATGGGCACAGTGGCAGCGTTTAATGGGCACAGCGGCTGCAATTGATAGTACAGTGGCAGCGTTTGAGGGCACAGTGGCAGCGTTTGATGGGCACAGTGGCAGCGTTTGATGGGCACAGTGGCAGCTTTTGAGGGCCCAGTGGCAGCTTTTGAGGGCCCAGTGGCAGCTTCTGATGATTATTGCGCCCCCCCCCCACAAATATTTAGAGCAACAGCCGCAACTGAGCATAATAGACCTCCCCTGGGTGACGGTACCCCCCCCCCCCCGAAGACCCTGCTAGCTCTAAATCCCTTAAGTATCAGACAGTGCCTGCCCCCCCCCCAATACAGACCTCCATAGAGCAAGACTAAACCCCCTTACCTTCCAGGAGCCCCTGCAAAGATGTGGGGGCGGAGTTTAACACCATGCTCTCGCACTCTCATCGTGTCCCTGGTTGCTAGGAGACCAGACAGTTCCATTCACTGTCTCTGGCTGGCATTGGCGCCAGCGGCTGGGACCTGGGTGGAAAAAAGAGCACAGCCACAGTGCCACAGACAGTTCAGTGTGACCCGGGCGGCTGCTGCGGGACATTGGCCCCCCAGAACGCTGGAGCGGGGAAGAGGGGGGCTGGGGGGTGCCGTGCTGCTGGCGGTAGAGCCAGGAGAGAGAGGAATTCTGCTTCTGCAGCTGCCTGATTGTAACATTGCTTGGGTTTTTCTTCTGGAGGGGGGGAGGGGTCTTCTGGCGGGAGAGAGAATCTATTCTGACACTGACACACAGGCGGGGGTGGCTGGTGATCTGGACCCTGAGACTGGTCTAGAGTGGAGTCTATGCATTGCTGCGGTGTCCGGGTGTCGGGAGAACACAAACCTGGGCACATCTGTCAAAACCCCGGCTGTCCGGGTCATTCCTGTACAGGTGGCAACCCTAGCTGTGAGGGATCTTCACCTTTACATGGTCATTGGTGAAGTCCTCGTCATTACACGGTCATTGATGAGGAATTCCTGGAGCAGAGGGGCACGAGAAACTGTCGGAACGTACGGTCCGGTTAAGCTCTTCACCATGGACTCGGGGCAGAGAAAGGTCGGTGAGTGTACCACAGTGGAGTGCTGGATGTGGAGACATGCCAGGGAGTCTGTCAGGGAACTTCAATCTTACACGGTCATGGAAGAAGTCCTCATCTTTACACGGTCACTGATGAGGAGTCCTGGACCAGAGGAGAGACTGTGGGGAATAGTGTCAAATCGATGCGGCCACAAAAGAAAGCTCCCCCCAAGTCCCAGCTTTGGGGTAGATCAGTATTTTAACTTAATTTGTGACTTGACCAAAATAAATGACTTGACTTGACTTGCTTGACTTCTAGCAGGGACTCGACTTGACTTGCTTTTCGCCACAGTAACTTGGGACTTGCTTGTGACTTGAAGGTTAAGACTTGAGACTTGCACATGTGTGACTTACTCCCATCACTGCTGCTACATATGCAATAACACAGTGGGGTTGATTTACTAAAGGCAAATAGACTGTGCACTTTGCAAAGGGCAATTGCACTCTGGTAAAGTGGTGAGATAAAGCTTCCCTTTGCAAAGAGTACCCAATCACATGCAAGGAAAATAAAAATAAACTGCATTTTTGCTTGCACATGATTGGATGAAGTCAGCATAGCATCTGCTCATTACCAAGCTGTGGTGCAACTGCACTTTGCAGAGTGCACAGTGTATTTTCCTTTAGTAAATCAACCCCATTGGCTCATTGATCAGCCCTTTCACCTCTAGCATGCATACTGGATTGTGGGCACAGACCCTTAAACAACTCCAGGATGAAAACCCGAGTCTGGGGCAACTCAACTACAGATGACACTTGCAATTGCAGCAATGACAGATGACATTGCAGAGTCCTCATTGTCACTTTATCATTCTGCAAAGAACAGCCCCATAAACAACAAATGTTACTAATTGCAGCTGTCAAAAATGCTCATACATATAGTAATAAATAAATAAAAACATGAATGAAAGCTTAGTCACAAAACACAGCTGCATTCCGAACAGGCCTCCTTTTCTAACTACACTGGGGAAAATGACTGACTGTTCTTGTTTGGTATTATGCGTTACTGCTGTTCAGCAAGGTGACTTAGTGAAATGATTCCTGCAGGGAACCTAGTTTTGTAAGGAAACAGAGCAAGAACAAGGTTTCAAGGGGACCAGCAAAGAGCTTTACTTAGGATACTGCTTTAGTTGATGGCTTCTTGGTTTCCTCAAAGACCAAACCAGCTTCTAATTGTTTTTAAAAATAAGCATGCCCTAGTTATAGAATCTCTGGCTGCAATACTCACCTCCTCTCCAGATGTCCCCTACAGTAATTCATTTCTATCACCAGTGACCTCAGTCTTCTGGTTTAATGATACTAACTGTTATTGAATTTGAAAGACAGATGACATCCTGTGAGTGCAGGGAGGATAGGTACATCCCCAGGACACCTTGCATTCACATACAATAATGTAGAGAATGGCCTCAGCACCGCTTTCTGCATCATTAAGGATTGGCCCAGAGAAAATCCAGCAGAAGAAGACATAATTTGACAGTCTTGAAGCCACCTGGCAATGGCAAATATATACTGTATATGAAAAAAAGAAAAAAAAAAAAAAAAAAGAAAAGTAGAAAATACAACTGGGGCCCCTGGGGCCTGGCCATGAAACAATTAATTAAATGCCTTATTTGGCTCTGTGATGGAAGTTATAACATGTAATTACTTTAGGACTGATTTACTAAAAATGAAGAGTGCAAAATCTTATGCAGCTCTGCACATAAACCAATCAGCTTCCAGTTTTTTTTCTTGCCATAGCTTAATTAAAGGAAGTTCACCTTTAATAACATGTTACACCCATATTTGGGACCCATATAACTTCACATCAGAGGTCCCTCCTTTCACATCAAAGCCCTTCCTTCAAATCAAAATCCCCCTTACACATCAGAATCTCCCCATTACATTGGGCCCCAATGCGCAACAGAGTCCCCCAGAGGCTTACCTAGAACCTTCATGGCCCCAATGCAAGAAATCATGATGGCCCCCTGCCCCCTTTTCAATCCGGGCCCCCGGGTTCCAATTTTGGGAGGGTGTCCATGGACATCCTCTCAGAACTGTGCTTCCCGCATGGCCCCTGGGACATTCATCCAGCGCAATCACAGCAGCCCTTTACCATGTGATCAGCTGATCGCATGTAAACAGATTTGCCAGTTATCCCCAGCCCTTTCCTCCCACGCTGTGTCTGTGTGAGGAAAAGACTGCAGTTAACTATGTATACTAATCAGTGCAGCGCTAGATTAACAACTAAAACAATCAATAGATAAAAAGTTCATATGCTCGTATGTAAAAACACACATGTAGATAGAGAGGCACACAGACGTCAATGGTGGTAAAGGGTGCTTCATGCAAAAGTTTGGGGTGCTCCTTGATCCGTGCTCATACCATTTGTTTAGCCAAACTGCTCACCTTGCTTATTAGACCCCTGAGCTAACAGGAAGGTCATGAGAGCTTTCACCACCTCTGGTGGTAATGGTAAACTTGTGGATGGAAGCTGGGCACCTCTCGAACTCTGCAGATAAGCCTTGTAACTCTCCCGTAGCAACATATAATACAAAGAAAAAATCTAGTGCTCTCTGTATGACTTGTAAAAGGTATCATTTATTAAAAGACGGGTACTCACATAAATAGCACTTAGTCCAAGTGCTAGGATATAAAGCATAAAAAGACTGGTAACACAATTTACAATTTACTGTCAAGAATGTCAGTAAATTGTTTACACTGATAATCAGTGCTCCAGTCATCAGTGCTATCAGTGCTCATCAATGCCACCTATTAGTGCCCATTAATGCTGCCTATTAGTGCCTATCAACACCACCTATCAGTGCTCATTAATGTCCCCTAACAGAGTCCATCAGTGCTACCTATCAGTATTCTTCAATACTGCCCATCAGTGCCATCTGTCAGTGCTCATGAATACTGCCTGAGTTCTGCCTATCAGTGTTCCTCAGTGCCCATCAGTGCAGCCTATGAGTTCTGCCTATCAGTGCTCATCATTGCCACCTATCAGTGCCCATCAATGCCACCTATCAGTTCACATTAGTGCCTCCTATCAGTGCTCATCAATGCGGCCTATCTGTGACCATTAGTGCCTCTTATCAGTGCCCATCAATGCCTCCTATCAGTGCTCATCGGTGCCTCCTATCAGTGCTCATTAGTGTCTCCTATCAGTGCTCATCAATGCGGCCTATCTGTGACCATTAGTGCCTCTTATCAGTGCCCATCAATGCCTCCTATCAGTGCTCATCGGTGCCTCCTATCAGTGCTCATCAATGCGGCCTATCTCTGACCATTAGTGCCTCTTATCAGTGCCCATCAATGCCTCCTATCAGTGCTCATTAGTGTCTCCTATCAGTGCTCATCAGTGCCTCCTATAAGTGCCCATCAATGCCTCCTATCAGTGTCTCCTATCAGTGCCCATAATTGCCTCCTATCAGTGCCTCCTATCAATGATTATCAGTGCCTCCTATCAGTGCCCATAAATGCCTCCTATCAGTGCCCATAAATGCCTCCTATCAGTGCCCCCTATCAGTGCTTCTTATCAGTGCCCATCAGTGCCTCCTATCAGTGCCCATAAATACCTCCTATCAGTGCCCATAAATGCCTCATATCAGTGCCCATCAGTGCCTCCTATCAGTGCCTTCTATTAGTGCTCATCAGTGAATCCTACCAGTGCCCAACTGCCCATCAGTGCCGTCTGCCTTCTCAGGACAGCACGGCTCTGAGCAGAGAGCGTGTCTCTCATGGAAGAGATACCGGCATTAACAGTTCTATCTCCTCCTCCGTCCAGGCCCGGATTTACTCCCAAGGCCAGGCCCTTCAATGCCGCCCCCCCCCCCCCCCCCCACACCACCAGAAAGAGCCCCCAGACATAATACGGTCAAAGACTGCAGACATGATACAAGAGATGGTGAGAGTGCAATCATAGTACAGGAGATGGTCAGAGACGGCAGACATGATACAGGAGATGGTCAGAGACTGCAGTTCCTATGGACATTAGTAGATAATAGCCGATCGGCCCTCTCACCTGACCCAGCGATACAGCAATGCTTCCCCTGATCAGGAGTCGGCTCACTCTGAATTGCCCGTGGCGACTCTGTTGGGTAGCACCCAGATCTGTATTCCTGCAATGACTCCATTCCTTCCTCCGCCAGGGATGGCGCCAGGCTGTGTGGCTTTCCCTCTGGTGGCGCAGGGCAGCGGGGTTCTCTCTCTGATGGTGTTCCCTCAGCACTGCCCTCTCCCTCTGGAGCCCTGGGTGTACTTTCCTGGGTGTAGACCCCCCCAGGACAAACCATCCCCTTCCATTAGTACAGAACCTCCCCCCAGGACAAACCCCCCACCATTAGTACAGACCCCCTAGGACAAACCCCCCTCCCTTCATTAGTACAGACCCCCCCCAGGACAAACCCCCCTCCCTTAGTACAGACCCCCCCAGGACAAACCTACCCCCCTCCCTTAGTACAGACCCCCCCAGGACAAACCCACCTCCCTTCATTAGTACAGACCCCCCCAGGACAAACGCCCCTCTATTAGTACAAACCCCCCCCAGGACAACCCCCCTCCATTAGTACAAACCCCCCCAGGACAACCCCCCTCCATTAGTACAAACCCCCCCAGGACAAACCACCCCTGACTTCATTAGTACAGACCCCCCCAGGACAAACCACCCCTCCCTTCATTAGTACAGACCTCCCCAGGACAAACCCCCCTCCATTAGTACAAACCCCCCCAGGAAAACCCCCTCTCCATTAGTACAAACCCCCCCCAGGTCAACCCCCACCCCCTCCATTAGCACAGACCCCCCCAAGGAAAAACCGCCCCTCCCTTCATTAGTACAGACCCCCCAGGACAAAACCCCCCCCCTTCATTAGTACAAACCCCCAGGACAACCCCCCTCCATTAGTACAAACCCCCCAGGACAACCCCCCTCCATTAGTACAAACCCCCCCTTCACTAGTACAGACATCCCAGGACAACCCCCCCTCCATTAGTACAGACCCCCCAGGACAAACCCCCCCCTTCATTAGTACAAACCCCCCAGGACAACCCCCCTCCATTAGTACAAACCCCCCAGGACAACCCCCCTCCATTAGTACAAACCCCCCAGGACAACCCCCCTCCATTAGTACAAACCCCCCAGGACAAATCCCCCCTTCACTAGTAGACATCCCAGGACAACCCCCCCTCCATTAGTACAAACCCCCCAGGACAAACCCCCCCTTCACTAGTACAGACATCCCAGGACAACCCCCCCTCCATTAGTACAGACCCCCACCAGGACAACCCCCCCTTCACTAGTACAGACATCCCAGGACAAAACCCCCCCTTCATTAGTACAAACCCCCCAGGACAACCCCCCTCCATTAGTACAAACCCCCCAGGACAAACCCCCCCTTCACTAGTACAGACATCCCAGGACAACCCCCCCTCCATTAGTACAGACCCCCCAGGACAAAACCCCCCTTCATTAGTACAAACCCCCCAGGACAACCCCCCCTTCACTAGTAGACATCCCAGGACAACCCCCCTCCATTAGTACAAACCCCCCAGGACAACCCCCCTCCATTAGTACAAACCCCCCCCAGGACAAACCCCCCCTTTACTAGTAGACATCCCAGGACAACTCCCCCCTCCATTAGTACAAACCCCCCAGGACAAACCCCCCCTTCACTAGTACAGACATCCCAGGACAACCCCCCCTCCATTAGTACAGACCCCCACCAGGACAAACCCCCCCTTCACTAGTACAGACATCCCAGGACAACCCCCCCTCCATTAGTACAACCCCCCCAGGACAACCCCCCCTACATTAGTACAGACCCCCCAGGACAACCTCCCCTCCAAGTGTGTACAACAGAACAGATGGAGACAGGCACAGGCTTGGGCGGGAGTGAGAGACAGAGGAGAACACGCCCCCCCCGCCGCACAGAGACCAGCCGCTCCGATCTTCGGCGGCTGCTCTCCTTCTCTGACAGGAGGAGGGAGGGGGGACGGGCTTGAGCAGCGAAAAACACAGCGGTGGCGGCGGTGGCGGCGGTGACCTGCGGAGGAAGCCGCCTCAGTCTGGACACAGAGAGGAGGAGGAGGGAGAGGAGCACTCTAGCGCTTCAGCGCCCCCACCTCTCTGGCGCCCGGGTGCACTGCATGCTGATGTTAGTGTGCGTGGCGGCGCCGCCCCTGTACCACTGCCGCCCCAAGGCCTGGCCTCGGTGGCCTTGTGGGAAATCCGGCCCTGCCTCCGTCCGTCCTCTCTCGCACAGGGCGAGAGAGGACACAGCTGATCTGCTCCCCCTTCTCCCCTCTCCTGTGTGTGCTCCATGGGCAGTCAAGTGCAAAACTTACGAGCTCACATTTCCCACGGAGCACACACAGGAGAGGGGAGGGGGGAGAAGAAGGAGCAGATCAGCTGTGTCCTCTGTCATCCCATGCGAGGGAGGATGGAGGGGGAGATAGAACTGTCAATGCCGGCTCTGTGCTGCTGTTCCATGAGAGACACGCTCTCCGCTCAGAGCCGTGTGAATAGCAACCCCGCTGGGGCCCCCTGACAGTGACGGAATGCCAGGGCCCTGTCGCAAGTGTGACTCTTGTTACCTTGGTAATTCTGCCACTGGAGTCCCACTTTCATATTAGAGTCCTTTCTTTCATTTTAGAGCCCCCTTTACCTCGAAGCCCCCCTTTCACAACACAGCCTCCCTTAATCATTAAATAAACGAATAAATGCTCCAAGAAATAACTTTACTTTAGAACCCCCCTTGCACATTAGAGTGCTCAGTCCGCATATCTTAATGTAGAAAGGGCCCCTTGGGGACTGACCAAGTGAACCTTCCAACCCACCTGACACTCTGGGTTCAGACATCCTCTTAACACTATAAAGCAAAAATCAAACAACTCAGTAGTATAAGGTTCTGAAATATTTTACTTGAACCCAAATCGGAAAAGTTATTTCACAAAAGGAAGGAAAAGATCCGCTAAGCTGGGATAACAGCACCAACTCAGCAAACAGATTCCTCCCGAAGACACAACAATGGTTAAACGAAGGATGTTACTGTATATACACAAGTGTACACTATATTCAGATCCAAAGTCACCTCCTATTGGATGTTTCAGTTAACTACATATGTGGCCACACTTAGATGTAATCTAGACAGCCTATGTTATTCTAATGAGAGAGCTAATATCCCGCTATATATATATATATATATATATATATATATATATAATATATATAGGCTTCCTATAAGTAAGATCTGTTATTCTTTGCTAGCTAGTTGGAGCTCGTTAACTGTAATCCCTTTGGTTGTAAATGAAACAATAGGTTCCGAGTGATGAAGGCCTAAGCATCTGAGCACAGTGTTCCAGCAATGCAGAAAAGTGTTCTTGGGTAGAGATGTGTGTGTGTGTGCACGGTATTCTGTACTGGTGGTAGTGAATAGATGAAGATTGAGCAGCTTGCTCTCTCACCAACGACCCAAATCGATCCTAGGTTTTCTAGACAGGAACACAGATGGTAGCACTCCGGCAATGGGACAGGAACACAGATCGCAGCACTCTCCAAACGTCTGCACCGATGGGTAGGCGCTTTAAGTTATGATAGTAACAGGATGTCCGACAGCGGTTAACAGGAGTAAGCCTCTTAGGCCTTGTGGTGGGAGTAGTGTTCCGCGTGGTAGGCCACGACCTCTCTCTCGCTGTCATACAGAGAGGTCCGTCTCGCGTCAGGCCCATGAGGAAGAAAGCGTGTGCGGACTTCTCAGCTCCTTTTATCATCTCTCCCAGCAACCTACAGGACACTGCAAGGGTCCCTGGGATTTGTAGTCTTAGGGTACATGGATGCATAGCAACAGATTCAAAGAGGACTATACGCCCCATAACTTACTCTGTTGGCACACAGATATGAGGTCACTGGCTGCATGAATAATCACGGGGACAAACAAAGTTTAGAACACTGAAAGGTACGAAGCTTTCTGGTAACATTCCATATCACTACACTAACTTACAATCTTGACAACTATGGCGGTTGAGGAGGCCCTGGCTGCTACCACCATGGGTTAGCATTCATGTAGCATCCGGGCGCTAGGGTTGCCACCTCATCCCTTTAAACCTGAACACATATGAATTACACAGGTTCTAAGGATAGTTTAATGCAAAAAAGGTATCAAGTTGTAAGGCTAATTTAATGCAGAAAAGGCATCAAGTGAATTTAATTACCACCTTAATCAGCCACAGACAAAACCTGTGTAAATAATATGTGTATGGGTTTAAAGGGATGAGGTGGCAACCCTAAAGCCCCACATACACTAATAGATTTTGTCTTCAGAGCTTTGTCTTCAGATTTACCAAAACCATGTAGAGCAAGGGCCTGCCTGATTTAATACAAATTGAAACTCTTAGGCCCAGTTCACACATGTGCGGTGCGAATTGAAGCTCAGGTTTCCCTGCGAAGAGAAAAATCAGTTGTTCAGCGTTTCATGTCAGTTTTTGATCAGGATCAGGTTAGGATTGCATCAGGATTTTATCCTGTTCACAACGGAATGCATCTGCGAATCAGATGCTTTCCCATAGAAGATAATGTGCTTGCAATTCACACCGCAATGCCCAGAAAACGCACATGATTTTTGGGCAATGCAGAGTGCGAATGCAACACACATATGTGAACCAGCCTCATTCAAAAGAACGTATTTTAAAATGTCATGGGAATTGGATGCTGTGTAAGCCGCATCCAATTTGCATAGGTGTGAACAGGCCTTGAGGTTTGACCTCATATTATATGGTTTTGGTAAATCAGAAGTCAAAAGCCTGCAGAAGATCTAATAGTGTGTAGGGGGTCAAAGTCCCGCACAGATGCTCCGTTTTTAAAATGTGACAGCAGGTGTGGAGAGAGGATCGCTGCATAGTAACATGTTACATCCTAAATATGGGAGTAATGTGTTTCTAAAGGTGCGCTTATCCTTTAACATTATTGATTGTTAGATCCCTTTTACACTGGGGCGGTTTTCAGGCGCTTTAGCGCTGGAAATAACCTGTGCTAAGCGCCTGAAAACCACCTCCCATTCATTCAAGTGTGACTTTTTCACACTGGGGCGGTGCGCTTCTGAAAAGTCCTGCAAGCAGCATCTTTGGGACGGTTTGGGAGCGCTGTATTTAACGCTCCCAAATCACCCTGCCCATTGCAATAAGTGGGCACCTCTTCCGAAGCGCCTGAAAAGCTTCGGAAGCGCCGCAACACAGGAGTTCTTAACCCCTTCTTTGGGGTTGAAAGCACTCCGCTAGTGGCCGAAAAGCGCTGCTTAAACAGCACTAAAGTGCCGCTGAAACGAGCGCCGCTTAAGTGCTGACGCGGTTGCAGCCCCAGTGTAAAAGGGGTCTTATGGAGCTGACTGCACTATGGAAATGCATGATGTAAATAAGGGACACGTTTCTGTGTAGCTAGTCCTAGTTTGGAGATTCCTGTACAAGGGTTGCTACCACATCCCTTTTAAAGCGAACACATATTACACAGGTTTTGTGGCTGATTGAGGTGGTAGTTAAATTCACTTACTGCCTTACAGTACCTTCAATAAATTAACCCCAGAACCTGTGTAATTAATATGTGTTTGGTTTTAAAGGGATTAGGTGGCAACCCATGAGACTGCTAGCGATCACTGCTATTACTGCCCCTTTAGCCTACATTCACATTGGGCCAATTTGGCATGCGTTTTGACATGTGGAATTGCATGCCAAATCAGAGCCTATTGCCAGCAATGGCACAGTCTGAATCAGTACGGTGCCGCACCCATTCCCAAAAGTCGTTTCTGCACTACTTTTGGCAACTTCAGGGGCAATTTGAATAGACATTTGTGCAAGGACCCGCACAGATGTCTGTCAAATCCCCCCGAAGTCGGACTGAAATGCTGGTTTGAAATCGTGCAGTTCAGCTGAATTTGCGCGATTTCAAACCCCCCCTTAGTGTCAACCTAGGCCAGTGATGGCAAACCTTGGCACCCCAGATGTTTTGGAACTACATTTCCCATGATGCTTAACTACACTGCAGAGTGTGTGAGCATCATGGGAAATGTAGTTCCAAAACATCTGGGGTGCCAAGGTTCGCCATCACATCAATGCTTTTACATACAGGCCCCTATAAAAATTACATCACAAAAAAAAACAAAAAAAACTAAAAAAGTGACTATTGTCTACAAGAACTCTAATGTCAGCACCTGGGAAAAGCACTGGGGGACTAGAGGGAGGCAGGAATATTTATTTATTTAAGTCACATATATATATATATATATATATATATATATATATATATATATATATATATATATATATATATATATATATATATATATATACATATACATATATATATACACATACACACACACACGTAGGTAATCTATAATGGAGAGCTTGAGATGATTGTTCACAATATACATGCACTTGCCCTGCACTGGGAAGCCTCTGATTAAACTCTTTTAGGCCCCATTCACACCTAATCTAATTCGCATAGCAGGAGAACGTGACTGGCTCCCTATGGAGCCGGTTCACATATCTCCGGGGCAGCTGTGGAGCGCACTGCACAAAAACGCTGTGCGTCTTTGGCTCCGTTTCAGGGCCGAATTCAGGCATAGAATCGGCCCTGATACTTCCCTGAAACGAGGAACAGGGACGCACAATGCTCCTGTGCGATCCGCAGCGTGTTATAGTGTGAACCCAGCCTTATATGAAAGTCTGCTCACAACTGGGTTCCATAGTCTTGCAGCTGTTGGAAACCCTCTGGAATTGGTCAATCGCAACATCTGACGGAGATCAGCTGATTGATAAGTAGCAGCAGAGACACATAAATAGATAGCGAGAGGGTGGGTCATGTATCTTCTTCCTAACCTGTCTGTATAAGAATCTTGGTGGAGCTGAGCAGGTAAAAAGTGATAGAGATGGTGTGGTGCGTGAATCTACCATCCACTATAATAATATGGGGTTCTCTGGTGGGATACAAATTATGTGAGGCATAAGTGGTCAGTCTAAAAAGTGATTGTACAATCAGGTTGCAATGTGTTAACTGGCACATTGATGGCCAATTGTAAGCCACTGATTAACCAAGTGTAGAAGGCTAGGTGCACTTCAAGGAGGTGAGGGGTTTAATTGTGTGTGTGTGTGTTTTTTTTTTTTTTTTTTTTTCTCCATTGAACCTGTGATCAGTGGATTGTAGGTAAAATGTTAGGCTGGTGCAGACATTTCCTCCGGTGTTCTGCCTGCCTGAATATGCTTTCAGTTAGAAAGCTGCAGGAAGTGTCAATGGACTATAAGTGGGCTGTTCAGGGGAACCCCTGCATGCTGTCAATTGAGGGGAGAGAGATGCTTTGGAACACCTGTTACACCCTAAATACCGGTGTAACCTAATTTCAAAAGGTGTGGTTGTAAAACCTTTTTGTGCCTCAGGTGATGGATTAAACAACTCCTCAGACAGGTACAACTTATGTAGATCTGCAGTCTTCTCTTTAGCACACTTGATGGGGCTTTTTTTTTTCCCCCCAGCAGCATTCAAAAACTACTGGTGTCTAAAATCCAGTGTGCCTGAGGCCTACAGCTTACCTGAGTGTTCAGAAATAAAGGGATTGGTGAGCTGAAGTCACTCTGTGGAGCTCAGTGAGGAGAGGTCTGAAAGCTGATTGGAGGGAAGGGACACAGAGCTTTTGCTCTAAATCTGAGCTCTGTTCCTCCAGGTTGCATTAAAGTGACTTTTGAGGCAGGCATGGTGGTTGCTTTGCTGGTCTCCTTTGGACAATGCTAGATCACTGTCATGCTGATGCATCAATGGGGAGTTTCTGACCTGTAACAAATTCTGAGCTCGTTTACAGTATCTGCCCAGGATAGTCTTGAAATGGGCATTTTTCAAAAGGATGCTAGCAATTGCTGCTGTGTTGGAGTTAGGCATGTAATTTACCATAATTTCCTTGTTAAAAACAAGCCATTTAAGCATGTGTTGGGCAAAATAAAACTCATGCAGTGTATATATCTGCAATACTTTAGTCTACCAAAGCTTCTTTATCCCTTAAATCGACGCTCCACTGAAAAGGAAAATCCCAGCTGTCATGAATTCGCACGGCGACTAACTAACCGCGACGTGCGTTCCGTGACCGGGGGATATGAGGGAATAAGGGGGAACTTATACTGAGCATGTAAGACTGGCTGTGGTACTTTAACAGCCTGCACTACCTTTGGCCACCACTAGAGGGAGACTCCACTCCAATCCAGCTAGCTGACCACACACAGGCAGATACAAATCTTACTTACAATCTGGTGCACTCTAAGGGTTGAGGAACAGTCTAGCAATTACTACACACTTCTAGGATTCCTCCAGCTATCCTGCAAGCTTGAACCCCAGTGTTAATCACTTCTCCCACACACCAGACACACAATAAACGATAGCCTGCCACCACCCAACAGTTTGTCTGCTGAGCCACCACACCCCCAGATCTCTGTCTGGAAGATCTGTTAGCTTACAATCTGCATGCAATCTGCCAACACACAGTGCAATTGCAGACCGATTGGCACATAACTTAAACCGAGTACTTGGGCACTAAAATACAACAACCTCTCCAGAGATATGAGTCCTAGCTTAGTACACAGAAGTCACTTATTAATTTTATCATTTAATATCCTGAAAGTGGGCAGTGCATATAAGATATACAAAGAAAAAGGATTTACCAAAAAAAAGATACAACACATGCAGAAAGACACACAAATTGGCAATTTGCTATGAAAATAAAAAGGGATAAAAACAAAATAAACTTTACCCAAGTCTATCTTTTAGTAGAAGCATACTGGAACATGTGGGAACTCCCCAGTTTCGAACTGGCTTCGTGGAAGAACAATGTCCATATCTCAGGCTACCCAATTTATTGAAATATGGATGTGGGCTGGACTTTAGCCCTTGGCCAATCAACCCTGGGGAGTGTTCCTGTCTCAGCCCACAAATGTTTTGTGTTCTGAAATGACCAGAGTCAAATTGGCCCAGGACGTCGCTGGGTCATGGATAGAATTTCCGATACCAGCGCATCAGTCCGATCGCAACAGTACCAATCACTGCCTGCCTGCTGCAATCAGGCGCCATATAACGATTTTGTGTGGTTCTCTAGGATTCTATATATGCTAAACATAGTTACAAGTACACGTAACCCATCAGGTGTACGATCAAAAGGAATTATTTTCATCTCTCTGACGCTAATATTTTAGCTTTTATGAGAGATAAACTAGGTTCCTTAGATCTGTTGGTATTAATCAAAGTTTACAGACTGTCCGGAGCCTTGGGAATGCCCCCTGCAGATCAATGTAGCCAAAATGACTAGCAGTTTTCTTTGAGGCCTCAGGATGATGGCAATCTGTTTACTCTAATGGGAACTTTTATTGGCATCTAGGTGTCACTTCGATCCTAGAAAAACTATCTCCGTCCTTTTCAAATGCTAATGAACATATGTGCATGACTGACATTGAGTACTATAATAACCCAGAATTAAACTACATCTACAATTACACTACTTCTACAGATCACACCACATCTTGTTAAGGCAAAACTATTCTACGCTTACATTTTCGTCACACCAGCCACCCCCCACTCCACTGCCACATTTGGCACCTTTCGGAGAGGGGAACGGGTATCTGGTTTTGATGGGTATCTGCTCCTACTTCTGGGTGACTTCAAGGCGGGGAAGCCACCTGGAAGTTGGGCTTCCTTCCACTACTGCTGGATTCCAGGACAGGTAAGTGTCCCAATGAAAGTCGGCAGCTACAGTCAGTGCTGGGACAAGGTCATCCAGGGCGAAGATAGTAGGGAGCAGGACTAATAGCAGTGCGCAGAACAAAAGTCTCCATTTATACCTTTGCGTATGTGATGGGGTGTTTTTTTTTCACAGCACTTGTAGGGGAGTCCATTCGTTTCAATGTGCTGCCATACTTTTGAAGAATTCACAAAAGATCCTCTTTAAAAATCACACTTCACTAAAACGCATGGTACGTTATGTGTTTTCTTGCAGGTGGATGTGTGCAAAACCAAGGTTTGTTGTGCTAGAATTAACTTGGCCAATGCACACCTGTAACAGAGCTGTGTGCGTTAATATATTGCAAAAAATGCATGCGATCTTGCACACATTCCTGCAATGTACAAATGTCTACCTAGGGAAGGGGAATAAATTTAAAGCACTCCAGTTGCTAAAAATTTGCTAAGTGCCAAATGTCTCTAAGAAAACATTCTCATTTCAGATAAAGAGAAACGCTTTACAGCAAGTGTCCCCTTTCCCCTTTCCCCTTTCCCCGCAGGTGTCTCTGCTCTTCGGGAATGTAGGTATCTTCTCCCCCTCAAGTCATGTGATGAGGGGAGAGACAGCCTGCAGACTGTCCATTGCCCCCTGCTGGCTGGAGGGAGGAGAGCCTAATACTCCCAAGTGTTGGCAGGAGTGAAATTGCGATCGCTCCTGTCGGTGAGAAGCGGCTCAACACAGGTACCCCCCCCCCCCCCCAGAAGGAGCCTGGAGCTGACACTGCAAGAATAGAAAATGCCCGTCTGTCAGAAAGGCACTAGTCTTTTAAGGCCTGTTGTGGGCTGACAACCCACAGCTCTTTGTGGACTGAGTGGTGTCAGTCTTTTACAAAGGCCTAATAATTTAGTGTTTTTAAAGCCGGATCCTGCTAGCAGAAAGATCCTGAATTAAAAAGTTGTATGCAATAAGACTTGGTGTGTAAAAACGCTTATGTCTAATACCCCTTTCACAGTGAGGTGGCTTTCAGGTGTTTTAGTGCCTGAAAACCGCCTCATTAATTTTGGTGTGACTTTTCACTCGGGCGGTGCGCTTGCTGGATCTTAGGGAAAAGTCCTGTAAGCAGCATCTTTGGGGGCAGTGTATACACCACTCCCAAAATGCCCTACCCATTGAAATAAATGGGCAGCGCTTCCAAATCGCTTTACAAGCGCCACAACACGGGGTGCTTTTAACCCCAAAGAAGGGGTTGAAAGCACCTCGCTGGCGGCCAAAAAGCGCAGCATAAACAAGCGCTGCTTTAGTGCTGCCGTGGCCCCAGTGTGAAAGGGGTCTAATGCCGTGTACACACGACCGGACTTTCTGGCAGAAAAGGTCCGACTGAATCATTCCGATCGTGTGGGCTTCATCTGACTTTTTCTTTCTAAAATTCTGACGGGCCTAGAATTAGAACATGTTTTCAAATCTTTCTGATGGAATCAGTTGCTATCGGGAAAACCGCTCGTCTGTATGCTATTTCAACGGCCCAAAACAATACAAGGGCAGCTACTGGCTATTGAACTTCCTTTTTCTAGTCCCGTTGTATGTCGTCTCGTTCTAAACGATCGTACTTTGGTGTGAGTGTGTGTAGGCAAGTCCGTTTCAGCGGAACTCCGTCAGAAAGACCATCAGTCTATTCTGACGCAAAGTCCGGTCGTGTGCACGCGGCATAAATTTTAATTTTCTAGTTGCAATATGCTCATATACTTTATGTGTAAATGACTGCACTTAAATGTAAATCTTTCCTGCATGTCTGATCTTTAGCTGGCTATGCGCTTTGTTCCATGGACCACAAGGCATCTGTGTTCAGATGCCTAAAGTGTGCAAGAGGCCTACAAGTATTTATGCAAGTAGCTGTGTATACCAAAGTAAAGTTGTGCACGGCCATTGATGTCTATGGGTATCTGCATGCAGCATCTTGGCTTGCCTTATGAGAGAAATGTGCTGACACTTGCTTTGCAAGAGCTCAGGGTGTGTGCAAAAGCTCCAAATATGCATTATGCACTTTGTGCATTTCCCTCATGGCTTTTCTCACGCCGTAGTGTAAATGAGCCCCTTACATTGGCAGAAAGGATGTGTAAAAAAAAAAATATAAAATCCTGCCATTGTCTGAATACTTAAAGCATAGGAATGTTTTCTGAACTTGAAACTGTGGCACAGCATGGGTTAACAGGAACCAGAACTAGTTCCTTATCTGCAACAGCTTTTGTCTGTCTGCGCTCAGGGATAATAAAGATGGCTATACAGCGTGTGTGTGTATGCTGTCTTTCTCCACGCTTTTTCTGAGGTGCACTGCTGTAACAATGAGGCTCCTGTATGGCCTTGAAATTTTAGGCTAGGAAGTATAGTGTGAGCAGAAGGGCTGGACCTAGGGTGTCCTTGCAGTGCTGTCCTTGGAGGGGATTGAGTGAGGTGATGGGGTGTGTCTGCCATGTAATGATGTAGTCACAGCTCCAGACCTAAACCAAGGATCTGGCCACTCCTCTAGCTCATTCACACAGAAGCTGAAGCCACATTGAGATCTCGCTCCAGCCTTCCACAGCCTAAGATCATGTATGTATATGCTGCTCTTTATTTGGCTTCTGTTCTATGCATGCCTTTACTGTGCCTTTCTTCTGGCAGCAGCGCAGGGGTTAAACCCAGTGCTTTGTACATCTCACTAGTGGCATCAGCAGGATGAAGCGTCACTCTGTTACGCTTCTATCTTATTGCAGGAGGACCGGTGTGTCCCTGCCCTATGATACCCTGGCATCTCCTTAGACTTGGCAGTAGCTTCAGTGATGCTTTCATTGCTGCCTTTTCTGATCTCTATTCTAGTTCATAGGAATGTCATATTTTATTCTGTACCAAGGCTCCTTAAACTGTTTTATGCTGGTATTCCTGCTGCGTAATATTGCTGCTTTAAAAAAAAAAAAAAAAAAAAAAAGCTTTGTCTTGACAATGGAATCCAGCACAGGCCTGTTTGTAGGACGAGAGCTGGAGGCTTGCCAGATCTCTACGTCTGCATTTTTAAGGCCCTGCTTAACGACCATTTTCTACGTATGAAGGCATTGCTGACGTCCTCGCTGTCGGTTTTCCGTTCTCTTCCTGATTCTAAAAATACTTGGTCGTCCTTTTGACTCAAAGATCCGTTCCTATTTTCTCGATTCTATGATTTACACTGATTATACAATCTGATTGTATAACTTCTTTATTACAACTGTAGTGTAGGGGACTGCCTGAATTTGATACAAATAAAATGAATGGTTTAGGTTTTGTCTTAAAGTGGTTGTAAACCCTGTTCCACCACTTGTACCTGCAGGTAAGGCTTACCTGTAGATACTGTAAATATCTCCTGCACGGTTTAATTTACCATATATGCTTGCTCGGTGCATGTGCACTGAAGAAACAGCTTGGTTGTGCTGTTACCAAAGGGCTTGTGCCGTGACTGGCGGGGCTCCCACATGCATGTGCGCGAGTGATGTCTTTGCGGCTCTGGTCAATCACAGCGCCGGAGCCTGCGAACCCAGAGACAACTGGGGGGGGGGGTATGGGGTGGCGGCGGCATGTTGCCGGTCACAGTGGTGTATGGGGACCGCTGCAACAGCTTAGTTCTATAGTAAGTATTTCATAATAGCTAGTATGCAATGCGTTCTAGCTCAATATGCCTTTTTGTCTAGCGGGGGTCTATTTACACCCACACTCACCCACACACACTCACCCTACACAGACAAAGATGTGCTGCAGGCAAGACATGTGGCCTCTATTGGGTCCTTAGCTCTAGCGTTGGATGGTATGATTCATCACTATGTGCCGACCAGCATAGGAGTAATGGCTGCCGCTCTGCATTTTTTTTTTTTTTTTTTTTTTTTTTTAAGTATAACTGCTCTTAGTAAACGGAGATGAGGATGACACAGCCCCCAGTGCTAAGATGAGTGTTTCATAATTGACATGTGAGTTCTTGGAAGTTCTTACGATACAGGAAACTGAACATCTAGTTAGTAACTTGGAGGAACATCACAGATCTAACGTTTAGGGTAGGAGGCTCTCTTCTAAATCTCTGGGGCTGCACATGGCCCTTGAACTTCAGCTAATGTAGTACACTCAGATAAGGGGGCTCTATATGGAGCACAAACATGGAAACCTTGCTTTATAGCAGTGATGTCTGTCAGTCTTGTATGTGTCTCCCATCAGAGGAGGAACTTAAGACCCCCTATATCAAAGTTAACCAGTACTGTGACTTTGACTGTACACTAGTAGGAAAAAAAAATTCTATTATCCGGCCATCCTGTAGAGCAAGGATATGCAATTAGCAGACCTCCAGCTGTTGCAAAACTACAAGTCCCATCATGCCTCTGCCTCTGGGTGTCATGCTTGTGGCTGTCAGTCTTGCTATGCCTCATGGGAGTTGTAGTTCTGCAACAACTGGAGGTCCGCTTATTGCATATCCCTGCTGTAGAGGTTGCATGAGGGGCATGTGTTGCGATTTTGAGAACCTTCCTTTCTGATACATGGGGAATGCACCTGCTAGTTGAATTTATTGAAAGAGTGATGCAATATCCCTGACGAAGATCGTATAATTACTACTATTTGAAACTCGTCGGATGAACCGCTTCTTTTCGTTACCATCAGTTGTTCTGGAGGTCCCTGAATTTTTTAGTGGACGGTATCACTTTTTCAAATGTACAATGCTTTTAACATGGACATGTAATGTGTCGGAATTTCTAATGAACTTTTTCTATGAAATTTGTCTATAAATATTTTGTAAAATGAATCTTTCACTCTTTTTTTTTTTTTTTTTTTTTTTTTCTTCCTCCTTTAAAAATCCCAAATTGGAGGTTCTCTAAATTTTTGTTCCTTGCATTGCTTCCCTTGTGTGAAATCCCCTGGTGGTCCTGCCAGTCCCTCTGCTTTCCTATCACACTAGGCAGGAGAACAGTTTTTAGTTTTCAGGCTGTGCTGAGAACTTGGCCTGCTCCCTCCAATGATCAGGTTTGTTTGTTTGTTTGTTTTTTTTTTTTTTTTTTTTTTTCATTCAGCCTGTCCCCATCCATCCATATCATACAATGCCAATGGATAATCCAGTCTGGCTATCATGCCGATTGTCAGAATCTGACCTACTACACTTTTCCTTTTTGGCTTTATTTGGTAATTGAGGATGCGAGGTAAAGAGTGGTGACAAGTACCACTCAAATGGCTATCGTGTGGGTTTCTGTCTTTAAAAAAAAAAAAAAAAAAAAAAAATCTGGAACCAAATACTGTGTGGCCTCTTTTTAATGGAGGTGCCATGAAATTGACATTGCATGACTTATCACTTGCTACTAAGAATTAAAAGCTGCGACGTCCAGCTGAAGTTAGGTTTTCGTACTGCAATGCACTATAAATGGTAACCTGGAAATCTTTTTGCAGATAGGGGGTATGTTGTCAGGGCACACTGGAGATGTGGACTGTTGCTCAACACAGAGCAGTCCAGGTCTCAGCAGTTGCACGCTCACTTTGCAGTGTTCAATTTAACAGCGTTTGTGTTCCCTCAAATTAAAGGCCTGCTTTAATACATTGTAATACAGCGTGCAAATGGGCCAATTTGTTAGTGTAGAATAAACCAATATGTTTCAATCAAGCCACTATTTCCAAAAGGGGGGGGGAAGCTGCTCATTTTGGAAGTGCTTTTATACCCCAAGATAACTACTCTGCTGAAGCAAGACTAGTTTGTGGGCTACTGTACCTGCAGGAAATTGTAAAACAGCCCATTCAGTTTAAAATGGAAATGAAAGTATGTAGCTGCATGAGGGAGCTCAGCTATGGTAGGAGTAACAGCAGACACTGGTCTTCCCACTGAATGACTGTGACGGGGGGCAGCAGCATGTCAACACAAGTCTATTAATTGGAGGGAGCAGGCTGAGTTCCCAGCACAGCCAGAAAACTGACCATGCCGTGCTCATTCCTAGTGTGGGCAGTGAAGCAGAGGGGCATTTGGCAACTCCAGTTATTTTACACAAATAGGATACTTTTTGTTTAAAAAAACACATGGTACAGCAGGCACACATCAGAAATGGGGTAACTTGGTTTAAGAACTGATGGTGCCCCATGCATCCTGACAGCAGAACTTTTGGTGTGGGAGAGCATGCATGTTAGTGCAGTCTGCACATCTGAACTTAGTCTAATGGAGACACGAGTATCGAATGCCCTTAATTATGGGCACCTTATTTTCAAATCCTTCCCTTGCTTCTGAGTTTGACATTTTCTGTGCCACTGATAAAACATGGCAGGAAATCTTAGACTGATGGGACAGCTGGAGAAAAGGAGCTTGCACAATTTTAAAATGGCCGGAAGCTTTCAGATCCTTACTGGGGAATAATGGTTAGTGGAATGCAGGCAATTACCTGTAAAGACTAGCTTCAACCCTTTTGGCTGTATAGGTTGGTAGGTGATTGCTGCAAACTAAGTATTTGGACATGCTTTTCAGTACTTTACATATTGTAAAGCTGTTTGTTTTTACATTGGTCTTTATAGCACTGGAGTATGTACTACTGACTCACAATTTCATGTGCCAGGTGCCACAAATTAAATTTTTTTTTTTTTTTTTTTTTTTTTTTTTCTCTTCCCTTAGACACCATGGCAACTGTACAAGACAGCCTTCTTTCTTCTGTGGCAAAAGAGAAGACCAGTACTCCCAAAAACAAGGTGACAATCGTAGGTGTTGGTCAAGTTGGCATGGCCTGTGCCGTCAGCGTCCTTCAGAAGGTATGTGCTAAAAATAACTTGGCTATTGTTGAACATGCGTCTGTGTCCTACAGAGAGGTGACCTTCACTTGGTCATATCAGACTACACAGAGCTTTAACTGCTGCTAGGCTTTTGAATAGCTTGGATGCTGAAGAGTTTGTGGGTTTTACAGAAGGGGGGGTTGCAGACTTTTAGAAACTGGGGTGGTTTTAGCCCAATCTGGACCCTGAGCATTTAACATATTGTATGCATGTTTTTACTTGCACATAGTGTAAGGCCTTGCTCAACTAGAAGAGATTACCTCCCCTCTACAGGTTCATTAGTAATTCACAGGCTTTGCAAGACAAAACCACTCTGCAATGGCATGCACCTGCTGGTAGGTTCTACTGACTGACTTTGGTGGGTTCCTTTGCAAGCAGCACTGTGAACCCCCATGGCAATGTGTGTAGACCTGAGCAGTAACCATTTGGTGGGTAGTTAAAAATTGAGAGATGCAGCTGTTTTTGTTGCCCCTGTGAACTCTGCCTAAAATGGGTCATCGAAATATGATGGCACTGCACCCATCTGTGGTATGCCAACCAAAATCTAGTAATGAATGGAATTGGGAAAAGTCTGTCAAATGTTTGTTGCTGTCCACAGATCTTCCCTAATGGGAGACCCAGCAAAAAATTTGTAACTATTCTAGCCCTACTTCATGCTGGACAGTGTAGTGCCATTGAATTATCCTTGGAAGGGATTTACTAAAATCTGGAGCAACTGAATAGTACCACATAAACTTGTATTCAGCTTGTTTTGTTGAGCTATGAAAATAAGCTGGTTGCCATGCATGGCTATTCCAGATTCTGTTTGCTCCAATCTTGGTAAATTTACCCTAATGTGTCTTTCTTGTCTTTGAATAAATATGGTGGATTATAAATTTATATATTATTTTTTTTTTTTTTTTTTTTTTATATATTAGGAACTGCCTGATGTGCTTGCCTTGGTTGATATCTTGGAAGATAAACTGGAGGGGGAGAAGCTGGACTTGCAGCATGGAAGTCTGTTTCTTAAAACACCAACCATTGTGGCAAACAAAGGTGGGTTTTTTTTTTTTCTTCCCCCCCCCCCCCCCCCCTTGCTCAGACTAAAATTTGTAGACATTACTCTTTGGAGTAACAACTTTTTATTGTGTGTTCAGTGCATGTTTTGTAAGGAGAGAAAGTGGCAAATTTAACAAGTTGATACTACCAGATATCCAATGGGCTTGTAATGTGTCTATGCTGCATGAGGTCTCAAGTGTTATCAGCCCCAGAAATGTGTAGTGGGCTACAGAATATAGACTCCTTGGGCTATGGAGAGGTTTTCTGTACTCTATGATCAGGTGCAATTGGCCTGGTGTTACAACACTGCTCCATAGAATCTGTACAGTAATGTGTTGTCACCTGAGACTGGAAGTGTTGGTAGGATCACCAGGTCATGGAGCAAAGCCTGGGGGTAGAAACAAATGCAGTCATCACTGTTAAGAACTGGTGAGCTGCAACCTATTTGTTCTTGGCTTGATGCACTTTAAAATGGTCATTGCAGGCACTACTGGTACCTGGATCATGCTAACAAACGCTAATGGTGTACTATTGTTAGAACATGGGCTTCTCTTGGCTACCAAAGCCTTCAGAAATAACCATGCTAGTGTGGAAATGGGTTTTTTTTTTCTTCTGCTTTACTTGTCCCTCCTATCTTGCATCTGAACTTCTGTTGGTCTCATAATGTGGGATTCCAGAATGTGGTTCAACATGACTTTCTTACAAAAACTTGTGTTAAGATCTATTCAAGGGAAAAGCTGCTCAGCTCTAATCCACTGACTTCAGTATGCTAAGGCCATAGTACAGTGCAATACTGCTACTTTACCTGTTCAATAAACCAACTAATAGGGCTGTGAAGACTAGAACAGTTGGTCTCACTTGTATTTTGTTTCTTGTCTGTCTGCAGACTACTCAGTAACAGCTGACTCTAAACTTGTTGTGGTCACTGGTGGAGTCCGTCAACAGGAAGGGGAGAGCCGTCTGAACCTTGTGCAGAGAAATGTCAATGTCTTCAAGTTTATTATCCCTCAGGTGGTAAAACACAGCCCTGATGCCACTATCCTTGTGGTTTCCAATCCAGGTAAGTAAATGTTGTCCTAATCTATCTTGTATTGGGCAAAACCACTGATAAAGAGTGGCAGGATTATTAGCTATAGCACTTGACTACAAAATGCTACTTTAATTGTTCCTTTCAAGAATGCATATTTGCTGAGGAGATGATCCTGGTTGCTTCCTGGACTAGTGCTATGCAGAAAAGCATGGTGTGCAGTGTTAATACCTGTTTTGTTTTATATGAGCTATTGCATTTCATAGGTTGGACTTGTGTCTTTTTTCAACCTCCCCTACTATAACTATGTGTTAGGGGTAAAATAGTGGCTTTTTTTTTTTTTCTTAGTAAAATTATAACTTAAAGGGAGTGACAGCAGCCAACCAATAGTATGCTTTTTAAGAACTGATAAAATACCAGTTGGAAGCTTGCTACTCAAACCAATATGGTGACTTTTTTTTTTTTTTTTTTTTTCTTGTAGTTGATATCATGACCTATGTAACATGGAAACTAAGCGGTTTGCCACAGCACAAAGTCATTGGAAGTGGAACCAACTTGGATTCAGCAAGGTTTCGCTACCTAATTGCCCAGAAACTTGGCATCAACACTTCAAGCTGCCATGGCTACGTTTTGGGTGAACATGGGGATTCCAGTGGTAAGGGACAATGCTGATTTTACTAATGTATGGCGTCTGTCTGCAGCTCTGTACCTCCTTGGTGGAGTGGACTTCTGTAGCAATACAGACCAAGGTACTTTTGTTAGACGCTGCTGGTCTGTTGGGAGTTCCTCTGTGGATTGGACATGAGAACAGTAGTTCAGAATAAGGGTGGCCTGCCACATGATGGGAAGGTGAAGCATCATGGGTCTGAGTGACGCAATTGACAGGTCTGAGGAAAGCAAAGCGGTAAAAGGCTAGGGGAAGACCTTGCACATAAACCTTTACAAACCTTGTGGCCATTTCTTAAATGTGTTTTAATCTTTAACAGTTCCCATTTGGAGTGGAGTGAATGTTGCTGGAGTCGCCCTTCAGTCACTTAATCCTGATATTGGAACTGACAAGGATCCAGAGAACTGGAAACAGGTCCATAAAGATGTGGTTGCCAGGTAAGTCTTCTGGATTCTCAGATCTGCACTGGAAAACATCTATGCTGTCAAACTTTCCCATTGTTTCTCCACCACTTGCTCTGTGTATCTGATCCTTTTTAGACTGCAAAAGTCACATGCAATACTTCTAAAACTGTAAGATTATTTTTTGCTAAGGCTCTGGCCCTGATTTCTCTAAATCGGAGGTCTCAAACTGGCAGCCCTCCAGCTGTTGCAAGGCTGATGGTTACAAGCATGACTCCCACAGGCAGAGGCATGACGGGACTTGTAGTGTCACAACAGCTGGAGGCCCCTGCTCTAAATCATTATTGCACTTAAGCTGGCAACAGCTTCAGCCATGGGTCAGTGTTGATGGGGAATCCCTCCCACGGAGCCATTGTGTTCTCCTAGTGGGGGGAGCCATCCCTGCTAGGAGAAAAGTGATTAATGCTAGCGGCTATAGAAGCTGCTAGCTAAAATCAGACAGGCTGGTTGTACCAAAGTTGATTGAGGTCCTTCAGCCTGCCCATACATCGGTCTATGGCTGGCTTTAACGTATTAAGTCACTTGTGCCTTTTGTAATATAGCACAATATTGCTTGAGGCCACATTGGTGTGCCTTCAGTAGTACAACCGCTTTGATGGCTTTTGGACAATGGTCCTAATTCATTATGTACTGGCACAATAGCCAACAAGCAGTTTTCAGTGACTCTGATTACACTTTATGGTATGCCAATAATTTGGGGGGTTGGTGAAGTGCAAGGAAGCTATTGGGCCCTTTTTGAAGGGTTTCTGTACATGAGGGGTAACTATTGGGTGTGTCAACTTTAATACATAGCACATGCCTTGTGATGTGGCCTCATGTCACAAACTCTTGCATATTAAGATTTTTATTTTGCCATTGTAGTGCTTATGATGTAATCAGACTAAAAGGATACACCAACTGGGCTATCGGCATGAGCGTGGCTGACCTGGCAGAGTCCATCCTTAAAAACCTGAGCAGAGTCCATCCTATTTCAACAATGGTAAAGGTAAGTAGAATTTGGTGTAGAAGGCTTTAAGTGATCTTTGAAAAACTCCACACATTTGATCCCCTCTGTAGCTGGCTTCTTAGTTCAGTTTTCATCTCGTGCTGCTGTACCATCTCCTGCATGCCCACTAACTGGCACATGGCAACCTGCTGCTATGTGGGCGGGTGTGAGACTTGCTAGAAGGTAAAATGCACCAAAACCTGCAGGGAGTAGTTCATTTCTAAATTCTTTAAGTGCAGACTCTCTAAATGTTCTCCTAATCATGGGGTTTTGTGAGTAGGTTATTAACTGGCTTTCGTCTTCCTTTTGCAGGGCTTTTATGGTATTGAGAATGAAGTCTTCCTGAGTCTCCCATGTGTCTTGAACGAACAAGGTCTAGTTCAAGTTGTGAATCAGAAACTGACAGATGATGAGAAGGCTCAGCTGCAGAAGAGTGCAGAGACCCTCTGGAGCATCCAGAAAGATCTCAAAGACCTCTGAAGTCCTAATAAAATACCATTACAGTCCACGCCTTGCCTTTCTAACAGATTCCAGGTTTATGCACACAGGTTTATAGAGTAACAATAGTTGTCAGAATAAAATCTGATGGAACTGAAGTGCTTGGTGTCTTTGAATCTCACTACAAATTGGCAAAGCCCATTAAAGGGTCACAACATGGCAACTTGTATTTATAGAATTAATCTGGCTTATTGAGAACCTTTTACTGAGATGTAGGCTGTCCTTGCTGACTTCTGGAAATAACTTCACCCAACTGTCATAAGAATCTAGTTTAAGTATTTTCAAGAATTAAATTTGCTTTTGGAAGAACAAAAAACAAATCTGCCTCAAAAGTACCATAGTTAATGTAGCGCTTTGGAGCTTCAGGCATGTGCTCATATGTGAACCGTCACAAAATGACATGTATTTAAATTGTATATGGCGTATTTTGGTGCTTTGAGCTACAAAACACTCAGGTGTGACATACAAGCGTAAAAAATAAGTTCACAAACGTGCACTTGGACTGCAGCATTGTACCCACATTCATTGGATCATGGGTGCAATGTCATGCTTCTGCAGACACTTGCTACAGCTTTCTGCCTGTACCTCTTTCAAGACTGTTTAACATGTGATCAGCTGGCCTTCTGTAAAAGGCCACTATGCTTGGCCCTTTACCCTAATCTGATCCACTGTGTCCAAGGAACATGGTGATCAGACGCTTCCTGATATGACTCCTTGCCAGAACAGGAGAGCTGCACTATAGCAGTAAATCTGCTATAGCATTGTGGGCAAGTAATCTCTATTCTCAACTTGAAAAATGTGTTCTGAGACTTGACCTCATGTAGCGTGTGACCATCCAGGAAACTTCACCTCCCATCATGCACTGCATTACAGAATAGGGTATGTTTTACCTCCGTGGAGCACACCACTTTCATTACTATAATAGAACTTCCACCCACTTTTCAGGGGCCATAATCCAGGGGTAGGCAACCTTTTGAAGTGGTGATCTATCTGAACAATATGGGAGAAGTCAAAGATCACCAGGCAGTGTCGCTTCCTCACACCTAATTTAAACCTCCAGTTGTCGTACTACCGTGTTGCAATTGCATGGCAATCATGGGTTTAAATTAGGTGGTGAGGAGGCAGCATTATGGCACCACCACCTCTTACACAGATCACTTTCAGAGGAGAAGCAGTGCTTGCTGCACTTGTGAATGATCCCTTCGTATTCGGCAGTGGCACCATTAGGGCTCAAAGGCACAAAGTGTGGGGGGAAAGACTCTGCAGTTGAGTACGTTTTACCGCCTCCAATTCCCCCCCTCACTGCAGTAGGGTACAGACACAAGATATGCTCAGCATCTTTCCAAATAACTGATCTGCTTTATTTTAACGCAATTGAAGGTGTGTGTGTGTGGGGTTTTTTTTTTTTTTATACTCTTGATTACGTAGGCATCACATTAATATTACAATTGTATGTTTTATGGTAACAAGGGGCATTACATAGGCTGGCTAATTCTAATCAGGACTCAAAAGAATGCAAATATGTACTGAAAACATTATTAGTGCTGTGTGCACAGTGAGGGCAATTTGCAATACATACAAAACTCTGCATGATTCTTGGTCCCTGTGGACTTTTGTGGTAACCCAGTTACCCATTGTGGATTCCTGTCCACTTTAACCATTAATCTAGGGGCTCGGTATAGGTGGCACCGCACCTTTGGTTCATATATAGCGCTCCTTGTGCGCTGGGCATTTTTAAGGGTCTCTTACCCTTCATTCCCTTAATTTAATTCCCATAATGACTGGCCAGTCGCCTATACCCTCTTGCCTCTAAACTACATCTAGCAGATGTACTACATATACCTGTGAACAGCACTATTCTTCCCTGTCTTATCTATAACACTCCGACAGACAGTGAAAACATAACATATAACCACCAATCAATACAGTTCGATTAAGGAGTAAAATAGGTACCCTTTGTCCCGAAAATGCCTTACCGATCAAGGAAGTCTGATAACTCAAATCACCTGTAAAGCCCCTCCTGGCTGGCTCGCCACTTGAGTTGGACATTTTGATGATAGGCAATGCCTATACTCATATTGATTAGTGGTTCCAAATTAATTAAAATACTGCAGTAGGGAACAGACACAAAAGATACACTCAACATCTTTCCAAATAACTGTTCTGCTTTATTATGATGCAATTGAATAAGGCAAAGAATGGGGTTTGAAAGAGAAATCTGGACAGGGACCTCTCCAACTAGGTCCAATCTCTTACAAAAAATTTTTTTTAGGACTATTACGGTACCAAGAGGGATGTAAAAAGACTTTGGTAAAAAAAATAAAGAAATTTATTTGAAATCACAATAAAAAGTCCTGCAAGGGACACATATACATTGTCATGGTTTAACATACACAAAGAACAGTGATTGTTACAGCATTGTTGACACTTAATTAATAGAACTAATGCCCACACAGATGCATGAACAGAGGTTGTATAGTATAATACTTGCAGACGTGACCTACAGTTTCGCGGTCACAGCCGCTTCTTAAGGAGGCGTCTGATAGCATATAATCTACAAAGATGAAGAGAACAATACAGTATCAACATAACAAGAAAATGGAACAATGTCATAAGAAACACTCAATGTTGGAGAACATGTTTGAAGTTAAAAAGTTGCACTCACCAACCTATAACCAAAAAGGTTTTCTGAAGCGATACTGTGAGATGCCCTCTAGAGGCGTTTCCCCCGGGGGCGGGCCAGGGAGGCAAATTTAGGTGAAACTGTTGTAAATAAATATAGTAGAGACGAAATTTAGAATTTAATAAGGCATGTGTTCTGCTTGAGAAACCACCCGGGAGTGTCAAGTTAACAGGTGGAAAGGCAAAGAAAGGGGAAAAGGAGGGGGGGTTAACTTGACACTCCCGGGTGGTTTCTCAAGCAGAACACATGCCGTATTCTAAATTTCGTCTCTACTATATTTATTTACAACAGTTTCACCTAAATTTGCCTCCCTGGCCCGCCCCCGGGGGAAACGCCTCTAGAGGGCGTCTCACAGTATCGCTTCAGAAAACCTTTTTGGTTATAGGTTGGTGAGTGCAACTTTTTAACTTCAAACATGTTCTCCAACATTTAATTGAGTGTTTCTTATGACATTGTTCCATTTTCTTGTTATGTTGATACTGTATTGTTCTCTTCATCTTTGTAGATTATATACTATCAGACGCCTCCTGAAGAAGCAGCTGTGACTGCGAAACTGTAGAGGTCACGTCTGCAAGTATTATACTATACAACCTCTGTTCATGCATCTGTGTGGGCATTAGTTCTATTAATTAAGTGTCAACAATGCTGTAACAATCACTGTTCTTTGTGTATGTTAAACCATGACAATGTATATGATGTGTCCCTTGCAGGACTTTTTATTGTGATTGGTAAAAAAATAAAGAAATTTATTTGAAAAGTCTTTTTACATCCCTCTTGGTACCGTAATAGTCCTAAAAAAAATTTTTTGTAAGAGATTGGACCTAGTTGGAGAGGTCCCTGTCCAGATTTCTCTTTCAAACCCCATTCTTTGCCTTATTCATTTCCAGGATGATGGTACCTACTAACAATACTATACCTCTCCGTGTAAACCATGTGGCACACATTTGAATTCCATGATGCAATTGAAGGTTTTTATACACATTATTACGTAGGTATCACATTAATTACAATTGTATGCTTATGGTAACAAGGGGCATTACATAGGCAGGCTAATTCTAATCAGGACTCGAAAGAATGGAAGCATGTACTGAAAACATTATTAGTGCCGTGTGCACAGTGCGGGCAGTGTGAAATACAATTACATACAGAACTTACAAATTTCCATTAGTCTACCCTCTTTTGATCACTAACCATACCTGCTATCACCTTTACCCTCCACATGCTTATGTGATGGTAGTCCTGGCCAAAGAGGCAAAAACTCCATTGTGGAGAAAATAGCTGAGCAGCTTTTTCATTACAAAATGACTTTTCTCGAATCGTCTTCCAGGGCAGCATCTGAGAGATAGGCTCCTCCCTGAAACAGGAAACACATTAGTCCACCATTATAAATTTCACAGTCTTACCTGCGTGCCTCAGTTGTTTGTGTTTCCTCTGGACCCACAGGAGCTGCAAAAGAAACGTTTGTTATTTTGCTTCAGTCTCTGTGCTAGTTGCAGGAGACTCCCTGCCAGCATCCCATCCAGCCCTGCGGGCCTTGGGAGGGCGAGCAGGGGCAGCATATTTGAGCAGTATTGCTCTGCCTGAGATTTCAACCCTACAGAGGGGTCTGCAATCATCCCCCCCAAGCTGCAATAATGCGCTGACATTTCCCCCATGCCGCTGCTCAAGGGACCTGCTGCAGTTTTTCACCAGGGAACTCCATGTGCAAATTCTGGAAACATACTACCAGACATGAAGAGCGTACAGCGGTGTGGGTGCATGGATGTCTCAGCCCCTGAGTACTGCCGCCGGACAGGTAGGTGCCTCATGGCTTATTTTTTGTTCCTCTCCTACCCCTGTGATGTCTGCGCCCGCTTGATCGCCGGTGTTTTCGCCGCGATTGGCGTCCTGTACACGCCGCAGTACGAGCCTCTCCTCATGGAGGCCTGGTGGGGTGTACCAAGATGACGCCGGAGACACTTCCGGGTTAGCGGCCATTTTCCTGGAGCCTGCTCCCAGGGACTCAGAATGGGCTACGGTTACATCACTTCCGGGGGCGGGGATTTAAAAAAAAAAAAAAAAGGATTTTTAACAATAGCAAATATATCAATATAAATGCATACTGCAGCAGAGCCCCCTTCCCTATTGGAACCAAAAGGGAGGATACCAATTGCAGCGGCATGTGCAGGTATATCCACCAACCTGCACAGGGTCAGCTGGGGGTGGGGCCGGAGCTTAAACAGGAAGCAGTTAAAAAGGCCCCTCTAAGCAGAGGATCCTGGTGGCTGACCATGTCTGACGCTTTTCCACCCTGCCCTGCAGATCCTGCAAGCCAGGACAGCTCCAAGGTAAGCCAGAATACTCCAGAGTCACCTCTGTCTTAACCTTACTGTAAAACTGCCTACTTACAGGCAGCCTTTACCCGCCTACCTCATGGTGACCTTTTTTGTGCTTGCTTTCAGGCGAAGACCCCTGAGCAAAGGGAAGTGGAATGCAACAAAGCGTGTGCTTCGTGCAGACACCGGTTTTCCCCAGAATGGGGAAAAAACCCCTATAATGTATAGACAAAATGGTGGCCAAAGAATCGCAAGGGTATCTGAAAGATCTGCTCAACTCTTTCAAGAAAGAAATACAGAGCACTATGGTGCCTCTACGCTCAGCTATTAAAAAGTTAGAAGCGCCATCAAGCGTCAGTCAGACCAGTACCCCGTCTGCCACCGGATATGTGTTCCTTGAGGTAACAGGGAACAGACAGAACAAGAAGAGGATTCGGATGAATCCGAATCGGAGAATGAACTTTGCTCAGACTCCGACGAGGAAGATGCGGTTTCAGAAGGCAACTTTATTTCTATCAGAGGATACGAATAGCCCTCTAAAAGCATAGCGGACACGCTAGGTATTAAAGAACATAAATCCGCAGAACTCAGTCTCGTGTTTTTTGCCGGTGCGGTGTTGGGGGAGATCGGGCGGTCCCAGGGTTCTGACCAAGGTCGTACGATGTCAGGAGGGTTCTGAGCATCCAATAACCATCCAGCTTTTAGCCCATCAGCTGATCTACTGTACAAGCAAAGGCCCTGGCTGGGTATAAGCCATCTGCCCGACTTTGCTTGCCAGCTGGTAAGCAGGTTTTTCTTAAGGTGGCGGCACGTTTGATTTGATTTGGTTCACCCTGGTGTTTGACTCATTAGATTGAACTGTCTACTGATTTACCCACAAGCAATTGTATGGAATTTCCATTTATTAGCGCAGCTTCCTTTATCCTTTTCACAATACATGACAAGATGTATAAAGAGCTGCAACCCAGGAAGCCTAGAACATTCCCTGTACACCAAACTCTTAAAAATATCTTTTTAAAAAAAAAAAAAAAGGGAAGACCCAGAGAAAAAACTCTTCATGCCAGCCACAGTCAAACGCAGACCCGTTTGCAGAGACAGACACCAAAACCTGGGCTAAATGCCCCAAAGTGGATGCTTCTCTGGCAAAAGTCACAAATAAATCTGACCAGTTGCTGACCGCCGCACGACGATGTACGTCGGCAGAATGGCACGGGCAGGCAAAAGGACTTACAGGTACGTCCTTGCCTGCCCGCGGGTGGGGGGTCCGATCGGACCACCCCCGGTGCCTGCGGCGGTCGCATTCAGGTCAGGGGCGATCAAAGGTGAGGGGGAGGCCACTCATTCGTGGCTCCCCCCTCGCAATCGCTCCTGGCCAATGATGGGCTTCCTCGGCTTCTGTAATGTAAACAGAAGCGGAGGAAGTGATGTCACTCTCCTCGAGCAGGTCTTTTCGTTCCGGCGCCGAGGAGAGAAGATATCCAAGTAAGTTTGCACCAACACTACACTAACAGTAGAACACGCAGGCACACTTGTCACCCCCTGATCACCCCCTGTACCCCCTGTCACACTGACACCAAAAGCAGTTTTTTTTTTTTCTGATTATTGCATTGGTGTCAGTTTGTGACAGTTATAAGTGTTAGGGCAGTTAGGGTTAGCCCCCTTTAGGTTTGGGGTACCCCCCTTTAGGTCTAGGGTACCCCCCTAATAAAGTTTTAACCCCGTGATCACCCCCCGTCGCCAGTGTCACTAAGCGATCGTTTTTCTGATCGCTGTATTAGTGACACAAGTGACGCTAGTTGGGGGGGCAAGTATATAGGTTCGCCGTCAGTGTTTTATAGCGACAGGGACCCCTATATACTACCTACTAAAGGTTTTAACCCCCTGATTGCCCCCTAGTTAACCCTTTCACCAGTGATCACCATATAATTGTTAAGGGTGACGCTGGTTAGTTAGTTTTTTATTATAGTTTATTATAGTTTTAGGGCACCCGCCGTTTATTACCTTATAAAGGTTTAACCCCCTGATCACCCGGCGGTGATATAAGTTACATTTTTAGGGTCAGATAAGGTCTGCGTCGCCCCAGGCAGCGTCAGGTTAGCGCCAGTACTGCTAAAACCCACGCACGCAGCATACACCTCCCTTAGTGCTATAGTATCTAAACGGATCGATATCTGATCCGATCAGATCTATACTCCCCAGTAGTTTAGGGTCCCCCAAAAAAATGCAGTGTTAGCGGGATCAGCCCAGATACCTGCTAGCACCTGCGTTTTGCCCCTCGGCCCAGCCCAGCCCCACCCAAGTGCAGTATCGATCGATAACTGTCACTTACAAAACACTAAGCACACATAACTGCAGCGTTCGCAGAGTCAGGCCTGATCCCTGCGATCGCTAACAGTTTTTTGGTAGCGTTTTGAATCAGTCACTGACAGTCAGGAGCTTTTTTGCCTGTGAGTCTCACTAGTGTACCCCTAAATTTAGAGCCCAAAATGACAAATCGAAGGCACACTAGTGAAGAGGCCTACACGTTTCTGAGCATGACAGATAGTGAAGAGGAAGTCACTCATCTGTCAGATTCAGGCTCAGAATACGATCCTGTAGAGGACAGCGGCTCCATGACAGATAGCTCTGACGACAGAGTTGTGGTCCCTGCTAAGGTCAGGCACACCAGACCCCAATCTTCTTCTTCTGTCCTTGAAGTGCAAGAACCGCAGGTCCCTCGTATGGAGCAGAGAAGTACTAGCGCCGCTATTCCTTCTGGTGAACTGGCAAGCACCAGCGGCCTAGTACACCCTGGTCGTACATCCAGCACTGCAGTATCACGTGGTGACGTGGCGAGTCCCATAAGTGCAGTTCAAGCTGGTGAGGTGGCAAGCACTAGTAGTGTCCCGCTGTCACCAAGAAGACGAACACAGGCCCGTCGTGCCCATAGCGCCCTTCCTGCTGCATTCGCCAATACGAATTGGGTACCCACCACTTCTGCAGCACCCGTACTGCCCCCATTCACTGGCCAACCCGGAATTCAGGTGGAAACAGTTGATTTTACGCCACTGGATTTTTATTCACTGTTTTTCACCGAAGATCTCTATAGATCTATTGTGGACCAAAGCAATTTATACGCTGGTCAACACATCGCCGCTAATCCCCAGTCCTCCCTTGCCAGAGATTGGAGACCAATTACGGTCTCCGAATTTAAGCTCTTTCTGGGCCTTTCCCTTAACATGGGCATAAATAAAAAGAGTGAGTTGCGGTCATATTGGTCCACTGACCCAATTTACCATATGCCCGTGTTCTCTGCTTCCATGGCCAGGGCACGATACGAGCAGATTTTGTGGTTCATGCACTTCAACAACAATGAACTCTGTCGTCCTCGTGGAGACCCTGAATACGATTGGCTCTACAAAATTCGGCCCCTCGTAAACCACTTCAACCAGCGTTTTGCAGACTTGTTTACTCCCCATCAAGTTGTCTGCGTTGATGAGCCCCTGATTAAATTTTCTGGCCGCTTGTCATTCAAACAGTATCTTCCCAGCAAGCGTGCTAGATACGGGGTCAAGATGTATAAGCTCTGTGACAGGGCCACAGGCTATACATGTAGTTTTATGGTTTACGAGGGCAAAGATAGTCACGTAGAGCTGACAAACTGCCCTGACTACATAGGAAGCGCTGGCAAGATAGTGTGGGACTTGGTGTCACCCTTATTCGGAAAGGGCTACCATTTATATGTGGACAATTATTACACGAGCATGCCACTTTTTAGTCACCTTTTTGATCATCAAATTGGAGCATGTGGCACCGTGCGACCTAATCGATGGGGCTTTCCCCAGGGGCTTGTAGATTCCCGTCTTAGGCTGGGGGAGAGAGCCTGCTTGCAGTGTAATAATTTGCTCGCTATGAAGTGGAGGGACAATAAGAATGTTTTCGTTCTTACGTTCGTTCTTTCGTTCTCCCTTCATGCAGACACGACGGTCCAAATTACTACGGCGACTGGTGTTGTGGAGAAACCCTCTGTGTCCACGTATATAACCAAAATATGGGAGGGGTGGACCTCAACGACCAGTTGTTCCGCGCCGTACCTAATTGCCCGTAAGGCCAGACGCTGGTACAAAAAAGTGTCTGTATACTTATTTCAATTGGCTTTGCTGAACGCTCATGTGCTATACAGAGCTTCAGGACGGACTGGATCCTTCCTTAAATTCCAGGAAGAGATCGTCAGAGCCCTTCTGTATCCAGACGGTGCCGCACCTCACCTTCCCCAACCAAATGCAGTAAGACGGCTGCATGAGAGGCATTTTCCTTATGTCCTCCAGAGTACCCCTACCCAACGAGCCCCCCAAAGAAAATGTCGTGTCTGCAGAAAGTGCGGATTTAGGCGTGACACCCGGTATTATTGTCCCTCCTTACCTGGCAATCCTGGTCTTTGCATTGGTGAATGTTTTGAGCGCTACAATACATTAGTTGAATTTTAGCGTAGGGTACAGCATTGCACAGACTAGGACACACTTTCACAGGGTCTCCCAAGATGCCATCGCATTTTGAGAGACCCAAACCTGGAACCGTTACAGTTTTAAAAGTTATAAAAAAAATGTAAAAAAAAAAAAAATACACAAAAAAATATAAAATAAAAAACCAAAAATAGTTGTTGTTTTATTGTTCTCTCTCTCTCTCTCTATTTTCTCTCTATTGTTCTGCTCTTTTTTACTGTATTCTATTCTGCAATGTTTTATTGTTATGTTTTATCATGTTTGCTTTTCAGGTGTGTAATTTTTTTATAGTTTACTGTGTTTTAACCATTTTTTTTGTTTTCAGGTATGCCATTCAGCTGCAGCGCGGATTTATTTATCTTGACAGCAACACCGTTTGCTCCCACGATACATAAAGCCGTGACTCCAGCGCTGTCGGAGGTGATTTCACCACCACAGTTACATACTTCAGCATATATGCCGAAGCATGGGGGCAGCAGTGGGTGGAGGAGCGATTTGCTCCTGCCTTTTGCGGGAGGATGCCCCCATGCTTCGGCATATATAAACGGTGCATGTATGCCCATCATTAGAAGTGGGTGGATGAAGGGAGGTATTCCAATGGTGGGCATACCCACCGATCAATATCTTTTTTTCGTTCAGCCCACAGGCTGCATGAAAAAAAAGTTTACAATATATGCCCAACAAGGACCAGCAACGTACTGGTATGTTGCTGGACTTTGAGTGGTTATACCAGAATAATGCCTGCAGGTTTAGGTATCCTCTTGGTATCATTCTTTTCAGCCTGGCTTTCATGTAAAAGCAATTCTAGTGGCTAATTAGCCTCTAGACTGCTTTTACAAGCAGTGGGAGGGAATGCCCCCCCACCGTCTTCCATGTTTTTCTCTGGCTCTCCTGTCCCAACAGGGAACCTGAGAATGCAGCCGGTGATTCAGCCAGCTGACCATAGAACTGATCAGAGACCAGAATGGCTCCAAACATCTCTATGGCCTAAGAAACCGGAAGCTACGAGCATTTCATGACTTAGATTTTGCCGGATGTAAACATTGCCATTGGGAAAGCATTTTATCACACCGATCTTGGTGTGGTCAGATGCTTTGAGGGCAGAGGAGAGATCTAGGGTCTAATAGACCCCAATTTTTTCAAAAAAGAGTACCTGTCACTACCTATTGCTATCATAGGGGATATTTACATTCCCTGAGATAACAATAAAAATTATTAAAAAAAAATAAAAATGAAAGGAACAGTTTAAAAATAAGATAAAAAAGAAAAAAAATAATAAAGAAAAAAAAAAAAAAAAAAAAAGCACCCCTGTCCCCCCCCCTGCTCTCGCGCAAAGGCGAACGCAAGCGTCGGTCTGGTGTCAATTGTAAACAGCAATTGAACCATGCATGTGAGGTATCACCGCGAAGGTCAGATCGAGGGCAGTAATTTTAGCAGTAGACCTCCTCTGTAAATCTAAAGTGGTAACCTATAAAGGCTTTTAAAAATGTATTTAGTTTGTCGCCACTGCACGTTTGTGCGCAATTTTAAAACATGTCATGTTTGGTATCCATGTACTCGGCCTAAGATCATCTTTTTTATTACATCAAACATTTGGGCAATATAGTGTGTTTTAGTGCATTAAAATTTTAAAAAGTGTGTTTTTTCCCAAAAAAATGCGTTTGAAAAATCGCTGCGCAAATACTGTGTGAAAAAAAATAAATAAAACACCCACCATTTTAATCTGTAGGGCATTTGCTTTAAAAAAAATATATAATGTTTGGGGGTTCAAAGTAATTTTCTTGCAAAAAAAAATAATTTTTTCATGTAAACAAAAAGTGTCAGAAAGGGCTTTGTCTTCAAGTGGTTAGAAGAGTGGGTGATGTGTGACATAAGCTTCTAAATGTTGTGCATAAAATGCCAGGACAGTTAAACCCCCCCCAAATGACCCCATTTTGGAAAGTAGACACCCCAAGCTATTTGCTGAGAGGCATGTTGAGTCCATGGAATATTTTATATTGTGACACATGTTGCGGGAAAAAGACAATTTTTTTTTTTTTGTACAAAGTTGTCACTAAATGATATATTGCTCAAACATGCCATGGGAATATGTGAAATTACACCCCAAAATACATTCAGCTGCTTCTCCTGAGTATGGGGATACCACATGTTTAGGACTTTTTGGGAGCCTAGCCACGTACGGGACCCCGAAAACCAAGCACCGCCTTCAGGCTTTCTAAGGGCGTAAATTTTTGATTTCACTCTTCACTGCCTATCACAGTTTCGGAGGCCATGGAATGCCCAGGTGGCAAACCCCCCCCCAAATGACCCCATTTTGGAAAGTAGACACCCCAAGCTATTTGCTGAGAGGTATAGTGAGTATTTTGCAGACCTCACTTTTTGTCACAAACTTTTGAAAATTGAAAAAAGAAAAAAAAAATACATTTTTCTTGTCTTTCTTCATTTTCAAAAACAAATGAGACCTGCAAAATACTAGACATGTGCACAGCCAAAAAATTCGTTCATTTTCGTTTTCGTTTAATTAGTTTATTATTTTTTTTCATTTTTCGGGTCATTTGTTATGATCGCGATTCGTAAATTCGTTCATTCGTAAATGCGTTCATTCGTACATTCGTAAATTCGAACATTCGTTCATTCGCACATTCGTACATTTTTACATTTGTACATTTGTAAATTCATACATTCGTAAATTTGTAAATTCGTACATTCGTAAATTCGTAAAATCGTACATTTGTAAATTAGAAAATTCGGAAATTTGTAAATTCGAAAATTCAAAAATCTGAAATAGTAACTAACTATTAAATTATAGGTATTTTAATTTCCTTTCAAATTTGACTGTCAGTGAACGTAACAAATACAAATTTATCCGAAGTTACGTATTATCCAAAACGAAAATTGACATTTATGGTGACAATAGACCTACAGGATGCCTACCTACATGTCCCCATAAAGGAGGGTCATCAAAAATTCCTGAGGTTCACAGTACAAGGGCCAGCAATTACTCTGCACCCACAATACACAGCTCTCCTTTTCGGCATCTCCTCTGCACCAAAAATCTTCTCAAAGATAATGGCAGAAGCGTTAAAAGGTCTAAGACAACAAGGTATTGGCATAAAACCATATTTAGACAATTTACTGTTCTTTGCGGACTCAGCAGAGGCAGAGAACAACCTGTGCATAAGTATGTCCTATCTGCAAAACCGGGGATGGATAATAAATGCAGAAAAGTCTCACAGATGACCCCAAGCCAGTGAGTGGTATATTTGGGCTATATACTGGACTCCAGACTAATGAAAACCTTCCTAACGGAAGAAAAGAACGAAAAAAATCACACAGGCAGTAACCTTCCTAATAAGGACCAATGCCATAACAATCAGACAAGGTATGGCCGTACTAGGACTGATGACGTCTTCTATTCCAGCTATCACCTGGGCACAGATTCACACGAGATCTCTACAGAACTACATTCTGTCCCAGTGGGATGGCAGCCACTCATCCCTAGACAGGTCCATTTCTGTTCCAACCACAGTCAAACTAACACTACAATGGTGGCTCAATCTACTTCGATACATCAAAGGATACAAATGGGCCCAATCCGAGCCAATCAGGATCACCACTGATGCCAACGCCCCAAGCTGGGGGGTACACTTGGAGGGCCTCTGCTCACAGGGAAAATGGACCTCCAAATGGTCCCAAGCCTCCTCAAGCATGAGAGAGCTAAAAGCTGTGGGGGAAGCATTAAAAGCGTTCAAACCAGCACTACAGGGGAGAAATGTAAAGTTACAATCGGGCAACGTCACGACTGTGGTATACCTAAACAGGCAAGGTGGGACAAAGTCCCGAAGCATTCACCAATGCAAAGGCCAGGTTGGGAGGGACACTGGGGACAATGGTAGCTGGTATCTCTTCTAAATCCTCTTTTGGTGCACACGCGACATTTTTTTTGCCGTCTTCGGCCTACTTCAGATGGTGGAATGCTGAAGAGGAAGTGGCGCTCATGGAGTCGGCAAACAGCCTCAGAGCGAAGGTCTTCTTGGGGTGGTCTTTGGTGATAGATGACGGACGTGACAACTTCTTCTATGAATTTTAGGAAGGGGGCGGGGCTTTCAATGGATTTGGTGTAGACTACGTAGGAATTGTAAATGGCCAAATGGATGAGATAAATTGCTACCTTCTTATACCAAAATCGGGACCTCCTGATTGACAAATAGGGCTGAATCATTTGATCGTTAAAATCTACCCCCCCCATGTAGAGATTATAATCTTGGACACATGTTGGCTTTTCAATGGGACCTTGTCGTCTTTGTACCACAATTGCAGTGTCTTCATGGATGGTGGACATCATGTGCACGTCCCTCTTATCCTTCCACCTCAAGGCCAGCACTTCGTTGCATCTCAATGATGCTCTTTCCCCCCTTCACAGCTTTTTGTTCACTAAAGATTGTGGGAAGCCCTTTCTATTTTTTCTGGAGGTTCCACAGGCCAGGGTTTTTGCGATGTATAAGTGTTTGAAAAGGGGCAGGCTGGTGTAAAAGTTGTCAACGTAAATGTGATATCCTTTGTTTAGAAGTGGGTATGCCAGGTCCCATACAATCTTTCCAGTTGTGCCCATGTAGGCCGGGCACTCAGGGGGCTGGAGCTGGGAATCTTTTCCTTCATATATGCGGAATGCATACAAATATCCCGTGGCTCTCTCACATAGCTTGTATAACTTTACTCCGTATCTGGCCCTTTTGCTAGGAATATACTGCTTTATTCCTAGCCGGCCTGAAAAGGGTACCAGGGACTCATCGACGCAAATTTTCTGATCGGGGACATAGAGTTCTGCAAATTGTTGAGAAAAGAAATTTATCAGTGGGCGAATCTTGTATAACTTGTCGTAATTTGGATGATTGTGGGGAGGGCACTGGGTGTTGTCGCTGAAGTGAAGAAAGCGCATTATCATCTTGTATCGGGACCTGGACATTAGGGCAGAATAAATGGGCATATTGTGGATGGGGTGGGTGGACCAATAGGCATGTCCTTCATTTTTTTTTGTAATCCCCATGTTTAGGGTGAGGCCCATAAACATTTTGAACTCCTCCAAATTCAGATCTCTCCACTCAAAAGGACGGGCATAGGATGATTGGGGGTTGTTGGCAATATATTGCTGGGCATACAAATTTGTCTGGTCCACAATAAATTTCAGCATAGTGTCCGGCAAAAACATATGAAAGAAATCAATCTCTGAGAAATTTTGGGTGTTAGTCTGCACACCTGGCAGTGCTGTGAACGGGGGAATAATTGGCGATGCCGAGTTGGAAGGCAGCCATATTGGCTTGGCAAGACCATCTGGCATGTATGTAGAGGCCCTGGCTCTTGGGGGGTGTGACACTCCAGTAGTTGGATTGGAATTTCCTGTGCTGGTACTCAGGCGTGATGTGGCAGGACTGGTACTGGGTCTGGGCATTTGTTCCTGGGGCCTATCGCCGGTGGCAGCGCTGGTACTGGGCAATTGTTCCCGGGGCCTAACGCTGGTGGCAGCGCTGGTACTGGGCCTGGGAATTTGTTCCTGGGGCCTATTGGTGGTGGCAGCGCTGGTACTGGGCATTTGTTCCCGGGGCCTAACGCTGGCGGCAGCGCTGGTACTGGGCCTGGGAATTTGTTCCTGGGGCCTATTGGTGGTGGCAGCGCTGGTACTGGGCCTGGGAATATAATCCTGGTTTCCAGAGTGCCGTGCCCTTTTGGGAGGGACCCATTCTTCCTCCGAATCATTTGTCGATTCACTATTTGGTTCAAATGCCGAACTTGAATCAGAATCCAAATTGGAATCTGATGAGAACTCCCCGTTGCTCTCATCGGTCATGGAGAGGATCTGGAACGCCTCCTCACTGCTGAATACTCTTTTGGACATGACGCGGTGTGACAGGTGGCAGGTGACGGTCACTGATGGGCTGTGCGATAGGTGGCAGCTGACGTTCACTGATCGGTGATGACGGTGTGACAGGCGATGGTCACTGATGGGTGACAGGCCACGGACACTTTCTGGTGATGGGTGATGGTCACTAAAAGGTGACAGGTGATCGGTGATGGCTGACGGTCACTGATGGGTGACAGGTGATGGGTGACGGGTGATGGCTGGCGATCACTGATGGGTGACGGGTGATGGCTGGCGGTCACTGATGGGTGACCGGTGATGGCTGACGGGTGACAGGTGCACCGCTGATGGTCACTGATTTGTGACGGGTGACAGGAGCACCGCTGGCGGTCACTGATGGGTGACGGGTGATGGCTGGCGGTCACTGATGGGTGACGGCTGGCGGTCACTGATGGGTGACGGGTGACGGCTGGCGGTCACTGATGGGTGATGGGTGACGGCTGGCGGTCGCTGATGGGTGACGGGTGACGGCTGGCGGTCACTGATGGGTGACGGGTGATGGCTGACGGGTGACAGGTGCACCGCTGATGGTCACTGATTTGTGACGGGTGACAGGAGCACCGCTGGCGGTCACTGATGGGTGACGGGTGACGGCTGGCGGTCACTGATGGGTGACGGCTGGCGGTCACTGATGGGTGACGGCTGGCGGTCACTGATGGGTGACGGCTGGCGGTCACTGATGGGTGACGGGTGACGGCTGGCGGTCACTGATGGGTGACGGGTGACGGCTGGCGGTCACTGATGGGTGACGGCTGGCGGTCACTGATGGGTGACGGGTGATGGCTGGCGGTCACTGATGGGTGACGGCTGGCGGTCACTGATGGGTGACGGGTGATGGCTGACGGGTGACAGGTGCACCGCTGATGGTCACTGATTTGTGACGGGTGATAGGTGCACCGCTGACGGTCACTGATGGCAGTCCCTTATGTGACAGGTGCACTTTATTGGGTGACACTGGTGACTGTTGGGTGACAGATGACACTTGGGGGGGGCGATGGGACAGGTGTGGTGTTGGTGCAGACACTACAGAACACAGATCGGTAACTCACTGCTTCTGGCTCTTCTCTCCTCACACTGGAAACGGTGTGTGAGGAGAGAAGAGCTGGTAACAGCTAGTTACCGCTCTGTGTTTACATTTATGATCGGCTGTGAATGGATCACAGCCGATAACGTGGGTAAACAGCCAGCCAATGGCTGTTTACCGGCGTCGGTGACGAGTAGTGTTCCCGGGAACACTCCGTCACCGACGTGCACGCGCAGCGCGCTCGCGATCGCGCGCGTGCGCCGTGCACAATGGGGTGGACCTATCTGTGATCGGCCGTGACTTCATCACGGCCGATCACGTGGTAAACAGCCATGTCCAATGGCTGTTCACCCCCCTTGGTGGCGAGCGGTGTCTCTGTGACACGCCGCCACCGAAGGAACAGGGATGCGCGCGCACGATCGCGCGCATTCCCTGTTTAAATGGGAGGACGTCATATGACGCCCTCCCGCAACGAGAGCCGCGCCACCTGGCCGTCAATTGACGGCCGGCGGTCGGCAGGCGGTTAATGTGGCCTTTGCAGTAGCATTTGCCACTGGACATCCAGAAAACAAAGACAAAATGCATACTCGTAAGATCCTGACTTGGGCATCTGGATATATCTTTTTGTAATCTCTGGAAGGGATGTTCAGCTTTTGGTAACAGGTAAAACAAGAAGTGGTATGTTATAAAAAACAACTGTGGAGAACCCTGGCTCTATCTCAAGCTCATTTACTAAGGCAGCCATAACTGCTTGTGATTGATGACACGATCCATGTGTCAAGCTGGAGGGAAAAGAGTGGCTGGCAGACATAAATGATCACCTTTTCCAAAGTCCTGTTTCATAAGAGGTTGCCCCCTGTGGACCACTTGTTCTTCTCGTTCTGGGGTCCTTAAAGTTGAATTATTAATCCCAGCTATACTGGGCTAGAACTAGGGTGGAATCTGTGAGTTGCACAGACCCAGCAAGTGTCCAGGGCTGTAATGCAGCATCCTTAGTCACCTGGTCTGCTTCCATGTGTGAGTCTTAAAGTTAGTATGGCTACTTCAGCAAGAACCTGTAAGGCTGAAAACAGCCGATCAAATTAACTTAGCATGCTTGATTGGTTTACCTGCCGAAGTAAAAACAAACTTCTGGCCCTTCAAATGGAACCAAAAGCTCTCTATATCTCAACTATCTATATAAATATACACTCTTTTTACAGCTCACAGGCTTTGCTAAAACATGGAGCTCTGCTTCTTGAGCTGAGAGAAAGGATCCAATGACTCTAAATACAGAGTATCCTTCTGGGTGATAAACTGCATACTCAGTATAAAACCGGGAATTACTCTACAAAAAATGTAATATCTGGGTCTTCAGGGAGTGTGTCCTGCACTGGGCTCACAGCAGCTGATTCCTTCATCATTAATTTGACACATGTGGTTTTTCTTTGTCCCCAGCTTCCTCCAATAGAGGCAATAAGGTGGCTGGATTCAAATGTACGCATTTTTTTCATTGTTAGATTTGTACATAAACAAACAAAACAAATTCATATTTTGAACCTTTCATTAGACAAACATTTAGCTGTATATTTGCTGTGCAGAATGTGGGACCATTAAAAATTAAATATTTGACCAAAATAATGTCTGTAACATTGTTTAATAGCACCTTTGCATAAAGCTACAGCTCTGATATATCGGGATGAACCCTTCATTACTGGGTCCAGCTTGCATAAATATATTACAATGGCTTGATTTCTATCATGCTGTTTGTGTAAGAACCCCAGTTTCATGTATCAAAAAGACAACTTTTTCCTGGCAATATTATAATAAACGATAACAATACCCTGCGGTCATGCAGAGATGTCCATGAATCCAAAATATTCTTCTGCTTATACCACTGCACTTACAAGGAAAAGGGGCACATCATTTCACAATCCACACATTCTGCTTTGGATTTCAAAAATAAAAATGTATAAAATCAAAAGGACCAACAATCTGTATGATGGACCAGAAAGCACTCAGCCACATTTCAAAACTATAAAACAACTGGCTGCAGGTGTCATCTATCCTAACAGGCAGGGCCGTCTTTAATTTTGATTGGGCCCTGGGCAAACATTTTCTTGGGGCCCCCCCTCCATTCTGAGACATACAAAAAATAGCAGGTAGACTCAAAATCAGTTTACTGCAGCAGATCACGCAGCGATTGCAATTGTTTGCCAGAGGTTACAGCCTATCATTACTGCTCAATGGCTGGTTTCTAGAGGTTACAACACATAATTTCTGCTTGCCGATTGGTTGCTAGAGGTTAATGTACATTATTAGCGCTCACTAATTGGTTGCCAGGGGTTACAGTACATCATTAGCACTTACTGATTGGTTGCTAGAGATTAAAGCAGATCACTACTGTTTGCTGATTGGTTGCTAGAGGTTCATGCACATCATTAGCTCTCACTGAGCAGTGGAGCAATCCCAAATAATTGAGCAAGTAAAGGGGCACATTAATACACATACTACAGGAGAGGTTCAGAGACTGCGGCCATACTGCAGAAGACAATCAGGGACTGTGGACATACTGCAGGAGATTACCAGAGACTGCGGACATACTGCAGGAGACAATCAGAGACTGCGGACATACTGCAGGAGACAATCAGAGACTGCGGACATACTGCAGGAGACAATCAGAGACTGCGGACATACTGCAGGAGACAATCAGAGGCTGCGGATATACTGCAGGAGACAATCAGAGACTGCGGACATACTGCAGGAGACACTCAGAGACTGCGGACATACTGCAGGAGATTACCAGAGACTGCGGACATACTGCAGGAGACAATCAGAGACTGCGGACATACTGCAGGAGACAATCAGAGGCTGCGGATATACTGCAGGAGACAATCAGAGACTGCGGACATACTGCAGGAGACACTCAGAGACTGCGGACATACTGCAGGAGATTACCAGAGACTGCGGACATACTGCAGGAGACAATCAGAGACTGCGGACATACTGCAGGAGACAATCAGAGACTGCGGACATACTGCAGGAGACAATCAGAGACTGCGGACATACTGCAGGACATTACCAGAGACTGCGGATCATACTGCAGGAGACAATCAGAGACTGCGGACATACTGCAGGAGACAATCAGAGACTGCGGACATACTGCAGGACATTACCAGAGACTGCGGACATACTGCAGGAGACAATCAGAGACTGCGGACATACTGCAGGAGACAATCAGAGACTGCGGACATACTGCAGGAGACAATCGGAGACTGCGGACATACTGCAGGAGACAATCAGAGACTGCGGACATACTGCAGGAGACAATCAGAGACTGCGGAAATACTGCAGGAGACAATCAGAGACTGCGGACATACTGCAGGAGACAATCAGAGACTGCGGACATACTGCAGGAGACAATCAGAGACTGCGGACATACTGCAGGAGACAATCAGAGACTGCGGACATACTGCAGAAGACAATCAGAGACTGCGGACATACTGCAGGAGACAATCAGAGACTGAGGAAATACTGCAGGAGACAATCAGAGACTGCGGAAATACTGCAGGAGATAGAGACTGCAGACATTATACAGGGGATGGTCAGAGAACTTTCAGCAATGCACAGCTTTACAGTTAAATAACACAGCTCAGGGTTTAAACAGTCAGGCATTCTATGGTTGTAAGGACATACCTGGCAAGCCAAACTTACTACATACATTCAGGACTGTGGGGCGGGGCTTCCACTCTCTGCTCTCACTAAAGCAGCTGGGAGCTCCACTGATGCTTTGTTGGGTGGGCCCACATCACCCGTGAATGGTCACCCGATGACAGCTTTGCAGAGCGCACAGAGGACACGGGAGGATTTATTCCGCGCTAGCCAGCTGAGAGGGGCGGGGCCGGGAGCTCCACTGATGCTCTGACCCCGCCCACGTGCAGCCTGTGTACTGGGAATAGAGCGCCTGTAGTGAGAGCCAGTAATCGGAGTGGGAGTGTCATTGGAGCTCCCGGCCCCGCCCCCGGACCTCTGTATTCACCAGCCAGTATAGAGGGGGCGGGGCCGGAAGCTCCACTGACAGTCGCACTCCGATCACTGGCTCTCACTACAGAAGCTCTTTTCCGAGTACACAGGCTGCACGTGGGCGGGGTCAGAGCGTCAGTGGAGCTCCCGGCCTGCCCCCTCTCAGCTGGCTAGCGAGGAATACATCCTCCCGTGTCCTCTGTGCGCTTTGCAAAGCTGTGATCGGGGCCCCAATTCACGGCTAGCGCGGGCCCCCCAACAAAGATTGGGCCCGGGGCAAGTGCCCCGTTTGCCCTGCGCTAAAGACGGCCCTGCTAACAGGGTGTGTGGACTTTCAATTAACAACCTCATCTTAATCTTTTTTCTCTCAATAAGGGCTTACTGTATAAATGTAAAATTACAAAATTGTTAAACTTATATTAGAAATTAATACTCAAATGATAATTTCAATATCACACCCTAATTCTAAAATATATCCAGAGATATATTTCCTTAAAGGGGGACATATTACTTAATTTTACTCAATTTCCCTTTTTTAAATGCACTGTTTCCACTATCAAAGGATATTCAATTTGTGTAATACACGGTTAAATGTAACTTCATTTTACCATGTTTGGAAAACAGATTCAAAAATAATTGTGATCACATTGTTTATCATTAGATTCGTTAAGCCGGCACATTTTGTTATAAATGTTTTGTCTAAAAAACAGAAATTGGCATGGTGTCCTTCCAGCTTATCACTGACCTCTCATCCCAGCTACATTCTTTCATGAGAGCACAAGGGAGGGGGTCACATCTGCGTACATGACACACACAAGGGATAGAACTAAAGGTTCCAGCATTCATGCACATACACGAATATCTCTCTAAAATCGCTTACATTTTTCCCATTTGTACACAACACATGCATATCATTCTCTCGCTTTCTTTTAACTCTTTAATATTTCCCTGCTTAAATTCTGCTTTCCTTATTTTTTTCAGATATCCTTTATATCTAGCTTCTGTGATTCTATGATCAGACAGGTAGCCACAGTGCTCATCCCATCTTCCCTCTCTGACAACATATAAAGTATTCTGTTTTAACTCTTATTACTCTATTTCTAACTTTACTAGTTGTAGTGCCTGACCTCAAATTCATACCACAACTTAACATGAAAATGTCCCTTTCTGTCTAGTGTTAATTGTCACCCTTGATCCATCCTGCTCACATAGATAGCTGTTTCTTGAGCTGTTTACTCTGCATGATTCTTAGTCCCTGTGGACTTCTGTGTTAACCTAGTTATCCATTGTGGATCCCTGTCCACTTTAACCATTAATCTAGGGGCTCAGTATAGGCGGAACCGAACCTTTGGTTCATATATAGCGCTCCTCTTGCGCTGGGCATTTTTGAGGGTCTCTTACCCTTCATTCCCTTACTTAATTTAACACCCATAATGACTGGTCAGTCTTCTCTACATGTGCCTATACCCTATTGCCTCTAAACTACTTCATCTAGCAGATGTACTACATATACCTATGAACAGCACTATTCTTCCCTTTCTTATCTATAACACTCCGATGGACAGTAGACAGTGACAACATAACATATAACCACCAATCAATACAGTGGTTCCAAATTAATAATAACTACAGCAGTAGGAAACAGACACAAAAGATACGCTCAGCATCTTTCCAAATAACTGTTCTGCTTTATTATGATGCAATTGAAGGTTTTTATACACATGATTACATAGGTATCACATTAATTACAATTGTACGTTTATGGTAACAAGGGGCGTTACATAGGCAGGCTAATTCTAATCAGGACTCGAAGGAATGCAAACATGTACTGAAAACATTATTAGTGCCGTGTGCACAGTGAGGGCAGTGTGCAATACATACAAAATAGAATACAATTATATACAGAATTTACAAATTTCCATTACAGTCTGTACTTTACCAGAAGGGTTCCCTATTTCTGGGGTTACTTGCCTACCTGGGTTGTGAGTAGTGGCAACTCCCCTCCATTCCCGTCACAGGTGTCCAAGAGGTCAGATCTTTCTTTTGAAGATTCTGGGGTCCTTAAGGACTAAATGGATAGAAAGGCTGACTCATTGCTACGTAAGGCCTGGGATGCTTCAGCCTTTTCTTTAGGTCCGGCGGTAGCGTCCACCTGTGTGGCTAGAAATATAGACGTATGGGTTCAGCGTCTGGATGATCTTCTTTCATCCGACACCCCTAAAGAAGAGATTAGGGAGTCTCTCCCACTCATTGCCAAGTCAGTTGCTTTCTTGGCTGATGCAGCAGATTCAGTGAAATATGCAGCCAGGACTTCTGCTCTCATTAATTCAGCTAGGCGAGCTATCTGGCTTAAATCTTGGGAAGGTGATCTTACCTCCAAGAATAAACTCTGTGGCATTCCCTTTGAAGGCAAGCTCTTATTCGGTTCCTCCTTAGAGGAAGTCCTAGCTCGTTCCACTGAGAAGAGTAAACGATTCCCTTCTTCCCAAGAGGATAAACCCCAGAATAAGAGGCCTTTTCGTGGCTTCCAAAACAAGGCTAAATTTAAAGCCAACAGGCAACAGACAAAAAAGAAATGGTCTTTTGACAAAGACAAGCAAAAAGTGGGGGCTCTCTTTGCTCCTTCAGCCCCTTCCAAAAATCCCCAGTGACGCCAGGTTAGGGGTAGGAGGAAGGTTGTGCCATTTCATCAAGGAATGGGAGATTTCCGACAATTCTTTTATTCTTCAAACATTGGAAAAGGGTTACAGGTTGGAATTCAAAAGTCTTCCCCCCAGAGGTTTTTTCTTACCCATCTGTTGAGAGACCAAGAGAAGGCAAGCCATGATAAATCTGATTTCTATGTGGGAAACAGGGGGTTATTTCTACTGTCCCGGAAATTCAGAAGTTCCGGGGATTCTATCCTCACGTCTTTCTGGTCAGGAAAGCTTCCGGCGGCTTTCGTATGGTCATAAATTTAAGCGCCCTGAACAAATGCATAGTCTACAGACGTTTCCGTATTGAGAAGATTTATTCTGTAAAGAATCTGTTGTTGCCAAGGGTTTTCATGGTGACTCTGGATCTTCAGGATGCTTATCTTCATGTACCAATCTGCCAGAGTCACCGAAGGTTCCTCCGGTTTGCGGTTCCCATCTCACTGGCAGTTCAACGCCTTTTCCTTTTGGTCTCTCGGCAGTACCGATAATTTTTACAAAAATCATGGCCGAAGTCATGGCTTTTGTTTGAATTCAAAATGTATCGATCATCCCATATCTAGACCATTTTTTGATTTGAAAGAGGCCCTTGTTCAGGATCTGCAGTTGGTTTTGCGGACCTTTCAGAGATTAGGGTGGAGAATCAACCAGCAAAAATCTTGCCTGGTATCCTCCCAGAGCATACTTTTCCTGGGTTATCTAATAGACTCTGTTGTCCAAAATATTTTTTTTCCCGAGGAGAAGATTTTGAAAATTCTTCTCTCCGTGCAGACCTTCAAGTTGCTCCCTCAGACCTCCCTTCGGCGGATCATCCAGTTGCTGGGGTTGATGACTGCGGCCATTCCAGGGGTGCCTTGGGCCCAATTGCACTCCAGACCACTTCAGGCTTTTCTTATACTCCATTGGGATCGCAGGAAGAATTCTCTGGATCAGCTGGTTCAGTTACCAGGAGGGAATTTTCTCGATCTCTCCTGGTGGGAGCGACAAGAAGATCTGCAGGGAGGGAAGGATTGGGCACAACATTCCCCGGTAAAAATTACCGCAGGCGCCAGTCTGTGGGGTTGGGGTGCTCACTCACGGGACTGGCAAGCCCAGGGAGCCTGGTTGCCGGAGGAGGCAGGCCGCTCCTCGATTTTCAGAGAACTTCTAGCTGTGGGGAAAGCTCTTGTGTCTCTGGAAGAGAGGGTCTATTCAAAAGACCTATTAATTTTCTCAGACAATTCTACAACAGTGGCGTACCTGAACAAACATGGGGGCACTCGCTCAGTCGCTTCTGTCATTACCACAGCAGATTCTGTCCTGGGCAGAGATCCATGTCACTTCAGTCAGGGCAGTCCACATCAAGGGGTCAGAAAATGTGCTGGTGGACTATTTGAGCAGGATGAGCATCAGTTCCAGCAGTTGGGAACTACATCAAGGCACCTTCCGGGAGGTGGTGCTAAGATGGAATCTTCCCACAGTGGATCTTTTTGCCTCCAGTCTCCACAGAAAACTGCCAGCGTTCTTTTCTCTGGAGAGAGAGACAGAGTCCGTGGGGACGGATGCTCTCTCCTTCCTGTGGAATTTCACTCTGGCTTACGCCTTCCCTCCTTTTCCCCTCTTACCCCTAGTAGTTCAGAAAATTATTCAGGACCGGTCAGAAGTTGTTCTGATTGGAGGAGTTGGTTCTCCTCTCTGAAGGCCCTCTCTGTGATTCCTCCCTGGCCCCTACCACTTCGAAAGGATCTGCTGCATCAGGGACCAGGGTTGCATCCAAACCCTCAGACCTTCCATTTGACAGCCTGGAGGCTGAGCGGCGCATCCTACAGTTGAGGGGGTGTTCAGAGAGGGTTATTCAAACTATCCTGGACAGCCGTAAGTTGGTCACAAGAAGAATCCATGGGAAAGTTTGGAAAACTTTTATTTCCTGGCAAAGGAAAACTGGTTTAGATTCTTTTCCACTTCCTGTATATTGGATTTTTTGCAGAGGGGAGTGGAAAAGGGACTCTCTGTCAGCACCCTTAGGGTTCAGGTTGCTGCCCTATCCTTGTTTACAGAGAGAAGACTAGCAGAGGATCCTTTAGTCAAGAGGTTCCTTTCAGCCAGATCTAGACATGACCTCCCAAGGTCATCAGACATATTCCCCCCTGGGATCTGTCGTTGGTATTAAATGCACTAACAAGGGCTCCTTTTGAGCCTTTGCATGAGGCTTCCCTGAAAATTATTTCTTTGAAGATTTCCTTCCTCTTGGCTATTACGTTGGGGAGAAGGATTTCTGATCTAGAGTCTCTTTCCTGTAAATACCCCTTCCTAAGGTTTCTAGAGGACAGGGTAGTGATTAGACCTGATCCTTTCTATTTACCCAAAGTTTCTTCCAACTTTCACAGGTCTCAGGAGATAGTCCTTCCTAGTTTCTGCACCTCTCCCAAGAATGCGGAGGAGGAAAGGTTTAGTCTTTTAGACGTAAAGAGATGTCTTCTGCTTTATCTAGAAAAGTCCAGTGGTTTTAGGAGTTCCTCCCAACTGTTGATTTTGTTCAGTGGCCCCAAGAAAGGGTCCAAAGCATCTAAAAGTTCTATTGCTAGGTGGATTAGGGGAGCTATCTGTAAGGCATACAAACTGTCAGGTCGCACCCCTCCTTCTAAAATTAGGGCCTATTCAACGACATCCATGGCCACATCATGGGCAGAAAGAGCGGGGGATTCATGGGAAGAAATTTCTAAAGCTGCTGTGTGGGTCCTCCTCTCATGCATTTGTCAAACATTATAGAATTCAGATGCTTTCCAGCCAGGACCTTTCCTTTGGTAGGAAAGTGATTCAGGCTGTCGTCCCTCCCTAAGGTATAGAATCTTGCTTATCCTCTCAAGTAGCTGTCCTGGAAGGTGAGGGGGGAAAACCCCCGTTAGGCTTACCGGTAACGGTATTTCCAGGAACCTTCCAGGACAGCATCTATATTCCCACCCTATTCTATTTTTTCACTGGTCAACATTGTTTTACCTGGTGGTGGTGTTTGTTTATATATATTTCTGTTTTTTTCCTCTGCCGAGGGCACTTTTGGTGGAGGTTTACTTGATCTTCTAAACAACTGAGGGTCAGAGGAAAGGGAAGGGCCTTTTAAATTGTATCTGATTTGTGTTTCCTGTAGAGGGCGGAGCCAATCATCTTTCAAGTAGCTGTCCTGGAAGGTTCCTGGAAATACCGTTACCGGTAAGTCTAACGGGGGTTTTCTTGGTTTAGCTGTGCTTTGCACTCTGATGCCCTGGGATAGCAGGTCAGCAAGCCCAGACCACGATCTACAGGTAGATTGTGATCTATGGGTTGCTGACCCCCCACCATACTGTATTAACTATGCAGTGCGAGGGCCTGCCTAATTTGATAACCAATGGATTGTTTAAGTTGGTGCTTGTAGTGTATAGCCAGCTTTATAAAAGTACCTGGGAGGGGGTCTTCCTGCACAGGCGTTTTAAAAACACACCACACTTGGCATCTCATCAACACCCCAAGCGCAGGTCATAAATGCAGTGTGTTTGCCTGTACTAGATTCTGGTTGCTCTGCATCTTGTAAAAAGTAGTGTGCACTGCAGCAAAAGTCATGCATAATTGTCAGCACATTCAAATGAACTGCACCCAGATTGCATGTGCTCATACAGGAATGCAGTGTATTGTGCAATCCATGGTGTGAACCAGCCTTCAATGTTCTTGTAATCCAGGTCCAGCTTGAGGAGGGTGTATATCACCAATTTCACTTTTAGGCCCCATTCACGCAGCACTTTTTAGTTTTAGTGACCCTCATTGATTTCAATGGGCTTCTCTACGTGCAAAGGAGCTCATGGGACATTTGACATGTTGCTGTTTTTGTTTGCACATGTTAACAATTGCTTTTGTCAAGTGTTTTTGCACTCATAAAAAAAAAAAAAAAAAAAAAAAAAAAAACAAATTTTGACAATTTTCATGTTTTATTAACAAATAAGAGGTTACTGGATGTTTCTCCATTGATTTACGAGGGAAGCAAAATTTATGTGGACAAAACCAGCTGAAACAGCAGGTCCAACGTGAATAACATTCAAGATTACAGGAATCAACTTCACAAGTCCAACCTAGACCTTCAGATTTTGGCCGGGAATGTGCCCGCTTCTTTCTGATCATTCCACTTCTCCACCCAGGAGTTGGGGCACATGGACTGGTATACTTTTATACCACTGACATGGGTAGGGATCCTGTTCTTTCAAAGACGTCTTGCATCAATGAAAATCCAGGTTGTTTTCGAAACCATGTTTGTTCTGGTTAGGAAAATGAGCATCAAATGGTGTAGTCTTGTAGTTCTCAATCTTGGTACGAATGTCTGCCATTTTGCCTTCAGCCTCACAGTCTGCACACCCCGCTTCAATGTCACTTCTCTCAGAAAACATGGGTTTCCTTCTGTGTTGGGGTTCTGTTAACAATTGCACTGAAAGTGCAACTAGTTAAAGGTGTTGAAAAGGCAGGTTTTTATCTTAATGCATTAGGATAAAAAGCCGCCTGTGTGCAGCAGCTCTCCAATACTTACCTAAACCTAATCTATATCCAGCCATGTTCACGAGTCCCTCGGCCGTTCGGGACTCCCCTCCTTATTGGCTGAGACACAGCAGTTGCGCCATTGGCTAACTGACAGCTGCAGGAGCCAATAAGGAAAGAGAAGGGGCAGGGCCCAACTGCAGCTCTGTGTCTGAATGGACACCTGGAGATGCAGCTCGGGTGCCCCCATAGCAAGCTGCTTGCAGTGGGGGCACTCAGCAGGAGGGAGGTATCCGAGGAGGATCCAGGTTGCCCTGTGCAAAAAGAACTGCACAGAGCAGCCAAGTATAACATGTTTGTAAAATCTATTTTTTTGTTATTTTACCACTTTAATTTTAGGTGTATAAAGGTGGCTGTACACTATACAATCTGATTCTTACAACTTTTCAGTGCCAAGGGCCTGCCCATTTGACTGCAGAGTAATGAATAGATAGGCGTGTCCTTCATGAGATTGTATAATATAACGTGAGCCTTAAGCCTCGTACACACGATTGGATTTTCCGAGGGGAATTGTGTGATGACAGGCTGTTGGCGGAAAATCCGACCGTTTGTACGCTCCATCAGACAATTGTTGGCCAACTTTCCGTGGACATTTGTTGGATGGCAGGTTTATAAATTTTCCACGGACAAATGTCTGTTGTCGGATTTTCCGAGCGTGTGTACACAAGTCCGTCGGACAAAAGTCCAAAGTACAAACACACATGCTCAGAAGCAAGGACGAGCCAGAAGCGGTCGGTCTTGTAAACTAGCGTTCGTATTGGAGAATTAACATTTGTGACGTGGCAAATTATGAAATCTCGAAATGCAGCGCACATTCTTTTCTTCTTTAATGGGATAATAATGAAGCTGCTTTGCTGGTGACACTGATGGAGTTCTGCCAAACGTATTTTAAAAGGCTTTTATTTTCTAGTGATATCAAGAATAATATCATTTTGTTTTTTTGTTATTTTTTCAGGCAGGTTTGCACAACACCATTATCCCGTAGTTTTTAAGATCAAAGATACAGCTATTTTGGTGTCCCTTGTTAATTTTACATTGTATTTTTTTTAATGTAACTGCCTACTCCCAAACTGTAATTTGAAGTAAACACATAGCCAAATATTATTCTCCACATTTTTTTTATTGTGCATTAAAAAAGAAAACAAATAAAATTAGACATGCTATCTGTCACTAGAACTTAACCAAAAAGTGCATTCTATGCATCCAAAAATATAGAAGATATACCAAATCAAATCATTATTCAACCAAAAAATAAAATAAAAGCCTCATGCATGTGTCCTGCTTCTTAATATAGGGAGTCAACAATGCCAAGAGTTGGTGAAAGCAGGGGTCCGTCAACCGGAGATAATTCCGAAAATCATCCGGATTATTCTCCTGGAGCTCCTGCAGCAATGGCATATGACATAATTGGTTACAATTAATAAAGCAACCGATTTTTGGTCCAACAAATCCTCCTCCTCCTCCTCCTCCTCCTCCTGGACTGGACTTGGGTCAGAGCAATAACTCCAAGGCCAATAATAAATAACACGTTATCTCCTCCGATTCTGCAACATGTCTGGTTGACAAACGGCTGTTCAGAAACAAACTGAAAAGCACAAAATGAAAAGCACAAATCAACACTCACCAAACTTCTACTAACATGAAATTAGCAGAAGGAGCCCAAAGGGTGGCTCCTGACAATTAAACTTCCTCTTTATCGGCTCGTAGTACATCACCACGTTCGTGTTTGTTGGCAGACAATTGTGTGCCATTTGTATGCAAGATAAGTTTTTGGCCAACGCCATAAGGAAAAAAGTCAGAGGCTTTTTTCTGCGGAAAATCCGATCGCGTCTACAAGGCTTTAGACTTCCAGGGACACTTTTCCACATAGGCTGTTACTCCTGCACACTCTGCCAAATGAATGATCTAGGCAAGAAGGTAATATACAAAATATGTCAGCAGAGGAGGACGCTGGCTATGTAGTTAGTGAGAACTGTGCTCACTGAAAATTTCTGCATGTAACTGCAGAGGTGGGTGGGAGCAATCTCCTGGAGGTAGAGGGCGGGTGCAGGGTGTGCTAATGAGGTTAGCCGCTGAAGTACTTCCTTCTAAAGCTGGCCATATATTATACAATTTTCTTCAATTTCCTTTTATATTTACCTTCAACTCTGTAGTGCAAGGGCCTGCCTGATTGCGTACAAATTGAAAATATTTAGGTTTGACCCTCTATTTTATGGTTTTGAGAAAGGAAAATTGTATAATGTATGGCCAGCCTAAAGGTTTTCATGTCCTAAGGACGAATAGCAAGAAGCTTTTTCTTTTCTGCAACTGATTTGCATTAATGGTATATTGATACATAGAGAAGCTGGCATTTAGAAGAAAAGTGAACTTGGCTTTTAAGGCCAGATTTGTACAGTGCAGCAATCTTTCTCACACTGCAGGGGATGGGTCCTCCACACTACCACCTATATCTGTATATATCATAAGATTCCATAATATCTAAATACCTGGGATGTCTCAAAAAATAAAATAAAAAAAGAGACAATCAATAGAAGAAATGGGAGCTATAGGTAAAGAGACATATGCAAACACTAAAATAAAAAAACCTTAAATGAACTCAACCATCCCCATTGTGTGAATTAAGTATTAACTTGCTGGATCATTTAAAGCAGTATTTATTAATGTCAAATGAAAAATTACAACATAAACAATGGTAGCATAAAAACATACTACATATAAAAGAAAAAAAAATCCACCTCTCAACTCCACATAATGTAATCATTGTGGGTGTTAAGCAGATGAAAAGCAAAAAAGCTTTCCTAGGTAGACCAACATTCAAATGGTGAGGAGAAACAAAAGATTGGACTTATTGTAAGGTAGACCTGCGTTGATATCAATCAAATAAGGGATGCTGTAATGACTCTATCTGGGGGCAATGCCCGCACTTCTCCACGAATGTGCTGTGATAGAAGGATAAATTCCAGCTGTGGTATCCAAAATGTGCAACACAGTAATAGCTCTATGGGGAAATTCCAGAGTCTGTAGTGGTCCAGAGGAGGTAAATTCCCGGTAAAGATAGTCAGTTTGTGAAGTTACATTAAATCCTATCTTCCAAAGGCTGTTGCCCAGAAAAAACTTCCCTCACACTATGACTTAATGCGGCTGTTAAGTAGATAACTGGTAGCCTGTCCATATGCACTGTATGTAACCATCTGTTATTGAAATGTATATTTCTTAATCGTACATCACGGGACAGGGAGCCATAGTAATTACTATGTGGTTATAGGCCACCTTCAGGTGATGGACACTGGTACACCCTAAGAAAGGAATTCCACTCCCTATATAACCCCTCCCATTACTGGGAGTACCTCAGTTTTTTTGCCAGTGTCTAAGGTGCTGGTCACGAGTAAAGATGTGCTGTGCTGAGCTCCACTGGAGCAATCCTTGCTGAGGCTAGCTGTGCAGCCGGATCCATTCAAAGTGTCTTTTTAGACCGAATTGAAAGGTACCAGGGCCTCATGGTGGAAGAAATGAGGTTTAGCCAGTAATGCTTCTCTTTCTAGAGAGCTGGACCCCGGGATCCAGTGCTTTTTCTTTTTTCAGCCATACGTTTTTTCTGGCGGGGTGCTATTACGGGTCCAGGAGTGTGGATCCCCCGATAAAAAGGGGCCCCAGTTCCTGAAGGTTTTTTAAACTGAGCCCACCATGAGGGGTGAAGATTGGGTCTGTTGGTTTTACCACAGAAGTCCCTGTGGCAGGAAAGGTAAGTGGAGATTTCTAAGGAATTTTAAAGTTTCTTATGAATTGTCTCCTTTAAAAAGTAAATGTCATGCCTAAAAGTCACCACTAGAGGCTGTATAGAGCGCGTAACTTGTCATGCTTTCTCAGATCATGCTTTGTCAGCAGAAGCTGCAGCTTCCTCCGGCTAGCAGTCACAGGACTCCAGTAAGATGTTGGGGGGTGATTTTTCTCTAAAAACACCCCCCACCCGGACAAAAGCTCTCCCCCTCTCTCTGAGTAGAGGAAAAAGCCAGAACGATCGGCGGATGCAGCTCTGTTCTCCACCGCCTCTGTACGGCGGTTTGTCACAGCCCTTCTCCTCGCCGCCCTCCCCACACACACACACACACACCGATCCCGTTGGATCGGAGACCCGCGAGCGGGAAAACGCTCTTTTTTTGAAAAGAGGAGGGGGGCACGGTGGGAACATGGAGTGGGCATGGCTTAGCATTTTTTGCTGCCTGCAACTGTCAGAAAGACACAAAAGCTAAAAAGGGGCATGTAAGTGGTGACACAGGCATTTCTTTGGCACATTTACTGAAGCATCAGGCTGAGCGATTAACCACTTCAGCCCTGGAAGATTTTACCCCCTTCCTGACCAGAGCACTTTTTGCGATTCGGCACTGCGCCGCTTTAACTGACAATTGCGCGGTCGTGCGACGTTGCACCCAAACAAAATTGACGTCCTTTTTTTCACACAAATAAAGCTTTTTTTTGGTGGTATTTGATTGCCTCTGCGGTTTTTATTTTTTGTGCTATAAACAAAAAAAGAGTGACAATTTTGAAAAAAACACAATATTTTAAAATTTTTGCTATAATAAATATCCCCCAAAAATATATAACATTTTTTTTTCCCTCAGTTTAGGCCGATATGTATTCTTATACATATTTTGGTAAAAAAAATCGCAATAAGCGTATATTGATTGGTTTGCGCAAAAGTTATAGCGTCTACAAAATAGGGGATAGTTTTATGGCTTTTATATACATTTTTTTTTTTACTAGTAATGGCAGCAATCTGCGACTTTTATCAGGACTGCGACATTATGGCGGACACGTCGGACAATTTTGACACATTTTTGGGACCATTGGCATTTTTACAGCGATCAATGCTATAAAATTGCATTGATTACTGTAAAAATGTCACTGGCAGTGAAGGGGTTAACCACTAGGGGGCATTGAAGGGGTTAAGTGTGTCCTAGTGTGTGTTCTAACTGAAGGGGCGATGGGACTGTGCAGGGGAGATGACAGATCACTGTTCATACTCTGTATGAACAGACGATCTGTCAGTTCTCCCCTCAGAGAACCCGGAAACTGTGTGTTTACACACACAGATCCCGACTCTCGGTGTGCCCCGAGCGATCGCGGGAGCCCTGCGGTGATCGCGACCGCCGGGCACTCGCATCGGCTCTGTGGGCGAGCAGGGGGCGCACGCCCCCTAGTGGCCATCTATGTTACCGACGTAACATGACGGCGATTTGCACAGCCGAGCCATGTTGCCGCAGTACAACTGCGGCGGCTGGTCGGCAAGCGGTTAATAGCGACAGTTGCTGGACTATTTGCTCAAGCAGTGAATGCGATTTCTTCTGGTAGTACCTCTGCATTTGTGCATCGGGCTATGGTCAGAAGGGGAGGTAGGAACACCCCAAAAAGGGCTCAAAATGGACTCCTTCAAGCTTTAAACAGCCTAAACTCATCTCTACAATGGTATCCTCCACTGAGAGGGGGTGGCCATCAGGAATATCAAATATTGCAATTGTTTTCAATGCTGCAGCCCCTGTCTATATTACTGGAGAGGGTTTTTTCCTCAAGCCATAATAGGATTGGCTAGCGGCTTTAATCGCATCCCAGAATGGGATAAAATGCGACAGGTCCCTTTCCATTACCCAGGACCCTCAAACTGAGGATCTGGGGGCGGGAGAAGATGAATTTCCCTCAGGGGACCATGTAGAGGCTGATGACTCTTCTGAGGGGTCAAATCCAGGGGGATCAGCTTCACAATCTGAAAGATTGATGGTGCATTTTTTTCTACTCTTCATTGAGTCGGTTGATATGCCCACTTTTTGTTTGGGTTTACTAAAGTCTCCCCAAGCTGCGCATGCCTTTTCTGTCCATTCATTGCTGGAAAGGCTTATGTATTCTGAGTGGGATCACCCAGATAAGCATTTTTTTCTTCCTATAACACTTTATCCTATGGAGAAAAAATTCACTAAGAAGTGGGAGATACCAGCAATTGTTGCTGCTATATCCTCTGTGAATGAAAGTTTGACTTGTCAGGTAGACAATGCTCATATGCTTAGGGATCCAACAGATAAGCTGTTGGAATTCCTATTATAAATAAAAAAAATAAAAGACAATTTTTCTCCGATGACTCAACCTGCGCTAGCACCAATTGGTGTATGTCAATCATTGAGAAACCAGTTTAAACAGGTGCTCAAGGTTATTCCTGATCAGCAGGCCAAGATTTAGCTGAGTTACCAGCGGCATTATGTTTGGCAATAGACGCCATGAGAGATTGTATTCTTTCTCAGATTCCAGAGGAAAAGAAGTCTCTCTTTCAAGCATCGGACCATCTTTTGTCTCAAAAAATTGATCTTAGTGGTTCCCATGCAAGAGCAGGGATTGGGGTTTTATTTAAACCTTTTCACAGGACCAAAACCAAATGGATATGTCAGACCCATTCTAGATCTCAAAGATCTAAACAGGTTTCTGAATATCCGCTCCATAAAGGAACTGTTTCAGGTGGTCTAGGCAAAGAAGAATCCTTCTTTCGACTTTGCATGAAGTTGTTGGGAAAGATGGTGGCTTCATTCAAGGCCATTCCTTATGCTCAGTTTCATTTGAGGCTGCTGCAAAACAGTATCTTATCTGCTTGGAACAAGAAGATCCAAGCTTTAGATTTCCCAATGTATCTGTCTCCAGGGTGCGCCGAAGCCTCAGTTGGTAGTTGATAACCAAGAATCTGCAGAAGGAAAAATCTTTCCTACCAGTTACAGTAGGTGACCGCGATATTGTGTCAATCTCGCCGCTGTTATTGGCGAGATTTTACATCTGCGAGCCCCGTTGCGGGAGCCAGCGCCAAGCTGGCTCGCTCATCGGGAAAGGAAAACTGTTTTTTCCTTTCGCGATGAGCGACAAGCATTGCTGACAGCTGTCTGGTATGAATCATGAGAGGGAATTCCACGCCAAATTTTAAATAAAAAACCAGCATGGGTTCCCCCCCAGGTTTATACCAGGCCCTTAGGTCTGGTATGGATTTTAAAGGGAACCCCCTACACTAAAAAAACGTTCAGGTTACGGAATTGTCCTGTTAGGATCCAATCCGACAATGCCACAGCAGTGGCCTATATCAATCACCAAGGGGGGCAAGAGAAGTCGTGCGGCCCAGAGAGAGGTGAATCATATCTTAACTTGGGCAGGAAACAATGTACCTTGCATATCGGCAGTCTTCATTCCGGGAATAGAAAATTGTCACGCGGACTACTTGAGTTGCCAGGAGTTGTTCCCGGGAGAATGTTCCCTTCACCCCAATATCTTCCTGGCAATGTGCCAAAGATGGGGGATCCCAGACGTAGATCTGTTTGCATCCAAGTTCAACAAGAGAATCGACAACTTTGTGTCAAGAACAAGGGATCCGCTAGCATGCGGAACAGATGCCTTAGTATTCCCGAGGGAATCAGTTCTCACTGATTTATGCATTTCCTATTCTGCTGCTTCCATGACTGCTTTGCAGGATCAAGCAGGAAGGGAAATCAGTGATTCTTGTGGCCCCAGTGTGGCCCAGAAGATTTTGGTATGCAGAGATCATAAAGATGGCGGTAGGGGACTCATGGACCCTACCACCACGTCCAGACCTTCTCTCGCAAGGCCCTGTATTCCGTCCTACCTTACAAACGCTAAATTTAACGGTTTTGCTATTGAGACCCACATTCTGAAGAAGTGTGGGCTGTCAGGTCCAGTGGTATTTACCTTGGTTAATGCAGAGAAGCTGGCTTCCAGAATCATAGATTATAGAGTCTGGAAAGCATATGGCTCCTGGCGTGAATCCAGGGGTTGGCACCCCAGGAAGTATGTCATAGGTAGAATTCTTGACTTCTGTAGATGGGGTTAGAAATGAAGCTGGCCTTGTGTACAATCAAAGGCCAGGTTTCGGCCTTATCGGTATATTTTCAACAACCACTTGCTTCGCATTCTTTGGTTCGTAGCTTATTCAGGGGGTAGCGCGGCTTAATCCTCCGGTTAAGTCACCCCTGAACCCAGTGCCGATCCTGACCTCCTTGGGCCCTAAGCAAAATTATGCTAAGAGGCCCTCTACCTGACCCGTGATGCCGTGAGCTATGTAAACCATTTGCCATTGCCACACAGTCACACCTGACACTTACATCAGGGTCCCCAGAGAGCCCCCTTAAATCAGTGTCCTCAGAGAGTCTCCCCCTACATCAGGGTCCCCAGAGAGCCTCCTCTTACATCAGGGTCCCCAGAGAGCCTCCCCTTACATCAGGGTCCCCAGAGAGCCTCCCCTTACATCAGGGTCCCCAGAGAGCCTCCCCTTACATCTGGTCCCCAGAGAGCCTCCCCTTACATCAGGGTCCCCAGAGAGCCCCCCTTACATCAGTGTCCTCAGAGAGCCCCTCCATACATCAGGGTCCCCAGAAAGCCTCCCTACTTACATCAGGGTCCCCGGAGAGCCTCCCCTTACATCAGGATCCCTAGAGAGCCTCCCCCTACATTAGGGTCCCCAGAGAAGCCTTCCCTTACATCAGGATCCCCAGAGAAGCCTTCCCTTACAACAGGATCCCCAGAGAGCCTCCCCTTACATCAGGGTCCCCAGAGAGCCCCCCTTAAATCAGTGTCCACAGAGAGTCTCCCTCTACATCAGGGTCCCCAGAGAGCCCCCCTTACATCAGAATCCCCAGAGAGCCTCCCCTTACATCAGGGTCCCCAGAAAGCCCCTCCTTACATCAGAGTCTACACAGAGGTCCCCCTTACATCAGAGTCCACACAGAGGTTCCCCCTTACATCAGAGTCCGCACAGAAGTTCCCTCTTACATCAGAGTCCGCACAGAGGTCCCCCTTACATCAGCGTCCACACAGAGGCCCTCCTTACATCAGAGTCCGCACAGAGGTTCCCCCTTACATCAGAGTCCGCACAGAGGCCCCCCCTTACATCAGAATCCGCACAGAGGCCCCCCCTTACATTAGCAGTCAGACCCCCAGCACCTCCTAGCATTCTCAGTGATTCCCTGTCTTCCTCTGTCCCACCATTACCTTCATTCTTCATCCTGCTCCTGTGATCTCCACTGTTCTGCTCTCAGCTATCCCTAGTGTGTGTTCCTGCCTGCAACCCAAATCCTGGCACCTGTATTATCCTCTGAGCATTCCAGCATACCTGTATTATCTGTGATTCACTGTGTGTTCCGACCAGAAACTTGTTACCACTCCAAGTCAGCCCTCCTCCATCAGGGGCCCATCCGGGGGAGGGGAAGAGGAGGAGGACGGAGAGGCCATCTGGAAATAGGTGCTGCTGGAAAATAGGGATCATCCGAGCAAATTGGAGCTCCGGGAGCAGAGCCGATCCGCCCTTGGGGGCCCTCCCCAAAGCGGTGGGGCCCTAAGCAGCTTACGTAGTGAGTGTATAGGGCGGATCAGCTCTGCCTGAACCCTTGGGACTTGAATTTAGTTCTGTCGGCATTGCTAAAACAGCCTTTTTGAGCCGATACAGCATATTCCCTTGGTCCTTTTGACAAGGAAACTAATTTTCTGGTAGCCATATCTTCTGCAAGAAGGGTACCAGAGTTGGCTGCTCTTTCTTGTAAAGAGCCATATTTGATTATTCATAAGGATAAGGTAGTATTGCGTCCTCATCCTAACTTTCTACCGAAGGTAGTGTCTAGTTTTTATCCGAACCAGGATATTGTTCGTTTAACCTTCATTTTTCCCAGAAGCCTGGGAAATTACTACATTATCTTGATGTGGTGAGAGCATTCAAGGTCTACTTGAAGGCGACTGCTCAGATTCGAAAAACGGATGTTTTGTTGTGTTGCCTAAAGGTCCTAGAAAAAGGACAGGCAGCATCGAAATCTACTATTTCTAAATGTATTCAGCAAGTAACTGTTCAGGCTTATGGTTTAAAGAGGAGGATTCCACCCTCTCAAATCAAAAGCGCACTCCACTAGGACAGTTAGTGCTTCATGGGAGTGCATCACCAAGCTTCCATGGTTGAAATCTGCAAGGCCTCAACTTGGTCTTCAGTCCATACAGTTACCAGATTGAATGTAAAAAGGCATGAGGATATCGCCTTTGGGCGTAGTGTGCTGCAGGAAGCAGTATAAGTCCTCTAGTCTCATGTTGCCCTAATTCTGTTGTGTCTCCCTCCCTTCAGTTGGCATTGCTCTGGGACATCCAACATAGTAATTACTATGGCTCTGTGTCCCGTGATGTACAATTAAGAAAATAGGATTTTTGGGGGGCGTGGCTTGGCGCGCGGCTTAGATGGCAGCAGAGTAGAGGAGCTCCGTCAGACACACAGCCTTTTTGCCTGATACCCTTCCAAAGAGCCGCCAATGCCAAACAAAAAGCTTTACAGCACACCACAGTCCCGTTCCCTTTGTGGGCAGCCATCATCTGCCGCAAGAAACATCACGGATCTATGGATCTATTCAAACAGAAGCCTGCTGCGGGCTTCAGCGTGTCCTGTCCCAAGATGGCGCCGACACAGCACCATGAAGAGGAATGCAGCGGTGAATCTGACTCGGCTGCAGAGGACACAGGTAGGGGTAAATCCAGATCTAACAAGTCCCAAACATATGCAGACATGTCCTCCTTCATGGCTGATATCAAGTCTACATTCTCAGCTGCCATTACAGACTTGAAAACGAACCTTGTGGTTCTCACTGAGAAACTGGCAGCAACAGAGCATGCAGGCAAACAGAGAGATAAACCACAGACTGGATAGGGTCACGTTCTCCCATGCACAACATTTCATTGACATGAATAGGCATTTGGAGGACCTTGACAACAGGGGCAGGAGGAACAACATCAGGGTAAGAGGAATCCCAGAATCTGTAGATGCAGACCAAATTGCCCCTGCTCTCCAAAGAGTGTTCAATAGTTTACTGGAGAGGCAAGAAGATATGGCAATTGAATTTGTCGAGGCCCACAGGGCGCTCAGACCAAGGGGGTCTGACACAGCCCCACCGAGAGATATAATATGCTGCCTCCAGAATTTTCAACTGAAAGAAGACATAATGCGTAAGGCCAGGAGAAATGACAGAATCATTTTTAACGGAGAAAGTATAATGCTGTTTCAGGACCTCTCGCAGATTACTCTTAAAAATCGCAGGACTCTGCGTCCCTTGCTTGAAAATCTGAGAGACAGGGATTTAAAGTATTCATGGCGCTTTCCCTTCGCGCTTATTGTATCAGCTAATGGCCACCAACATGTCTTACGCACCCCGTCGGAGCTTCCGGATTTCTGTGCAAGATTGGATTTGGACTTAGTGGAACTGCCAGACTGGTATGCTGACTTCTCTCTACCACCTCATGATAGGAGCCCGACCCGCTCACCGTTCTCCACTCCTGAGAAGAGACTTTCTAAGAAGATGAAGCAGGTAAAAGCAGGAGGATCTAAAACAGGCACTCCAAATCCGAGATTCATGCCTGTGCGGGATCAAGCAGATATAGAGGGAGGTTGGCCCAATATCCATTAATATGGACGGGACACAGATTTCCCTTATAGTTGTTGACAGTTATGCTTAAACCAACACATTTTTCTTTTCAATCTTATTTTATTGAAAGGTGAGGGATTAACAATTGTATTAATGAAGTTACAAAATATAATACACATGTAAGTTACATACAGCAGTGAGGTAAACTTTTACGGACTATGCATAATCTGAGGCATCCTATCTTTAGTATTCTGGTGTAATAGTGGTGCATCGTAATTTAATAACGTGCCACAAAGTTCCAACCTACAATTCTATACCGATTGAACACATATCTATGATGTAATGTGGTCCATCCTGTTACCCTGAAAAATCTATATTTAAGATTTTTCATATCTCATAGATATGAGGTGGGTTAAATAAGAGTTCTTTTCGACGAAGAGTGAAAGCTTAAAATATAATAACATTTATTAGGAAGAAGTTGAAAGTCTAGCTAATACACAATCATCTATCTATCGCCTTACACCAAGGCAGAAAATATTAGGTTGAAATAAAGTATTTACATGAAGGAATATAGAGTATATTCCTCAATACAGTAATCTACACACATATTCAGTTACAAGTAAAAGGGCATTCCTTTCCCATAATTACCCATCCTTACCAAAGCTCCTTTCAGCTTGCTGGTCTTATCAGAAAGAAAAGATACCTCCCCCTTGGCTCTGAGTATATCAAACCAAGCTGATGTCTCATTGGTTGGCCTAGCTTGGATCATGATTGGAGGGCTTACTCCATAAGTCGGCCCCCTTTCATGCAAATCCTTGTGACTATGTTGGCCAAGTGTGTTAATTGCATTTCCCCAGGAAGTTAGGTCCAATGCATATCCCAGCATGGCACCCTTTCAAAGGAGTAGGTGTAGAACAATGGAATTGGCTCTCCATTGTTTGTATATACAAGCCTTGGCCCACATTCTCTGCTCTTAGCAAAAGCTTAAATTAACCTCTTTTTGCCCGGCTTTCATAGATGCCAGCTAAATGAAATATATTCATCAATACAATATTTTACAGTTATTAATGGAGATTTCACATAAACTTATAAGGCAACAATCCTAATCGGAATGATATGCTGTAGGGATCCCTCATTGTCTTAGTGTAAATATCTAGTTCACAGTTCTGTACTGGGCATATGACCTCAGTTTGAATGCTTGAGTGTTAGGTTTAATGCGGGAAGGAGAGCAAGTAGGGAAAGAGAAGAAGGGTTACATCAAGGAAGGGGTAAGAGGTTAAAGAGGTTAAAGATCACTCCAGCATGGCTAATCGGTAGATGAGGTTGGGTCCTTAGCAGCCCATAAAGTAAAGTCTTAACGAAACATTGACCATGAGGTCCAAGTGATAGAGAACTGTTCCTCCTTCCCGGTTTCCTGCGCCAACAGACATTCCAGATCTTTTATCTGATCCACTTCAACAGCCCATTTTCCCAAGGTAGGTACCGCCACTGTTCTCCAATGACGGGGAATCACCGTCTTAGCTGCAGCCAGAAAGTGACGTAATATATCTTTTTTAATCAACTTGAGGGGTCCTGGGATCATAGATAGAAGGGCTACTTCTGGTGTGGGCTTAATTGAGGTCGCCATCAGCCTGCTGTATAAGTCAAAGACCTTTTGCCATAGTTTCCAAATAGAAGGGCAAGCCCACCAAATGTGGAGCATTGTCCTTCTAGAGGACAGGCATCGCCAGCAAGTATCTGGCAAAGAAGGGTTAAAGCGTTGTATAGTCGCAGGGCATCTGTACCATCTTGTCAACAGTTTAAACCCTTTTTCTTTAGTCTTAGTTGCTAGGGAAATCGTGTGCGTCAGGACGAAGCACTTTTGCCAATCAGCAGGTGAGATAGAGTGTTGTAAGTCTACTTCCCATTTCTGCGTATATTGTGGAAGGTCAGGGGTAGATATGTTCAGTAGCAGGAAGTAAGGCAGGGATACCACGTGCGTCGGCGGGTCGGGTTGTAACAGCAGTTCATCGAAATTCGATGGGTCAGATAGGATATCCGATAAGGGAGAAAAGGTACGTATATATGACACAACCTGGCTTCTCTGTAGCCACATTGTTGGGTGTCTCAAAGCTGTCTGGGGAGGCGTGTCCGTTCTTAGAGATGGGTCAGCTCGAAGGGCCTGAGCTAGGCGTTTATGGTTCTCCCTATTCCAGGGTCCGAATCTCCTCCCACTTACAGCTGGAGGGAAAGAGAGGGGTCATAGGGCCCTGTGGGTTAGATATTTTACTAGTCTAGACTATATGGTCCCACACCTGAAGTGTCTGACGAGTAAGAGCAGTCGAGAGCGCGGCTTCTTTACGCTGGGCCATAGGTGTCCATGGCAAAGCGCAAAGATCAATCTCGTATAGATGACTCTCCAGTTGAACCCAGAGTTTGGATTGGAAACCAATCTATGATACGTGTAAGTACCGCCGCCTTGTGGTATACGTAGGCGTCTGGGACCCCTGCTCCTCCCCGGGCCTTCGAGAGAACCATGGTATCATATTGTATCCTATTTATATGGATGGTCCATCTTCCATATAAATTTGGAGAAATTCTGACAGAGTCTCTTAAAGAACGAGGTGGGAATATAAATAGGGATGGTTTGAAAGAGGTATTAGAATCGAGGAAGAACATCCATTTTCAAGGCATTCACCCTACCCAACCAAGAAAGCCGTTTGGAAGCATAAATATTCAGATCTGCTTGTGTTCTGAGGAGTAGAGGGGTAAAGTTACTGGAAAAGAGTTGAGATTTTCTGTTGGGATGTGGATTCCTAGATAGCGAATAGAGGTGGAGCTTGTCTTGAAAGGGAAGGAAGATGAGAGTTGTTGAAGGGCCTCCTTTGGAAGTGAGATATTGAGGATTTCCGACTTGCTATGGTTAACATTGAAGTTACTCACGTCTCCATATCTCCGGAACTCCTGTATAATTGAGGGCAGGGATACTTGCGGTTGGGTCACGAACATTAGCAAGTCATCCGCAAAGAGAGCAATTTTTGTATGGACAGGACCTATGTTAATACCATGTATAGCTGGGTTGTTCCTAAGGGCAATGGCCAGATGTTCCATGACAAGAACGTAGAGGAGGGGGGATAAGGGGTGTTCCATTGTGGATAGTAAACTTTGGAGATAGGGATCCATTTAGTCTGGTTCTAGCGGAGGGAGAAGAATAGAGGAACATTATTCTGGAAATCATATTGTGGCCCAATCCTATCTGTTGCAGGGATAGGCAGAGGAATTGCCAGTCGATGCGGTCGAAGGCCTTCTCCGCATCGACTGTAAGGAGGCACAATGGGATATTGTGAGTGCAGGCATGATTAGTGAGGAGAAGTGTTTTCAGGGTATTGTCTCGTGCCTCTCGTCCACTCACAAAGCCAACCTGGTCCAAATGTATTAGACGGGGCAACAATGGCTGCATTCTATTTGCCAGCACCTTAGCAAACACCTTCAAGTCTACTCCTATCAACGATATAGGCCGATAGTTTGCACACAAAGTCGAGTCTTTGTCCGGCTTTGGAATGAGGGAGATGTGTGCTTATAGTGTTTGCGGAGGAAACGCTGATCCCTCGGAGAGGGAGTTAAACACTTTTGTTAAGACGGGGGTAAGAAGGGGGGCAAATTGTTTGTAAAATTTTGGAGTAAAGCCATCAGGGCCTGGGCTTTTACCAGATTGGGTAGCTGCAATGGCACAAGCAACTTCGTCCTCCTCCTGGTAGGTTGTTTAGTGTGTAGGGTACGAGCCAACGATCTACCACATTTGTCCCAAAATTGGTATTGATGAAAGTCAAGTTTGTTCGCAAACGTACCCGCTGACGCTTCGTATAATTCCTTGAGCTGGGTGCGGGCGGAAGAAACCTCTGTGAGTGTTTCCACCGTTGGAGAGCGCTTATGGGTAGTTTCCAGTGTCCTAAGCTTATGTACTGCGGTATCTATCGCAGCCGAGCGTTCTCTCTTCAGGCGAGCTCCCATTTGTATAAAGCTGCCCCGCAATGGGTGGTGAAGTGTCATCAGAAGCGTGATCCACAAGGAAAGTTGATATGGTCTCCGAGATCCGCGCGTCACACCCTGGATCTGTTAGTAGCGAGTCGTTTAGCCGCCATGTCCACTCTTTTACTGGGGTGGAGGGGATCGAGAATCAGGTATATGGGAGAGTGGCCGGACCAAACCATAGGGTCAATTTCACATTCCGGAGACCAATCTAGACAGCCATGGTCGATCAAAAAATAATCAAGGTGACTGTATGATTGGTGAACGTGAGGGAAGTGGGTGTAGTTTCGGGATTTAGGGTACAGTATCCTCCAGACGTCAATAAGATGCATAATATAGATGGCACGTTTCAGAGCCCGCAACTTAGGAAAGGATATAGAAGAACAGGAAGTCGAGGAGTCCAGAAGTGGATCTAGAGGAGCGTTAAAATCTCCTCCAAGTATGAACTTGCCCTCCATGAAACCCACCAAGGTTCTTAAGTATTGCAAGGCTGATGGAATTTGGTGAGTATTAGGCAGGTATATGTTTGTTATCGTAAATTTAGTCCCCCATATGGAAATTTTCACAAAAGAGTATCTTCCCTGGGGGTCTGCCATATGATCGAGTAATTTGATAGGGAGTGACTTGTGGAAAGCAATAGATACTCCCTTAGATTTTTGTGTTGGGTTGGTACTGTGAATCCATCTATTAAAGTATCTGTTGGAGCAGGAAGGGGTGGAGTCAGAGTGGAAATGTGTCTCCTGTAATAAAAGCACGTTAACCTGACGTTTGTGCATTTGGTAAAGGATTTGCCCGCGTTTTGAGGCAATGTTGAGACCGTTTACATTATATGAACAGAATTTCAGTTGCGGGAGAGAAATCACCGTGTGAGCCATGCTGGAGTGTGAAAAGCTATAAAAAAGGGGGGAAGGGGGTAGAATATAGAGGGTTAGGGAAGAAGGCAGTAGGGGAGAGTATAGATCAGAGAAGTGGAATGGGGAAGGGGGGGAAGGGGAGAGGAAAGTGCAAGGATAAAGGAGATTTTAGATGGAAAGACACCTAAGAAGAAGCGTCTAAGGGTGCTAATGTGTTTGCAAAGGCGAAGCACTGCGTAAAATGTCACGCTTTAGGCACAAGCTGTGCCAGTCCTACTGTGGGAGAAAGGTCGAGATGGGTTGACCTGAGTTCTGATCCCGACAGCTTATCAGGCATAGGTATTGTGTATTTGGCACACCTAATATATGACCCGTATATGAGGCATATGGCAGCTGCTTCCGAGTGAAGTTGTCCTAAAAAGACGGTGTTGGCTCCCACCGTTACAGAAAAGGGGGATGGGGGGGATCCCTGTTATTTATGAGGGAGCATCAGGCTCTTAGTCTCACTAAATAGATTGACCCAGTGTTTTAAGGATTGCATATAGGCTCCTCCTATTCAATTATTAACATAGTATACAGTGGGGCAAAAAAGTATTTAGTCAGCCACCAATTGTGCAAGTTCTCCCACTTAAAAAGATGAGAGAGGCCTGTAATTGTCATCATAGGTATACCTCAACTATGAGAGACAAAATGTGGAAACAAATCCAGACAATCACATTGTCTGATTTTTGAAAGAATTTATTTGAAAATTATGGTGGAAAATAAGTATTTGGTCTCCTACAAACAAGCAAGATTTCTGTCTCTCACAGACCTGTATCTTCTCCTTTCAGAGGCTCCTCCGTCCTCCACTCATTACCTGTATTAATGGCACCTGTTTGAACTTGTTATCAGTATAAAAGACACCTGTCCACAACCTCAAACAGTCACACTCCAAACTCCACTATGGTGAAGACCAAAGAGCTGTTGAAGGACACCAGAAACAAAATTGTAGACCTGCACCAGGCTGGGAAGACTGAATCTGCAATTGGCAAGCAGCTTGGTGTGAAGAAATCAACTGTGGTAGCAATAATTAGAAAATGGAAGACATACAAGACCACCGATAATCTCCCTCGATCTGGGGCTCCACGAAACACCCCCCCCCCCCCACCTGTGGGGTCAAAATGATCACAAGAACGGTGGGCAAAAATCCCAGAACCACACAGGGGGACCTAGTGAATGACCTGCAGAGAGCTGGGACCAATGTAACAAAGGCTACCATCAGTAAAACACTATGCCGCCAGGGACTCAGATCCTGTAGTGTCAGACGTGTCCCCCTGCTTAAGCCAGTACATGTCCGGGCCCATCTGAGATTTGCTAGAGAGCATTTGGATTATCCGGAAGAGGATTAGGAGAATGTTATATGGTCAGATGAAACCAAAGTAGAACTGTTTGGTAGAAACACAACTTGTGTGTGGAGGAGAGAGAATGCTGAGTTGCAACCAAAGTACACCATACCTACTGTGAAGCATGGGGGTGGCAACATCATGCTTTGGGGCTCTTTCTCTGCAAAGTGAACAGGATGACTGATCCGTGTACGTGAAAGAATGAATGGGGCCATGTATCGTGAGATTTTGAGTGCAAACCTCCTCCCATCAGCAAGGGCATTGAAGATGAAACAAGGCTGGGTCTCTCAGCATGACAATGATCCCAAACACACCACCCGGGCAACGAAGGAGTGGCTTCGTAAGAAGCATTTCAAGGTCCTGGAGTGGCCTAGCCAGTCTCCAGATCTCAATCCCATAGAAAACCTTTGGAAGGAGTTGAAAGTTCGTGTTGCCCAGCGACAGCCCCAAAACATCACTGCTCTAGAGGAGATCTGCATGGATACCAGCAACAGTGTGTGACAACCTTGTGAAGACTTACAGAAAACGTTTGACCTCTGTCATTGCCAACAAAGGATATATAACAAAGTATTGAGATGAACTTTTGATATTGACCAAATACTTATTTTCCACCATAATTTGCAAATAAATTCTTTCAAAAATCAGATAATGTGATTGTCTGGATTTGTTTCCACATTTTGTCTCTCATAGTTGAGGTTTACCTATGATGACAATTACAGGCCTCTCTCATCTTTTTAAGTGGGAGAACTTGCACAATTGGTGGCTGACTAAATACTTTTTTGCAACACTGTATATAATCTCAGTCATAGGAACAACAAATAAAAACATTCAACAAAATATGAGTATTAATTCTGACTGTTTAACTTAGGAGGACATACAATATGTAATTATATTGTCTCCATCTGACAGATAAAAAATAAAAGGAAGAAAGGGGTATCGGAGGATCGATCCTGGGAGGCACTCCAGGCCCAAGTGTGATGCGTGCCTCACCTTTCTGGCGTGACCTGACGCCTGTCACGGTGTGAAACAAAAAGTGTGAATTACCCGCATTCTCTCCCAAACCCCAGCCAGGTAATTGTATTGGCAAAGGGCAGAAAAAGAACTGATAGTTCCTTCTCCATGTAGTCAAACATTACCTGACCAAGTATGTTGGAGGGCACAGATCTCAGGGGAAATGACTCAGGCAGGGGATCAGAGGACAAAGCAAGCCTGCCAGGAATGCGTCAGAGCCCCGGTGAAATAAATGGTGTGGAGAAACGGGATAAGGCAGTTGTCTCCAGTTTACTATCGGGTCAATCTTCTGGAGAAGTAGGTTGTCTTATTCCAGAGCCAGAGGATACCGATCTAGACCTAGGACGTCTATGGCGTTGCGGGAATGGGCCAAGTCACATCTGTCTTGATCGGTCTTCTGGGGGATCCAGCCAGTTCAGGACATCAACCTGTTCTTGTTCAAGGAAGAAGAAGAAGTCAGGCAGCTGGTCTGGGTCTGATAGCACGAACCTGCTGTCGCCTCGAGTCACCTTGAGGCTGAAGGGGTGGCCCCAGGTATAGGAAGCCCCAGCTTGCCGTATGAGGTCAAGTAGAGGGCGCACTACACGGCGCATATACAGCGTATTGCAAGACAGATCTGGGAACAGGTGGATAGAGGCTCCGAAGAAGTCCACTGATCCCAGGCTCCAAGCCTTCCGCATTATTTCCTCTTTTAGGGTGTAATAGTGGACCCGGCAGAGAACATTTCGGGGGCGACTATCTCGGGCACCCGCCGGCCCCCCCATCCTGTGAACACGGTCCAGCTCAATTGGTGATGAGGTCCCTCTTCCTAAAACTTTACTGAGGACGGTTATGATAGTGGGTTTCAGGTCCGCTCCAGATGATGCTTCAGGTATGCCTTGCGATGTTATTTCTGCGACTGCAATTTTCGCTGTCCTCTATGCGGAGTTGCTGGTGGCGCAAGCGATGGAGCTGTGTCGCGGATGCGGATTCAAGTGCTGTTAAACGTGCCTCATGGTCATCTTGAGTAGTAGTTAGAGCTGACACTGCCACCTCATTAGCTGTGACTTTTTGTTTCAGGGCATTTAGTTCCACATGCAGGGAATCCTCCATTTTACTTGCCCATGATTCAAAATCTGCTCTAAAGGCAGAGAGGAGGGCTGTGGCTTCAGATCTAATGGGCTCCCCTGTCACAGGATGTGTGCCTGTCTGGGATTCCCCTGTGCCTGTGTCGTGTGGATTTACTGACCGCACAGAGGAGGCTGAGGTCTCTCCCCTGGGATCCTGGAGTCCCTCGGTGCTATCTTCACACTGGTGCGCTGCTGCTGGAGTGGGAGGAGGAGGCTTAGTCTTCCCCGTGCTGCGGCCGGGCGCCATCTTGTCCTTAGGGGTCCGTAGATCGAGCGGCGCCGTTCTCAGCAAGTACCGCTGTATGGTGCTTTGTTGTAAGTCTGTGGGCTCAGTGGGGTGAGAGCTTGCCACCGCCATGAGGATCGCGGGTGTGCAGTGTGTTTAAAATACCCTGCCACTGTCGGGAAGGCACGGAGCTCAGCGATGTGCGTCTTCAGCCATCCATGGTCGACCATGCCCCCTCTACCAACACATTTTTCCCCAGCACTGGTTTTCATTATCTATAGGACTGAGCCTTAACTACATGGATTACCAAAGCTGCTGATGTTCTCTCTCCCTTCCTTTTCTGGTCGGGAAGGGGACTATTTATGGTCATGACACATATATGAGGTGACCATGGCAGGTGTTGGGGTGGTGGAACCTACTATTGAGCAGCGTCTTGCTTTCTGGTGGAGGTTGACGACTCGGTACTCCACGGTTTAGTGGGGTGCGGTGTCGTCGATCGCACAGGTTGATTAATATAATCATATAATTATGCCCTTAAGGCTGTGTGTTATTTGGAGGCACGTTTTGCCAGTTTATTTCAAACTCTTTTTTTTACGCAGGTGTTATACATTTACTTGACCACTCACTGAGTGGCTGCCTCCCTCTTCCCCACAAAGTGATCTGGTCTTTCAGAAGCGTTCCAGATGCATTATAGTTATTCTAGATAGGGCTCTATCTAGAGGCAGATCATAACTCTTCCTATTCCACATCAATATATCAACAGATCCGCGCTTACAGACTAATTTACACCTGCAGCCCCCCTATGTGGGAAGGGGACACCTAAGTGATCCCCCAAAAATTGAAAATCAAAGTATAGGGAATGGTGCTGTGTTAGAACTAAGAGTGTGGCTGTAAATTAAACAAATGCTCAAGTGTATAAAATAATTACTATTTAGAAGTGAAAAAATATTTTGGTATGATCCAAAACTTCCACAAAAAAATCCATCCTTATTTTAGTGAAAACACCTTATTAAGTGATAAAGAAAATATGCTACTATATGTGCAAAAAATACCGCAAATATTAAAACAACACCATTATATAACATATATAAATCTTCACATTAATAAATATAAAGTGACAAGTGCCAGAAACAGTGGTTATCAAACCATAGTGCATTAATGTGCAATAACCATTTGCAATAATAAATCATTAATAATGTGTCAAATCGCAACTATGTATCAAAGAAAAAAATCCCATATGCTGTTTGGTGCAAAAATGTTCATAACAGTAATATAATGTGCCGTGCAGTCGTGCAAGAAATTCTTCTTTGATGGTAAAAAGCCGTGCTGTGATAACTGGTAGTCACCCCCCAATGTGGTTGTACTCACCGGAGCACTCCACCCCTGCAGGGGTACGAGCGTGTGATGTTGGTCCTGTCACTCCGGTCGTGTAGGTGCCAATTTCCTTCCACACGTCCCAATCCTAAAGGCAGCTGCTTACTTACAAGGAGGTGGGGACTTCCTGTCCCTTGATGTAGTAAAGGTCCCCACTGGGTATCCACTGGCTACTCTTCAACAGCACTGCTGCTACAGGTACTGGTCCCTCAAACCACCAGCTCTTCCAGGTCCAAAGTCTTGGATGCACACAGCTTCGGGTTTCTTAAACGCACACAGGCTTCAAGCCCCTCAATGCACACAGCGTCTGTCTTCACACAGAGCCACTCACTCACTAGGAGCCACTGCTCCAAATCCCTTTTTTTTCTTTGATACATAGTTGCGATTTGACACATTATTAATGATTTATTATTATTTTATTTATTATTATTATTTTGGCGCGGGGTTCCCCTTAATATCCATACCAGACCTGAAGGGCCTGGTATGGAATTTAGGGGGACCCCCACGCCATTTTTTTTTTAAATTTTGGTTCGGGGTTCCCCTGTGGGGAAATCCTATGCCGTTTTTATCAATGAACTCTTTTTTTTTTTTTTCTCAAACAAAAAGGTTTTTATTTCAGCAAAAATTATTACATACAGTTCCGGAACACATATGTCAGTGTATAAAGTAGCGGTACAATCAGACATAAAGACAATAAAGATTGCATCACTTTTCCCCCATAATCTCCCGATCAAGCATATTATAGTGTTTAATCCCTCTCATTAGTCTTCCACCTGCACACCTGTATCTTCAGCAAATCACAATACAATCGCTTATTCTTATTTATTTGCAACAGGACAATTAACAGATTCTCTAAAATAAACGGTCAATCACTAGGTCTACTGGCGCAAGTCCAGGGACCTCCAGCCACTGTGCCCAAAGCTTCTCAAATTTTTTTGATGTTCCCCTGTGTTGAAAAATAATTTTTTCCAAACGGATAGTGTTCCCCATTTGTATGATCCACTCCAGTTTCGTAGGAGGGTCTTCAGATTTACGGACAAGTCTAGCCGGTGTATAATGTACCCTGGAAAGTATATACAACTGGGACAGTTTTTGAGCAGCATTCAATGAGCACAGGGGGACCGCCTGTAGAGCCTCGTCCCACTGTTCCTCCTCAAACGCGCCAACATCCTGCTCCCACCTAGCCATAACCTTCAATGGCGAGTCTCCCAGAATTCAGAAGCATAGCGTAGCAGTCCGATATGAACCCTTTATATGTATTTATTTCAAGGAGGAAGTTAAAAACAGGTGCAAGATCTAGAGTCCAAATATCTGAACCCCCCTGGGCATCTATCACGTGTTTAAGTTGTTGATAGTAGAAGTTCATGGAGAGCGGCAACTGGAAGGAAAAAGGATCTCAGCTTGCCATCTTGAAATATATGTGTCATGTGTGATAACCCGTACTGCTTCCATTTCACTCCATATGGTATTTTTGCTATTTCCATGTAGTGATTATTTTCCCAAATTGGGCTATATTTAGTATACCCTTGTACTTTCTGTAGCATCCTGGCCTTGTTCCAAATCTTTTGCATAAGAGCATAAGTTGGAAAAAGTTTGTTGGATTTGTTATATTGCAGCGCCTCCAGCCCATCCAGGGCCCCACACTTGACCGTAAAGTGAAGTAGCTGGGCCGAGGAGTCCCGCAGATTTAGCTCTACTTCCTGTGTAGGCCGCAGAACTCTAGCAATGTGTTGTAGCTGGGCAGCTAAGTAATATACCCAAGGGTTAGGCAGCGCTAGGCCACCGTCATCCTTGGGACGCTGGAGTTGCTCAAGCTTAATTCTGGGTGGTTTTGAAAGCCATAAATCGGAAGAGTGAGTTAATAATTCTGAACTTTTTTAAAGTAATGACCATTGGGGAGTTGTGGAGTATATATAAGAGTTGGGGCATAAGGATCATTTTTATTAGATTGATCCTACCTACTTGTGATAACTTCAATTTGCTCCATACTTTGACCCAATCGCGACAACGTTTAATAAGAGGGGTTAGGTTTAGGTTAACATAGTCTAGGACATGGGGAGTGACTTGTATGCCTAGGTACTTAAGAGACGTCGATACCGGGATGTCCAGTATACTGTTTTGAGAGGAGGATAGCTCACGATCTAACAATAGGAGGGAGGACTTGGTCCAATTAATAACTAGACCCGAGTACTGCCCGAATCGGCCAATGACTCTCATTGCCTCTGACAGCGACGCTGACGTATCTCCAAGAAGCAGCATGGTGTCATCAGCATACATAATAACTTTCTCCTGGACACCTCCGTATCGAAACCCCTGTATTAAGGGGTTACTGCGTATCATAGAAGCCAAAGGCTCTATGGCCAAGGCAAATAAGAGGGGAGACAGAGGGCAGCCCTGTCTCGTACCTCTGTATAAATTGAAGGGTGCGGAAATCCGACCTCCCTCTCTAATGACTGCCACCGGGGAGGAGTATAATAACTGTACCCATTTAATGTAGTTATCCCCAATCCCAAACTTCCTCATTACTGCCCATAGGTAGTCCCATTCGACGCTATCAAACGCCTTATGGGCGTCCAGGGAAAGCAGGGCTCTATCCCCCCTATTATCTGACTGGGATTGGATATTGAGAAAAAGTCTGCGCAAATTTATCGCAGTCGATTTCTGGGGCATGAAGCCGGATTGGTCTGAATGTATTATGGTGGATATGACTTTGTTCAGACGTAACGCCAATACCTTGGCGAGAATCTTCACATCATTTTGTAAAAGCGAGATCGGACGATACGATCCCGGGTCCAGTGGGTCTTTGTTGGGCTTTAATATCAGGACTATGCTTGCTCTGGTCATTGACTGGGGGAGGTCGCCACTTTGTTTTGCTGCATTAAATACCTTCAGCAGGTGTGGGAGTATACATTCCCCATACTGTTTGTAAACTTCAATGGGGAGCCCATCGTCCCCCGGAGCTTTAGAGTTGGGGAACAAACTGGTCGCCACCTGTAGTTCATCAATAGTGATAGGGTCATCCAGCTTAGTACGAGATGCCTCAGATAAACTGGGCAGCTGGATTTCATCTAAGTATTCAGTGAGCGAGTCCTGTGAGTATGTTTGTTTAGATTGGTATAAAGAGGAGTAAAATCTCACCAATTCTGCTAGGATCTGGTCTGGGCTATTGGTTATTCCTCCCCGATGAGAGCGTAGTGCTCCAATCGAAGGAGAGGTCCGATGGGAGTGGGCAATGGTTGCTAACAGACGACCAGTGTGCTCTCCCTCCTCATAGTGTGCAGTTTTTTGAAAAAACCTCTTTCTCTCTGCTGTAGATGATGTGACCTTATATAGCGCCTCTTGCGCCGAAAGCCATGCATCCTTATTAGCTGGGGTTGGATCAGCAATAAACTGTCCCTCTAATTCCTCTGCCACATGTTCTATTCCCTCCCTCTGAGCATGGGTCTTCCTTTTAACTGCTTGAATTTCAGCGATAAAAATACTTCGAAGGACTGCCTTAAAGGCCTCCCAGGATAAAGCAGATGAAGCTTCATTGGCATGAATCCGCCAGTACTCTGCAATATGGAGTTCTATTTGCTCATGGGAAGGGAAGAGATTCAGCCAAAATGCATTCATCTTCCACGGAGCCTTAGCCGTCGCGGAAGGAGGACGCACCTCTAGGGTCACAATCAATGGTGAATGATCAGATACACTTCTAATAGCATATGTCACTGTCGAGATGTAGCGAACCGCTACCCCCGAACACAGACAAAGGTCTATCCGTGATAGAGAGGAGTGGCCCCTGGAGAAACAAGAGAACTGACGCACCTCTGGATTCCCTGCTCTCCAAGGGTCCTTCCATCCCACCTCCTCCATAAACTTACTGAGTGCCGTACGACCCCCACCCCGTCCACTCGCTACTGGTGGGTGCTTGTCTAGAAATGGATCAGTGTAGTTATTAAAATCTCCGAAGGCATACAGTGGGACCTCAGGATATTTAACTTGGTATGCTAGTAGGGCTCTCACTACTTGGTTGTTATACGGAGGAGGCACATACACAAAGGCTAATATACATTTAAGAGTAGATAACCTACACAAAAGGAATACATATCTCCCTTCTTGATCAATTTCGGAGCCGAGCTCCTCATATTCTATGGAGCTATGCACCAATACACTCACACCACGAGAGTATGAGGTATGGGTGGAATGGTATGCCTTACCCACCCAACGAAAACCAATGCAAGACAATAAGTCCTTGGTGAGGTGGGTTTCCTGCAGGGCGCAGATAGGAGACGTTTCCGAAGTAACGATGATACCATTGTCCTCTTCAGGGGGTCATGTAACCCTCTGACGTTCCATGAAAGCACAGTTACTGTTGTCATCTCGGATTGAAGAAAAAATGGCTGATAACCCACTGCTTACTCCTCCCATATTCACAGGAAGGAGATAGGGGGGCTGCTATGTGACATCTGAGTGGGAATGCTGGATAAGTGAGTATCTTGAGGGAGAGCAAAAGGGCCATGTCGTCACCCGCATGACACTGTAGCTTTACAGTTCCGGAGTAAATCTGCATAGATGAAGAAAAACAAAAACCCAAGACGCACAACGGTGCGGCAAACAAACATGGGGGCCTCTTCTGAGCCAGGTTACGCACCTGCAACAGCTCAACACGTAGAAGGGCCCACTTGCTTTGTAATCCAGGACTCCAAAATGTCAAAAAAAATGACAAACCTTTGTAGGACAACTGGTCCCATAGGCCATCCAGGAGCTCCTGGACCTCCTGCCCAAAGTACCTGATGGGTGCTGACATGTACTTCATCAGGGTGTAACTTGAATCCGAGCTCGCATTACTTAATGAAGAAATCAGTGTGCGTTTAAGGCACTACCCCCATCCGGGGGAGGAATATGAAAAAGACCTGTACTGGTATTAATGGCGTCAATCAAGTTCCATGCCTGGTCTCCGCTCTTGTCTAAATTCGCTTTCGTTGGCATCCAGCCAGTCAGAGGCCTCCGCCGGGTGTTCAAAGAAGTGTGCTTGACCCCGTAGAGTAATTCTAAGTTTCGCTGGATACAGCATTGCGTAGGAGGTTTGTAGCTTTTGTAAGCGTTTTTTAATTTCAGTGAAACGTACACGATTTTTCTGAACCGCAGCGGAGAAATCGGGGTAGAAGGAAATTCGGGTACCATTGTATTGAACATTCCTTTTCTCTCTGGCTAGCCACAAAATAATCTCTCTATCCCGGTAGTTTAGAAGACGGACGAGGAGGGTGCCCCGGGGGGAGGGGTCTGGTGGGTACTCTGTGCGCCCGTTCCACAGCATATAGGTGGGTAAAGGCATCCTTGCCAAATACATCCATCATCCATTGTTCTATAAACTGCGTGGGATCACGGCCCTCTGCTTTCTCAGGAAATCCCAAGATGCGCACGTTATTGCGTCTGAGGCGGTTTTCAAAATCCTCAGCATCCTCAGCACGTGTGTCAGTGGCTCTTGCTAATCGTGTGGTAGCTTGGGATTCTCTGATCATATGGGGAAGCTTATCCTCTATTTCACTTATTCTGCTTTCTGCTGCAGTGGTCCGTTCTCGGATCTTCTGGATGTCTTGCCTAAGGAGACTAACCTCCTCTTTTAAGCCCCCAAATCGTGCCTGCAAGTTATTGACAGAGGCTGTGCATTTGTTCACCGCTCTCAGTATGGCTGCAAGTGTGGGCTGTTCACCTCCCTCCTCCTCCTCACAATCATCAGGCTCCTCAGCTACACCGCTGTTAATGTCTTCCTGTGTTATAATGGCGCCTGCCCCCTGTGTTCTCTCCCCCTCCTCCTCATCAGGATCATTGTGTATACCAAAGTCACAGTGGGACTGAGCTGCCAGCAGGCCGGATTTATCATTAAGTTTCTGGGTATAGTACCTCATGTCCTTAGGGTGTTCAGCGGAGCCGTCCTTCAGGCTTTTCTGCTGTTTGTTCTGTGTCTCTTTCAGTTTATCAGTGCCACGCTTCTGTGCTGATGGCGGAGCGGCGCCATTTTGCTGATCCATCCTCGATCCTTCTCCCCTCTGTCCTCGGGTCATCATACCCTCTGCACGGACCGGAGCAAGTGCGGAATGTAGCGGGGACTTTCCCAGGGCTGGTAAGTAGCTTTTGGGTCGGAATTAGCGCCGGAAACCGGATCAATTCAGGGTCACTGTGGGAGCTCTGTGACTAAGCGTCTGCTCAAATGCCGCGCTGGCCACGCCCCCCATCAATGAACTCTTATGTGTATTGTCGGACCGACAATTCATTAATAGCTGTGAGTAGTTTTAAATGACTTTTTTTCCTTTGAAATGTCACTTTGCTGTCAGACTGTTCCAAACACAGGAAACATGCGCCCCTTTACAGACATACTATAGACACCCCCCAGGTACAAATTTTAAGGAATATTACACTTTTATTGTTTCACGTCAGGCATTATTAAAATCACTGCTCCTGAAAAAACGGCCGTTTTTAAAACTTTTTTTTGCATTGATACATGTCCCTTGGGGCAGGACTTAGGTCCCCAAACACTTTTTATGACAATAACTTGCATATAAGCCTTTAAAATTAGCACTTTTGATTATTCATGTTCGAGTCCCATAGACTTTAACGGTGTTTGCGTGTTTGAACAAATTTTTTGCCTGTTCGCATGTTCTGGTGCGAACTGAACAGGGAGGTGTTCGGCTCATCCCTACTCCTGAGTCTGCATCATGGCCTACGCCTCCCTGGGTCGCAACCCTACGGTATTTTCACACAACGTAAGGGGGCTGAATATCCTGGAAAAGCGCACTACCCTGCTTAGAGAAATTAGAAAAGGTAAGCCGCATTTCGTGCTGTTGCAAGAGACACATTTTAAGACTTATCATGTGTCTAGATTTACCGACTCAACTTTCACTAGGGCGTTCCACGCCACCAATGACCACACAAAATCAAAAGGGGTCTCAACCTTAGTGAGTAAGGATGCACCCTTTGAATTGACAGAACAACTGATAGACCCAGAAGGCAGGTTTCTATTCCTAAAAGGGAAATACGAGGGTTTACGCATTACTATAGCAAATGTATACTTCCCAAACAAGGCCCATTTGACTTTTTGCAAACACATAGATTGAATAATGATAAAAAAAAAAGTTGTCACTAAATGATATATTGCTTACACATACCATGGTTATATGTGAAATTGCACCCCAAAATACATTTAGCTGCTTCTCCTGAGTATGGGGATACCACATGTGTGGGACTTTTTGGGAGCCTAGCCGCGCACAGGGCCCCGAAATCCAAGCACTGCCTTCAGGTTTTCTAAGGGCATACATTTTTGATTTCACTCCTCACTACCTATCACAGTTTTGAAGGCCATAAAATGGCAAGATGGCACAAAACCCCCCCAAATGACCCCATTTTGGAAAGTAGACACCCCAAGCTATTTGCTGAGAGGCATGTTGAGTCCATGGAATATTTTATATTTTTACACAATTTGCGGGAAAATTACAAACTTTTTTTTTTTTTTTGCACAAAGCTGTCACTAAATGATATATTGCTCACACAGGCCATGGGCATATGTGGAATTGCACCCCAAAATACATTCTGCTGATTCTCCTGAGTATGGGGATACCACATGTGTGGGACTTTTTGGGAGCCTAGCCGCGTACGGGGCCCTGAAAGCCAAGCACCGCCTTCAGGATTTCTAAGGGCATAAATTTTTTATTTTACTCCTCACTACCTATCACAGTTTTGAAGGCCATAAAATGCCCAGAAAGTAGACACCCCAAGCTATTTGCTGAGAGGCATGGTGAGTATTTTTCAGCTCTCATTTGTTTTTGAAAATGAAGAAAGACACAGAAAAATGTATTTTTTTTTCTTTTTTCAATTTTCAAAACTTTGTGACAAAAAGTGAGGTCTGCAAAATACTCACTATACCTCTCAGCAAATAGCTTGGGGTGTCTACTTTCCAAAATGAGGTCATTTGGGGGGGTTTTGTGCCACCTGGGCATTCCATGGCCTCCAAAACTGTGATAGGCAGTGAAGAGTGAAATCAAAAATTTACACCCTTAGAAACCCTGAAGGCGGTGCTTGGTTTTCGGGGTCCCGTACGCGGCTAGGCTCCCAAAAAGTCTCACACATGTGGTATCCCTGTAGTCAGGAGAAGCAACAGAATGTATTTTGGGGTGTAATTTCACATATTCCCATGGCATGTTTGAGCAATATATCATTTAGTGACAACTTTGTGCAAAAAAAAAAAAAAATTTGTCTTTTTCCCGCAACTTGTGTCACAATATAAAATATTCAATGGACTCGACATGCCTCTCACCAAATAGTTTGGGGTGTCTACTTTCCAAAATGGGGTCATTTAGGGGGGTTTTGAACTGTCCTGGCATTTTATGCACAACATTTAGAAGCTTATGTCACACATCACCCACTCTTCTAATCACTTGAAGACAAAGCCCTTTCTGACACTTTTTGTTTACATGAAAACATTTTTTTTTGCAAGAAAATTACTTTGAACCCCCAAACATTATATATTTTTTTAAAGCAAATGCCCTACAGATTAAAATGGTAGGAGGGTGGGAGCTTCCGTTTTTTTTCTTTCACACAGTATTTGCGCAGCGATTTTTCAAATTCATTTTTTTTTTGGAAAAAACACACTTTTTAAAATTTTAATGCACTAAAACACACTATATTGCTGAAATGTTTGATCTTAGGCCGAGTACATGGATACCAAACACGACATGCTTTAAAATTGCGCACAAACGTGCAGTGACAACAAACTAAATACATCTTTAAAAGCCTTTACAGGTTACCACTTTAGATTTACAGAGGAAGTCTACTGCTAAAATTACTGCCCTCGATCTGACCTTTGCGGTGATACCTCACATGCATGGTGCATTTGCTGTTTACATTTGACGCCAGACCGACGCATGCGTTCGCCTTTGCGCGAGAGCAGGGGGGGACAGGGGTGCTGCTTTTTTTTTTTGCTTTATTATTTTTTTGCTTTTTTATCTTATTTTTAAACTGTTCCTTTCATTTTTTTTTTAATCATTTTTATTGTTATCTCGGGGAATGTAAATATCCCCTATGATAGCAATAGGTAGTGACAGGTACTCTTTTTTTGAAAAAATTGGGGTCTATTAGACCCTAGATTTCTCCTCTGCCCTCAAAGCATCTGACCACACCAAGATCGGTGTGATAAAATGCTTTCCCAATTTCCCAATGGCGCGGTTTACATCAGGCGAAATCTAAGTCATGAAATGCTCGTAGCTTCCGGTTTCTTAGGCCATAGAGATGATTGGAGCCATTCTGGTCCCTGATCAGCTCTATGGTCAGCTGGCCGAATCACCGGCTGCGTTCTCGGGTTCCCTGTTGGGACAGGAGAGCCAGAGAAAAACATGGAAGACGGTGGGGGGGGGGGCATTCCCATTCCCTCCCACTGCTTGTAAAAGCAGTCTAGAGGCTAATTAGCCACTAGGATTGCTTTTACATGAAAGCCGACCGCTGGCTGAAAAGAATGATACCAAGATGATACCTAAACCTGCAGGCATCATTCTGGTATAACCCCTCAAAGTCCAGCAACATACCAGTACGTTGCTGGTCCTTGTTGGGCATATATTGTAAACTTTTTTTTCATGCAGCCTGTGGGCTGAACGAAAAAAAGAGATTGATTGGTGGGTATGCCCACCATTAGAATACCTCCCTTCATCCACCCACTTCTAATGATGGGCATACATGCACCGTTTATATATGCCGAAGCATGGGGGCATCCACCCGCAAAAGGTAGGAGCAAATCGCTCCACCGCCCCTGCTGCCCCCATGCTTCGGTATATATGCTCTTTTTTTTAACTATGGTGGTGAAATCACCTCCGACAGCGCTGGAGTCACGGCTTTATGTATCGTGGGAGCAAACGCTGTTGCTGTCAAGATAAATAAATCTGCAGCTGAATGGCGTACCTGAAAACAAAAAAATGGTTAACAATAAAAGACAGTAAAAAATTGCATACCTATAAAGCAAACATGATAAAACATAACAATAAAACATCACAGAACAGAATACAGTAAAAAAGAGCAAAACAATAGAGAGAGAATAGAGAGAGAACAATAAAAGGACAACTATTTTTGTTTTTTTTATTTTATATATTTTTTTGTGTTTTTTTTTTACTTTTTAAAATTTTTTTTACACTTTTTTTTGTAACTGTAACTTTTGTAACTGTAACCGGTTCCAGGTTCGGGTCTCTCAAAATGCGATGGCATCTTGGGAGACCCTGTGAAAGTGTGCCTAGTTTGTGCAGTGCTGTACCCTACGCTAATACTCAACTAGTGTATGGTAGCGTTCAAAACATTCACCAATGCAAAGACCAGGATTGTCAGGACAGGAGGGACAATAATAGCGGGTGTCACGCCTATATCCGCGCTTGCTGGAGACACGACATTCTTTATTATCCCTCCACTTCATAGCAAGCAAGTTATTACACTTGAAGCAGGCTCTCTCCCCCAGCCTAAGACGGGAATCTACAAGCCGCTGGGGAAAGCCCCGGCGATTAGGTCGCACGGTGCCACATGCTCCAATCTGCTGATCAAACAAGTGACTAAAAAGTGACACGCTCGTGTAAAGATTGTCCACATATAAGTGGTACCCCTTTCCGAATAAGGGTGACACCAAGTCCCACACAATCTTGCCAGCGCTTCCTATGTAGTCAGGGCAGTTTTTCGGGTCTACGTGGCTATCTTTTCCCTCGTAAACCATAAAACTACATGTATAGCCTGTGGCCCTGTCACAGAGCTTATACATCTTGACCCCGTATCTGGCACGCTTGCTGGGAAGGTACTGTTTGAATGACAAGCGGCCAGAAAACTTAATCAGGGACTCATCAACGCAGACAAATTGATGGGGAGTAAACAAGTCTGCAAAACGTTGGCTGAAGTGGTTTACGAGGGGCCGAATTTTGTAGAGCTGATCGTATTCAGGGTCTCCACGAGGACGACAGAGTTCATTGTCATTGAAGTGCACGAACCGCAAGATCTGCTCGTATTGTCCCCTGGTCATGGAGGCAGAGAAAAAGGGCATATGGTTAATTGAGTCAGTGGACCAATATGACCGCAACTCACTCTTTTTAGTTATGCCCATGTTGAGGGAAAGGCCCAGAAAGAGCTTAAATTCAGAAACCGTAATTGGTCTCCAATCTCTGGCAAGGGAGGACTGGGGAATAGTGGCGATGTGTTGACCAGCGTACAAATTGCTTTTGTCCACAATAGATCTATAAAGATCTTCGGTGAAAAACAGTGAATAAAAATCAAGTGACGTAAAATCAACTGTTTCCACCTGAATGCCGGGTTGGCCAGTGAATGGGGGAAGTACGCGTGCTGCAGAAGTGGTGGGTTCCCAATTCGGATTGGCAAATGCAGCAGGAAGGGCACTATGGGCACGACGGGCCTGTGTTCGTCTTTTTGGTGGCAGCAGGACACTACTTGTGCTTGGCACCTCACCAGCTTGAACTGCACTTATGGGACTCACCACGTCACCACGTGATACTGCAGTGCTGGATTGACTACAACCAGGGTGTACTAGGCCGCTGGTGCTTGCCAGTTCACCAGAAGGAATAGCGTCGCTAATTCTGCTCTGCTCCATACGAGGGACCTGCGGTTCTTGCATAATGACAGAAGAAGAAGATTGGGGTCTGGTACGCCTGACCTTGGCAGGGACCACAACTCCGTCGTCAGAGCTATCTGTGATGGAGCCGCTGTCCTCTACAGGATCGTATTTTGAGCCTGAATTGGACAGATGAGTGACTTCCTCTTCACTATCTGTCATGCTCAGAAACGTGTAGGCCTCTTCACTAGTGTGCCTTCGATTTGTCATTTTGGGCTCTAAATTTAGTGGTACACTAGTGAGACTCATAGGTAAAAAAGCTCCTGACTGTTAGCAACTGTATCAAAACGCTACCAAAAAAACTGTTAGCGATCGCAGGGATCAGGCCTGACTCTGTGAACGCTGCAGTTATGTGTGTTTAGTGTTTTGTAAGTGACAGTGATCGATCGATACTGCACTTGGGTGGGCTGGGCTGGGCGGAGGGGCTAAACGCAGGTGCTAGCAGGTGTCTGGGCTGATCCTGCTAACACTGCGTTTTTGGGAACCCTAAACTGCTGGGGACGCTAGTATAGATCTGATCAAATCAGATATTAATCCGTTCACTATACCACTAAGGGAGGTGTATGCTGCGTGCGTGGGTGTTAGCGGGAATGGCACTAACCTGCCTGGGGCGACGCAGACCCTATCTGACCCTAAAACTTAACTTATATCACCGCCAGGCGATCAGGGGGTTAAACCTTTATTAGGTAATAAACGGCAGGTGCCCTGAAACTATAAAAAACTAACTAACTAACCAGCGTCACCCGTAACAGTTATACGATGATCACTGGTGAAAGGGTTAACTAGGGGGCAATCAGGGGGTTAAAACCTTTACTAGGTAGTATATGGGGGTCCCTAATGTTATAAAGCGCTGACAGCGAACCTAAATACTTACCTCCCTAACTGGCGTCACCTGTGACACTAATACAGCGATCAGAAAAACGATCGCTTAGTGACACTGGCGACGGGGGGGTGATCAAGGGGTTAAAACTTTATTAACTGCCCTACCACTTATAACTGTCACAAAATGACACCAATGCAATAATCAGAAAAAAAAACTGCTATTGGTGTCACTGTGACAGGGGGTGCAGGGGGGTGATCGGGGGTGACAGGGGGGTGAGATGTGTGCCTAGAGTGTTCTACTGTTAGTATAGTGTTGTGCAGACTTACTTGGATGTCTTCTCTCCTCGGCGCTGGAACGAAAAGACCGACACGAGGAGAGATGACATCACTTCCTCTGCCGCTGTTTACATTACAGCAGCAGAGGAAGATTGTCATTCGTTGGGAGCGATCGCGAGGGGGTGGCCACGAATGAGTGGCCTCCCCCTCAGCACGGATCGCTCCCCTAATGATGCCGACCGCCTCGGGCCCGCGGGAGGCAAATCACGCACCAGGTAAGTGATTTTGCCCGCCCGTGCCATTCTGCTGCAGTATATCTGCGTTAGGCGGTCGGCAAGTGGTTAAACACATAAAATCACTTCTACACTCCCTTCAGTTAGAGGACTCATGGAGATTTCTCAACCCAGATGGCCGAGACTACACTTTTCACTCGATTCCACAATAGAAATATGCCCATCTAGACTATCTTTTCATTACACAGAATGACCTTCCCATCCTAACAGAGACCCATATAGGGATACAATCAATCTCGGATCACGCTCCATTAGCCTTAACTCTGGACTTGACTAAGTCACCTCCAAAATCCCAGACCCGGAGACTTAACTCCTCCATAATTTCGGACCCACATCTCTTGACCAAGTTAACAGGCACCCTCAAAGACTACTTCGACCATAACAACATACCAGAGACGGATCCCCTAGTGATATGGGAGGCTCACAAATGTACACTAAGGGGGGAATTGATGAAATTAGGTTCTCACCGCAAAAGGCAAAGAGAGAAAGAAATCAAACACCTGTCAGAGCGAATACACAAACTAGAATCTCTACACAAACAATCCCTCTCGATCAATTCTGCCACAGAGCTGCTAGATGCCAGGAAAACATTACAGCAAATCCTTGACACTAGAACTAAACGCTTCCTGTTCTTCAAGAAAAAGTTATACTATGAATCTGGCAACAAATCGGGTAGGACCCTGGCTAAAGCGCTTAGGGAACACACATATGGCAACACTATCATGGGCATCAGACGAGCACCTAGCTCGTTGGATGTTACCACAGAGGCAATTGCAAACCACTTACACACCTTTTATACTGACCTTTATAATTTACCAAAGCAACACAGACAACCAGGAATGTTGGGTGACAGGGCTCAGATCCTACGAGACTTTCTAGACAATAGTGGACTCCCTTCACTAGATGGTTTAGACGCTAATTCCCTCGAAAGTCCGATAGACGCAAGCTTTCTGCTTTTATAACGGTCTTGCCGAAACCAGGTAAGGACCTCTCAGAGTGTGCAAGTTATCGCCCCATATCCTTTCCGCAGCCTTTGACACTATCGAGCATCAAATCCTGGGAGACCGCATGAAATACCTTTTTGGATGTAGTGGCACTGTCCTCCGTTGGATCAACTCCTTTCTCACGGATAGGACCCATCAAGTGTAGATGATGTCAATGGAACCACTTCTCTATGGAGTCCCACAGGGCTCGGCATTGTCGCCCCCGCTATTCAACTGCTATATGCGCCCCTCGCTGCCATTATTGCTACACACAAATTAGCATGCCAGATCTACGCAGATGACACGCGATTCTGGCTGACGCTGACCATGGGCCAAATATGCACCTACAACTGAGAATTGGCCTCATTCACATACAAAAATGGATGGCCGATAACAAGCTAGGCCTTAATGAAGTGAAGACCGAGGGGATGCTGGTGGGTCCTCAATCAACCATCAATTTTCTCTTGGCCTGGCCCACTTATTCTGCCCCATCCCAACGCCGGCAAAACAGGTCAAGAACCTAGGTATTATCTTTGATCCCTGCCTGTCATTTATACCTCACGCAAAACTCTGTATCAAAAACTCCAACTTCTTTATACAGAGACTCCAGAAAATTAAAGATCTGTTTTTGCACGAAAACCGGCTAACTCTTGTACAGGGCCTTGTGCATTCCTGGTTAGCTTGCTCTAACATCTTTTTTCTTGGACTTCCATTGAAGTGGCAAAAAAAATTGCAAGAAATTCAGGATCAAGCTGCTCGCCTGGTCTCCGGATGCGCCAGAACAGACCACATCTCCCGTGATGGAAAAACTGCACTGGCTTCCTATCGCCAAGCGAGTACTATTCAAGGCAATGTGCTATATGTATAGGGCACACCGGAAACTGCAGGCAGCTGCAGTATTTGCAAAGTAGTGTAGTGCATCCTCTGCACAGTGTGCACCTAAAGCTACCTGAAGAAAATTGGTGGTGTTCTTTTGATCCTATTAGTACCGCAGGCAGCTGTAGTATTTACAAGTTAGTGTAGTGCTCCTCTGCACAGTGTGCACCTAAAACTACCTGAAGAAACTTGGTGGTGTTCTTCTGATCCTATTAGTACAGTACCGCAGGCAGCTGCAGTATTTACAAGTTAGTGTAGAGCGTCCTCTGCACAGTGTGCACCTAAAGCTACCTGAAGAAAATTGGTGGTGTTCTTCTGATCTTATTAGTATCGCAGGCAGCTGCAGTATTTACAAGTTAGTGTAGTGCATCCTCTGCACAGTGTGCACCTAAAGCTACCTGAAGAAAATTAGTGGTGTTCTTCTGATCCTATTAATACCACAGGCAGGCAGCTACAGTATTTACAGTTAGTGTTGTGTGTCCTCTGCACAGTGCGCACCTAAAGCTACCTGAATTAAATTGGTGGTGTTCTTCTGATCCTATATTAATACCACAGGCAGGCAGCTACAGTATTTACAGTTCGTGTAGTGCGTCCTCTGCACAGTGTGCACCTAAAGCTACCTGAAGAAAATTGCTGTTGTTCTGCTCCTATTAATACCACAGACAGGCAGCTACAGTATTTACAGTTAGTGTACTGTGTCCTCTGCACAGTGTGCACCTAAAGCTACCTGAATAAAATTGGTGGTGTTCTTCTGATCCTATATTAATACCACAGGCAGGCAGCTACAGTATTTACACTTAGTGTACTGTGTCATCTGCACAGTGTACACCTAAAGCTACCTGAATAAATTTAGTGGTGTTCTTCTGATCCTATTAATACCACAGGCAGGCAGCTACAGTATTTACAGTTAGTGTACTACGTCCTCTGCACAGTGTGCACCTAAAGGTAGCTGAAGAAAATTGCTGTTGTTCTGCTCCTATTAATACCACAGACAGGAAGCTACAGTATTTACAGTTAGTGTACTGTGTCCTCTGCACAGTGTGCACCTAAAGCTACCTGAATAAAATTGGTGGTGTTCTTCTGATCCTATATTAATACCACAGGCAGGCAGCTACAGTATTTACAGTTAGTGTACTGCCTCCTCTGCACAGTGTGCACCTAAAGCTACCTGAATAAAATTGGTGGTGTTCTTCTGATCCTATATTAATACCACAAGCAGGCAGCTACAGTATTTACAAGTTAGTGTAGTGTGTCCTCTGCACAGTGTGCACCTAAAGCTACCTGAAGACAATTGCTGTTGTTCTGCTCCTATTAATACCACATGCAGCTACAGTATTTACAGTTAGTGTACTGTGTCCTCTGCACAGTGTGCACCTAAAGCTACCTGAATAAAATTGGTGGTGTTCTTCTGATCCTATATTAATACCATAGGCAGGCAGCTACAATATTTACAGTTAGTGTACTGCGTCCTCTGCACAGTGTGCACCTAAAGCTACCTGAATAAAATTGGTGGTGTTCTTCTGATCCTATTAATACCACAGGCAGGCAGCTACAGTATTTACAGTTAGTGTACTGTGTCCTCTGCACAGTGTGCACCTAAAGCTACCTGAAGAAATTTGCTGTTGTTCTGATCCTATATTAATACCACAGGCAGGCAGCTACAGTATTTACAGTTAGTGTACTGACCCATTTGCCCTGTTTGGCTCACGTCCTTAACTTGGTGGTGCAGCGGTTCTTGGGCAGGTACCCGGGCTTACAGGATGTCCGGGGCAGGCCAAGAAGGTCTGTGTGCATTTCCGCAGGTCATATAATGCCAGTGCTCGGCTGGCTGACCTCCAAAAGGAACTGCCTAATCTGTGACATGCCCACCAGGTGGAACTCAACGTTGGCCATGCAGCAGCGGCTGCACATGCAGCAGAGGGCCATCAATGAGTACCTGTGCGACTATGGCACCAGGACAGCGTCAGGGGAGCTTGTTTTTTTTCCCCACGCCAGTGGGCCATGATCAGGGATGCATGAACTGTCCTGTCACCATTTGAGGAGGCCACGAGGATGGTGAGCAGTGACAGTGCATGCATCAGTGACACTGTCCCCCTTGTTCACCTGTTGGAGCACACGCTGCATGGAATAATGGACAGGGCACTTGAGGCAGAACAGAGGCAGGAAGAGGAGGACTTCCTTAGCTCTCAAGGCCCCCTTTATCCAGACAGTGTTCCTGCGTGCCTGGCGATCACACAGGAAGAAGACGAGGAGGAGGAGGAGGAAGAGGAGGATTGTGTCAGCATGGAGGTGGAGCCCGGCACTCAGCATCAGCAGCAGTCTTTAAGGGATCATTTACAGTCCCAAGAAACCCATGGACTTGTACGTGGCTGGAAGGGGGTGGCTGCGGATCATGTCGTCCTTAGTGACCCAGAGGACCCCGGACCGAATGCCTCAGCAAACCTACGCTGCATGGCCTCCCTGATCCTGCAAAGCCTGCGGAAGGATGCTCATATTCCTGGTATCAAGGACAGGGATCAATACTGGCTGGCAACCCTCCTTGATCCACGTTACAAGGGTAAGGTTGAAGACCTTATCTTGCCGTCGCAGAGGGAGCAGAGGATGAAACATCTTCGGGAGGCCTTGCAGAAAGGTCTGTGCAACGCGTTCCCATAGACTGGGAGGTTACAAACTCCTGTTCCTGGACAACGTGTTGCTGAGGCTTTGGTCAGTCAAAGAAGGAGCGGTGGATAAGGTGGACGCCTGACCGATGCGTTCAGACAATTTTTCAGTCCGCAGCCCCAAGGTATGATCGCTTCCAGCAACCAAGCGTCTGTTTTACATGGTGCAGGAATACCTAGGGTCAAGATCTGACTTGGACACCTTTCCCACCGAAAATCCTCTGGGTTACTGGGTCTTGAGGATGGATCACTGGCCAGAGATTGCACAGTATGCAATTGAGCTACTGGCCTGTCCTGCATCCAGCGTTCTTTCGGAACGCACATTCAGTGCTGCTGGAGGCTTTGTAACCGATCACAGGGTGCGCCTGTCCACCGACTCGGTCGATCGATTGACCTTCATAAAAATTAATCAGTCTTGGATCACCACCAGCTACCAAGAACCTGATGCTGATGTAACCGAATAATTTTTTTTGAAATGTCAGATCCCTTCAAGACTGCCTATGCTGATGCTGAGTGACTATCCTGTTATGCTGAGTGACTATCCTCTTCCTCCTCAATGATCATGCTGATAGACTGTAAGAATATTTTTGTTTCTGGGCGCCGTCACCAGTGGCTAAGGCCCAATTTTTCAGCCCCTGTTTAACAGGGGCATGTAATTACAATTTTTGTTGCAATATTTTGCAAGGAGGGTTCGTTGCTGCGCTCAACTAGAGTATTTGTGAGGGGTTGCAGTGTTGTGGCACCAGCACCAGTGTCTAAAGCCCAATTTTTCAGCTCCTGTTTAACAGGGGCAAGTAATTACAATTTTTGATGCAATACTTTGCAGCAGGGCTTGTTCCTCCGCTCCAACTAAAGTATCTGTGAGGGGTTGCAGTGTTGTGGCACCAGCACCAGTGCCTAAGGCCCAATTTTTCAGCCCCTGTTTAACAGGGCATGTAATTACAATTTTTGATGCAATACTTTGCAGCAGGGCTCATTCCTGCGCTCCAACTAGAGTATCTGTGAGGGGTTGCAGTATTGTGGCACCAGCACCAGTGTCTAAGGCCCAGTTTTTCAGCCCCTGTTTAACAAGGGCATGTAATTACAATTTTTGATGCAATACTTTGCAGCAGGGCTCGTTCCTGCGCTCCAACTAGAGTATCTGTGAGGGGCTGCAGTGTTGTGGCACCAGTGTCTAAGGCCCAATTTTTCTGCCCCTGTTCAACAGGGACATGTAATTACAATTCTTGATCTAATATTTCACAGCAGGGCCCGTTTCTGCGCCCACCAAGAGTAACTGTGAGGACTTACAGTGTTGTGGCACCAGCACCACCACCACCAAAGGCCCAATTTTTCTGCTCCTGTTCAACAGGTGCATGTAATTACAATTCTTGATCAAATATTTCACAGCAGTCCCCGTTCCAGCTCCCACCAAGAGTAACTGTAAGGACTTACAGTGTTGTGGCAACACCAACACCTAAGGCCGCAATTTCTGCAGAGTATATAGGGCAAGCCCCTACTTTCAAACATCCAACTTACAAACTACTCCTACTTGCAAACGGAAGGAGACAACAGGAAGTGAGATTAAATCTACCCCTAGGAAGGGAAATTCTCTCCTAAATTTGCCCCGTACACACGGTCGGACTAGGATTTTTTCTGACGGATGTTGGCTCAAACTTGTTTTGCGTACACATGGTCGCACAAAGTTGTTGGAATTTCCGATCGCCAACAACGCGGTGACGTCAAGCACGTACGACGAGACTAGAAAAGGCCAGTTCAGAACCAAGCGCGGCACCCTTTGGGCTCCTTTTGCTAATCTGGTGTTAGTAAAAGTTTGGTGAGAGACGATTCGCGCTTTTTCAGACTCGTGGCTTTCAGATCGTTTTCTGCGGTTCAGTTTGTGCTGGTGGGTTTGTATCTGCTCTTCAGTGCATGCAAGCAAGTTCCGCGTGACTTATAGTCATTGTGTTCTTGTTCGTTCGTTACTGTTTTTCAGGTCACTCTTCACAGGCCTTGCTGTTCTTCAGTGCGTTCTGTTACTTTGCTCTAAACAGCCGATTATTTTCTAGCCATGTTTCGTATACATACTCCTCGTAGAGTTCGTGCTGTGCGGGGGCTTGGTGTCCTGAACTTGACACAAGTCCAGTCCATGAGCAGGGTGGGGAGGAGTTCATGGACCAAGAATTGGTTGCTTCAGCATGACCAGTTCTGTCATATGCCTTTGCTCCGTGAGATCCGTGAGAATAATCCTGATGATTTCAGGAACTTTCTCAGGATGACGGACCCCGTGTTTCACCGTCTGCTGGCTTCGCTGACCCCTTATATTAGCAGGCAGGATACCTGCATGAGGCAAGCCATCACTCCGGAGCAGAGGCTCATCGCCACCCTGCGGTACTTGGCGACAGGGAGAAGTCTGCAGGACTTGAAGTTCTCGACAGGCATCTCCCCCCAGGCTCTGGGTATCATTATCCCAGAGACCTGTTCTGCCATCATTCAGGTCCTGCAGAAGGAGTATATGAAGGTAAGATTTTTATCCTTTAATATCACATTTTATTGTATTTAATGATTGATAATATATTGTATTTCTTTCCTCATTCCCTAATTACCATGATTGGAATATGCTGTGAATGTCCCCTTTGTCCTCATGCATGCTGGATTTTTCTGTAATTAATTTTTTAGCCCTTCATACAGATTGGCCTTCAATAACCTCCCCAGCATGTTCTCCTGGCCCTATATTCACCTCATGTAGTCACTTAACAATGTATTTTTTTCAGCTCCATAGTAGTGCTTTACCCCAAACACCCCTAAAATGTTTAGAAATGTGATTTGTGCTTTAAATTCAGGCAGAGTGCCAGAGACTTTTTTTTGTGGTGTCCCCAAATCATTTTTTATTAACCCTCCCTCCCCCCAACTGCTAAGTCAGCTGATCCCAATTCTCTATCTATACTCACGCATCTATCTGCTGACTTTGCCAAACCCATACACACTATACCCATCTCTTTTGTGCTCAGATTTATGGATGAATTCCCCAAAGCATGTAGTGCAAGGGCCTGCCTGTATACTTTCAAATGGTACTGTTTAAACTTTTTATATCCTATTATTATCTTGACAGGTAATAGCAGAATGTCCAAATGTCCTCAAATGTGTACAGTGTGTATTTATATCTTTGTATTATGACACTTATTACCTGTCCAGTGGGCTGCCAATAGTGTAACTAAGGAGGGGCTGTTCCAAGTAATACCCTGTATTTAGGCATTCATCTCTTAATGAAGTGGAGAGGGTTACCTGTCCAAGATTTCCCCACCCCCCATAATGTTAGAAATGGCCCATGGGAGGGGGGGGGGATATGATAGGTGTACCTTATACTTTGGTGTTGTTAAATTCCCCTTAATAAATGCTATCTGGAGGTTGGCCAAGAATGTTTGTATCTAATCTGCTTGCCATGTTTATGTGCAAAAATATTAATTTATTTTTGTTTTCCTCAACAGTTTCCGTCCACGCCACAGGAATGGCAGACTTTGGCCTCCCACTTTGCCCAGCGGTGGGACTTTCCTAACTGCGGAGAGGCAATTAATGGGAAACACGTCCACATCGTCCCACCACCCAACTCGGGGTTGTACTATTTCAACTATAAGGGGTTCAATAGTATTGTGATGTTGGCGGTGGTGTCGGTTAATTACGACTTCTTGTATGTGGACGTGGGGAAGAATGGCCAGATGTCCGATGGTGGAGTCATCACCCAGACGGAGTTCTACAGGCGTCTCCAGAATGGTAGCTTGGACTTGCCACCTCCAGAGGACAATGTGGAAGGACTCCCATTCGTCTTCGTTGCTGATGAAGCGTTTGCGCTGGGGGACCATCTTATGCGGCCATTCCCTATGAGGACCCTCACCCCGGAACATAGGGTTTTTAATTACCGGCTGGCCAGAGCCAGAAGAGTGGTGGAGAACACATTTGGAATCCTGGCCAGCCGGTTCTGCCTATTTCTGACACCCATCCATATGGCGGAGTATAAACTTAATCATATAATCCTGGCGTGCTGTATTCTCCATAACTTTTTACGCAAACATTCGGCCAACTATGCTGGCTCAGTTGGGCCTGAGGCCGGAATGATACATGAAACAACCCTGACAGCGCTTGAAAGTGGCCATCCTGGCTTGCCCTCCCTGAGTGCCTGTGATGTCCGGTTACGATACCTGGAGTTCTTTGCGGGTAGGGGGGCCATCAATATGCCAGCAAATTTGTGAAGCCTTTATCAAATAAAAAAGCAAAAAAAAGAAAATCTTTGTAGACATTTACTGCTTGTGTTTGTTTTAGCTGACCCTGACAGAAATGTGTTGAGTCCAGAAAATGGCGTGATTGTGTAACCTTATACAAAGCACTGTTGGGTGTTATTTACTAAAGGCAAAGACACTTTGCACTACAAGTGCAGTGAAACTGCACTTGTAGTGCAAAGAGGATTTGCCCTTAGGAAATAACCCCCATTTTCACAGAAAACACCAATTACATCACCAACAAAGTGTTTTATCGTTGACACAATAATCCACACATTCTTGCTTAACAATCTCTTTAATACCTGCACAATCACATGTGCATTTAGAAAAGGTTTTTCTAACAAACCAACATGTTTGTTGGATAACAATTTTTGGGGTAGCATTATAAAACAGATAAATGTCCATTTAAGATAAAACAGGCATGTGTAAAACCAGCAAGAAAGACACAAATCTTGAACTTACAAAGTTCACATTTGGTAGAACTTGAAGGCAATATCAGACATGAGTATTTCGGAACTGTGTTTGATATTGCGTTCAGATGGGGTGAAGTCACCCCAGGAAAAGCCAAATTTGGAAGATGCACACAAATTTCCCAATGTCAGCATGTGCTAGCTGCCATCACAGGGGATCAAGGGACGTGTTTTGGGGGAGAAACCTCTTCCTCTCAGCTACTTTATTATTGAGGAAGGGGTTGCAGCCCCAAAACGCGTCCATTGATCTCCCATGATGGCAGATAGCACATGTTGGCACACTGTGTGCATCCTCCAAATTAGGCTTTTCTACAAATCTTTAAAACATTTTGAACATTGGAGCACACAAAAAAACAAAGGGATTGGGAGGGGTTTTAAACTCGCCCCAAAACATCAATGATGTTTTTATTTTTTTGAATAACATCATTGATGTTTTTCTTGAGGTTTTCCAATTGTAAATTACACCCCATGATCTCCCCGACCAGGATCTGGGCACTTTCTGATGTGAAAGGATCTGGATCCACAACATCACGACCACCTAAAAAGAGAGAAACCCAAAAAAAAAAGGTATCAAAAATATGCCGGCATCCATCTCTTACCTGAGCCTGTGGTCGCAGACACTCACCTGTTGTGGTGACTAGTTCCACCACGTCTTCTTCCTCCTCCTGCACTTCTTGGGTTGGGGTATTTCCCCTTCTTCCAGAGGTGGGGGGTCTGTGGTCTCCTCGGATGAGGGGTGTCCTCCGAGTCTTTTCTCCCCTATGTAAAACAAAAATGCTATACTTAGCACACAGTGATTTGATGGCAGAACTATAAATAGGAAACATTGCTTGGAAGTGGGGTACAATTGTCTATTTTGGCAGAGTTCCAAAATGTAGCATTTTCAGTGTCCTTTGTCAAGCTTCAATACTTTACCTGTTTGGTACAAGCTTCACAGATGTAGCCCCCCCTATAGTATACACTGGAGCACCTGTGTGGCCCCCTAATAGAAATGGTGTTCTTGTGTCCCACACTAGTGCTCCAGTGTCCAGATTTGAAAACAGCTGCTGAGTGTCCTCTCCTTACACACAATCTAGTTTGCATTTCATTCTAGTAACAAAGCCATCTACACAACCAAAATAGTTTCTGACAAGTAGGGCGTAAAAATTGTGGCCAAATGCATATGGCCTAATTAATGGTGTTTTATAGGCCGAAAGAAAAATGTTTGATACGAACGAATAACGTACCCATGAACATGAAATTTGCCATTTAAAAATGTACACTTGTAAGAGAAGCACATGGAGCAGCACGAACGTAAGAAACATAAAGAATAGGAACACAGGATAACTACTTACTTTTTTGCAGCACTCTCCGGATCTTTCTGTACTGATCATGTTCTCGTAATTTCAGGTCCGACCACCGTTTCCTGAGCTGAAATTCCGGTGCAGACTCTTGACCACTTTCGCCATGATCTTGGCCTTTCTGACATTGGGGTTGGGGTAAGGTTCATACTTCTCATCATAGTCGGCCTTCTTCAGGATGTCCACCATCTCCAACATCTCCCCAAAGGACATATTTGAGGCCTTAAATCTCCTTCTGGATCATGACGTTTCTGGCTCCGGGCTTTCCTCCTCCTCCTCCTCGTTGCTGTAATTAGCACGCACCTGCTGTGTCTCCACCATGTGCTCTTCCCCCACTGCGCAGAACAAAAAGGGGTGGGGAATAGACTAGAAAGAAGGTCAGGGGTGGGCGGAGTTACATGCTTGCGCAGTGTGTATAAAGCGTAACACGCGTGCGTATTACGTACAATCTGTGAGCGGAGGAAGGAGCATCGAAAGCGCCGATCGTGATAGCGAAGGTAAGATCTAAACTTGGGCCTATACTGATTCGAAATTGAAGCCTATATTGTAACAAGATTAGGAGAGTTTGGCCTGACCTTAGGGTTTGTCTTGTGTTGTGTCTTGCAGAGAAAATGGATGGCTTCAATGACCACAATTTCCTCTCCCTGTTCATAGACAAATACAGGGAGCTGCCCTGTCTGTGGCAGGTGAGACATCCTCATTATAATCATAAACAAAAGAGGCAGGCAGCGCTGGGGAAACTGCTGGAGTTGGTGAAGCCGGTGGTCCCCACAGCAACCATCCCCTATTTAAAAACCAAAATTGGTGGCCTGAGGAGCACTTATCTTAGGGAGCGTAAGAAGGTCACGGATTCCCAGAGGTCCGGAGCTGCAGCAGATTACGTTTATGTCCCCAGGCTCTGGTACTATGAGAGACTGTGATTTAGGTCAGACCAGACTGAAGTCAGGGAATCCCTCTCCACTCTTCCTTCCACTCTTCCTTCCACCCCAGCTGAGGCTTCCGATGTCCAACCTGGGCCTTCCAGCCAGGAAGAAGTGGAGGAGCCCAGCTGGAGTCAGGTATAGCATTCTTCTACAGATTTCTGGACAATAAATAAATGATGTTTACTAGATGTTATTATTGATCACTAATTGCTGATTGAAAAAAGTGTTTTACATATCAATAGACAGTAGTGGGCAAAAATAATTAGGACAAGAATGAAAAATGCTGGGCTCAGAATGCTAGTCTGTTATATTTGTTAACATTCAATTTGCAACAGTCAGGAGGTGAAAATTGTGTGTGATTGATGAATAAAAAACTAAAACGATGTCCCTTTTTCATACACAGGAAGACCTCAGCCAGAAGGAGGTTGTGGAATGTGGCAGCCAGGAGGAGGCGGGGATTAGTGGCAGTCAGGAGGAGGCGGGGCTAAGTGTCAGCCAAGAGAAGCCTGGGACCAGTCGCAGCCTGACAGAATCGCAGGTTCCTCCCCTCCGCCTTCCATATAAAAGAGCGAGGAAGGCGACTCCCATGCAGGATTCAGCACTCAGGCTCATTCAGGAGGCTTCTGCGTCCCTCCGAGCCTTACCCACTCCTGAATGGCTGCCACCAAACTGCAGGGCATGCAGGAGGGTCAACGCCTCCTGTGTGAGCAACTTATTTATAAAGTCCTAACTAAGGGGGTGAGTGGGGAACTAACACCCAAGACCGACGTGATTGAGTTGGACCATCCTCCTCCTCCTCCTGCTGCCACAACTCCACCACCACAGCCACCGCGTGGAAGGAAGCATGGAAGGAAGACCAGAGAGTGATGACCCTGGGTTCAGTCTGGTCTGACAAAAGCTGCAGTCTCTCGTATGACCACAGCCTGGGGACACAGATGTCATCTGCTGCTTTCCGGATCTCTGGGACTTCTGGACCAGACTGCACTCCCTTAGATATGGACTCCTCAGGCCACCAATTTTGCTTGAAAATAGTTGATGTCTGCCCTGGGGGTCCAAGGCTTCGCCAATTTCTGCAGTTTCTCCAGCGTTGCCTCCCTCTTTGTTTAGTTGTGAGCCCTTAATAAAAGTTTTATTTTGGAAAATTATACTCTCCTGTGTGTTTTCATCCAAAAAGGACAGTTTGTTGGTGACGATTCAGGTACATTTCTAACATAAAATGTGAAATTAACAAGGGACAACAACACCAAACAATCTCCTACAGATTAAATAGAACAACATATCAATGGTGTTGTAGTAACTTGACACAAAAAACACACACAAAAATTTTCAGGAGTACAAATAAAAATCCCAAAAACAAAAAATAAGCCTTGAAAAAAATACAAACCAAAAAAAAAAATAATCGGCCTTAAAAACCAAAAAAAAAAAAACAACACCAAAATAATGATGTCAGATGTGACAAATCAAAATATATTGAGGGAATCCCGATAAATAGTAAAGAAATAAGTTTGTGAGAAGTCTGTGTGAATATGAGCAGCAAAAATACTTAATTCTTGTCACATTATAAAGAAGAAGAGAGTGCGCTGTATTAAACCATTTTTAACATTGCAGCGTGACGAAAGTGCTGTATCCATTGCGAACGCTAATTTTACCAGACCGAGCTGTTCCGTGTCGGAATTTCTTCTGAGCATGCATGGCACTTTGTGCGTCGGAACAGGCCACACACGGTCGGAATTGACGCGATCGGATTTTGTTGTCGGAAAATTTTATATCCTGCTCTCAAACTTTGTGTGTCGGAAAATCCGATGGAAAATGTCCGATGGAGCCCACACACGGTCGGAATTTCCGACAACACGCTCCGATCGGACATTTTCCATCGGAAAATCTGACCGTGTGTACGGGGCATAAGAGTTAATATGGAAAAAATGTGCCTCCTCACCACTGATGCTTTATCACCAATCCTTGTTTCACTAAAAGCCCCAAATTGTCAAAAAACATTTGTCATTGGGACAGAAAGTGAGGTGAAATCTTCTGAAGAGGTGCACAGACAGCAAAACAAATGTTACAGGGGTGATAACCCTTCCCTATGTTTTCCAAAAAGCTTAAAAATAGATTTTTTGGCTGGAGCTACACTTTAAAAATGTACCAGTTAAAATTACAAACAGATTCTACTTAACAACAAACCTGCAGTCCCTGTCTTGTTTGCACCGCCTGTATACTGCTGTTCACAGTATATAGGGCTTGGGGGCCCCACACCTTTCCTTTTTTTAATTTGGGTGCGAGGTTCCCCTTAATATCCATATAAGACCCAAAGAGCCTGGTAATGGACTGGGGGAGGGGGGGTACCCATGCCGTTTGTCTCACTGATTTTGTCTCACTGATTTTCATCCATATTGCCGGGACCCAACATTACATTAAAGCAGCAAGCAGTTTTAAATTACTTTTATTCCTTTAAAAATGTCATTTTGTGCAGGGACTGTTCTCAGCACGGGAAACACACGCCACTTTACAGGCATACTATAGACACCCCCCAGGTACGATATTTTAAGGAATATTTCACTTTTTTTTTTCACTTTAAGCATCATTAAAATCACCGCTCCTGAAAAAACGTGTGCTTTTAAAACTTTTTTTTTCATTGATACATGTCCCCTGGGGCAGGACCCGGGTCCCCAAACCCTTTTTAGGACAATACCATGCAAATTAGCCTTTAAATTTAGCACTTTTGATTTTGAACGTTCGAGTCCCATAGACTTCAATGGGGTTCTAAAGTTCGCGCAAATTTTCGGTCCGTTCGCAGGTTCTGGTGCAAACCGAACCGGGGGGTGTTCGGCTCATCCCTACTTCTAATCCACTCGGCCAAATCGAACGACATCGAGGGCCTTCTCCTGTCCACAGACGCGTAGAAGGCCTTCGATCGCGTGGCATGGGATTACATCCTAGCCACATGTGGCCACGTAGGTTTGGGCTCCAGGATGATGGCATGGATGTCAGCTCTCTATCAAAATCCCACAGCAAAGCTAAAAATAAATGGCACGCTATCCGAGATGGTCCACATCACAAACGGGACAAGACAAGGCTGTCCTTTATCCCCTCTCCTATTGATATTATCTCTGGAACCATTTATTAGAATGATCAATGCCTATCCTTCTATAACCGGTATCCGAGTGTCGGGCAGGGAGTTCAAGGTAGCTGCCTATGCGGGTGACCTACTATTCTTTTTGACTAATCCCCATGTCACTATCCCTAATTTAACTAAAGCGTTTGCACAATATGGATATGTCTCTAATTTAAAGATAAACTATTCCAAGTCAGAAGCCATGACCACACTCTTAAATCCACTATGGCAAACTCCCCCTTCAAATGGGATCCTAAGTCCTTGAAATACTTAGGTATGAAATGAACACCACGAATCACTTCAATTTACGAACAACATTTTCCGCCACTACTTAAAAATATCGAGAGAGACCTCTATCCCACTGCAATTTGCCCCTTAGATACCGTGGCCCTCATACTCGGACGACCTAAAACAACACCCTTTAATAGGAACCACCTTAAAATTGTTTCACGGGCTGAACAAAGAAGCGGTGATCACTTCTTCACCCGGCCCCCTCACCCCGCTGAATGATAACCCGGACTTTATACCGGGCGTAGGAAACTCTCAACTCAGGTCATCATCCCACAACAAACCACTTCTGGCTAGGGATTGTTACCGACACTCTAAAATTAAAGATTTCCCCACTTTAAAAAAAGACAACAGCCTGTCCAACTTACCTTTTTGGGCGTATTAACAAATCCATAGCTATTTTTGCAGAAAAGAAAAGGCAGGAGACTTTTCCAGACCTTTGACAGAACTTGAGTCGGTGTGTCACGCAGGTGAGCAGATTGGCAGGGCAACCTCTATCATCTATGCCTTGTTACAAGAGGCTAAAAGACCGACGGATGACAGATTTAGGAGGCGGTGGTCCGATGCATTACAGGTAACCATAACACCCAAACAGTGGAAGAATGCGTGCATCTTATCACATAAGTGTTCTATCAGCACTAAAATGCAAGAAACCGCATATAAATTGCTGACACATTGGTACTTAACACCAGCAAAACTAAACAAATGGAACCCTCAAGTAACAGAGCGATGCTGGAGATGCATGAGTGATACGGGATCTCTATTTCATATCTGGTGGCAGTGTCCCTTAATTACCCCATTTTGGGACAAAGTAAAAGATCTAATCGCCTTGATCACAGAAACCACACTGACACTTGATGCAGCATGTTGCTTACTGCACATATCAAATTGGTCCTTAAAAAAAATACAAACACTCCCTTACAAAACATCTTTTGAATGCAGCAAAATCGCTTATTCCAATTCATTGGAACTCCCACCGGGTTCCATCGATAGCAGAATGGCTTCATAGAGTTGCAGAAATCTATAAAATGAAGGACACACTAGCACAATCTAATGTACAGTAATGCCCCATACACACGGTCGGATTTTCCGATGGAAAATGTCCGATCGGAGCGTGTTGTCGGAAATTCCGACTGTGTGTGGGCTCCATCGGACATTTTCCATCGGATTTTCCGACACACAAAGTTGGAGAGCAGGAGATAAAATTTTCCGACAACAAAATCCGTTGTCGGAAATTTCGATCGTGTGTACACAAATCCGACGCACAAAGTGCCACGCATGCTCAGAATAAATAAAGAGATGAAAGCTATTGGTCACTGCCCCGTTTATAGTCCCGACGTACGTGTTTTACGTCACCGCGTTTAGAACGATCGGATTTTCCAACAACTTTGTGTGACTGTGTGTATGCAAGACAAGTTTGAGCCAACATCCGTCGGAAAAAATCCTAGGATTTTGTTGTCGGAATGTCCGAACAAAGTCCGACCGTGTGTACGGGGCATTAGAAAGGTTTCATAAACATGGCAACCTTGGCCAATTTTTAAATACTCTGAGGCCTTTACAGACAGCACAGCTGAACAAGTTGCTGGGCCCGGCTTTGGCTGTGTAGTCAGTCAGCGGTGGCTGGTCTTGATAGGATACGATAAAGCTGATCACAGTGGTTGAGCCCCCTCTTTTTTCCTCTTTTCCCCTCCTAACCCCCCCTATCGCAGTAGCAGGCAAGTCAGGTGACTATAATTACCAACCTACATATGCTATTATCTAGATTAGACACATGGGGGGGCGTGGCCAAGATGGCGAAGTGAGCGGCTGCTTTTCAGAGAGCTCCGCAAATCGCTGCTTTAATCCGGATCCATCTGCCTCATAAAAATCTCCAGATACATCCCCGCTGTCTCTGGGGGGCTCACAGACCCTCTGCCTCTTGAGGGGGGAGGACAGTTTAGATCCGGGACCACGATCGCGACCGCCGGACGTTCCGGCCTACCTCGGGACGCTAGGCCGAAGCCGCGGCCTCGCCTGGCGGGCCGCGCCGCGGTCCGGATGACCCCTGGCGCGGTAGGCACCTCCGGACGCATCACAACCCATCACGGACCCCGGGTGGGGGCTCGGGCCTAGTCACGGCCGCGGAGTCGGCTCGGACTGCATCCACAGGCCCCACGAACGGCTAGGCCGCATCCGCGGCCTCTCCTGAAGACCTAAGGCCGCCGAGGCAGCTGAGGGTGAGACTGACCCCGGGGAACTGGAGGAGGGGAGCCTGGGACTGCTGGAGGTCTTTATCCGGATTGAGGAGCAGGCCTTGGATCATCTCTTCCCCTGACACCCTTGGAGAGCCACACTAAAAATCCCTGTAGGCCTCTGGAGGTATAGGGACAGCCCTGATCCTGTGGAGACCTGAGGACAGCCCTGATCTTACCTAACCTGCAGGTGAGGGGGTAGACTCTCTGGGAAGCACGTACAGATCTCAATATACTGACTGCACACCCCTGAACCCCCCCCCCCCGATAGACTCCCACAGCCAGCCAATAATTATTGCCCAGATCGGGGCCTTGACAATCTGAATGAGGCGCAGGTCTTCTAGTACAAAATATAGCAAAGGGGGCAAAAGGTTGGCCTTTCCGCCACAGTCGGACTTCCCTCAGACGCCCACCTGTCCCACTCCGGAGCCCCATATCACACGCAGCGCACATAGAGCCTCACAGATAAACATCATGGAGCCAGATGACTCTCGTCCCCCCTGGCTGGCGGACGTCATGGCGGCCATCGCAACATGCCAATCTACATTAACAACAAAAATAGAGGCTGTTCAGCTGGATATGGGTCTAATCCGTCAAGACATAGACAAAATTAGGTCGCGAGTTACCGAGACGGAACAAAGATTGAGCAACACTGAAGACACTGTGGCGGAACATGGAGCAACACTCCGTACGCTCCAGACCAAAGTAAAGGCCTTAGAATACAGAGCTGAAGATGCGGAGAACAGGAACCGACGCAATAATCTTCGTATTGTCGGTTTACCGGAGGGGGCGGAGGGGAACAACCCTACCTCCTTCGTAGAGGGTCTGCTGCGTGACCTCCTACCGGAAGCCCGATGGTCACCCTACTATACAGTCGAGAGGGCACACCGTATACCGCCTAAGCCGGGGCCTCCTGGATCCCCTCCTCGCACCTTCATATTCCGTCTCCTTAATTTCAGAGACAGGGATGAAGTTCTTCGTGCCTCCAGAAATGTTGGAGACCTAAGATTTCAAAACACTAAATTGAAGATCTTCCCTGACTATTCGGTAGAGACCCAAAAACTCAGGAAATCGTTTGACCAGGTTAAGGCGGCACTAAGAGCACGCAACATTCGCTATAGTGTACTCTTCCCTGCTCGATTGAGGGTCCAGGATGGCGAGACGACTCGATTTTTCACCACACCAAGGGAGGCCTCTGCGTGGCTGGATTCCCTACCACAGATCCGTTGACCGACCAATCGGTACCCACCGAATCTCCTCTTTATTGTTTACTTGTAACAACCTGGGCCTGAAGTCTGAATTCACATACAAACTGCCCCACGGATGACTTAGTTTTGTTGCACAGGTTGTGCCCAGTTCATCCCCATGATGTGTTCAGATTTGAGGGGGGTAACTGACTATCCCCTATCGGGAAAACTCTAAGTTAATGCCCCTGCCAAAGCATTTGGTTAGGAGACTGTTGAGTTATGAGGCTTCATGTTACCTGCATACCTGTATTCTCTTAGTGATGGATCGACTTCACTGTGGGGTCACAATACGATTTACTTCTCCTCTGTTTGATTTTCAATACCCCACAGCCTGTTATACTCTACTTGCGGAGTTCTCACACTTGAAGGGCCGCTTGAACTGTTGCTTGCCCCCCCGTCTGCAATCTAGGGGGGGTTGGGCTCGCCTCTTCCACGGACCCCTTGCTGCAGCCGGCGAGCTGAATTGGTTTGGGATGGAAACCCGCCTCAGTTTGGGGGGGTCGGGTGGGGTGGGGGGTGGGGATAGTTCCCCTAATGGGGCTGTTTTAATTTACATTAGATGTTGGACTGTTTTCAGTTTGGTTTTGTTTTTGTTTTACAATTGTTTTCCTTTTTTAAAAAAAATTGACTCATCAGCATTGCAATGTTTTCAGGTATGTCCGTTATGGGTCCGGGGGTCCAGTCCGGGAGCCATGACCTACATTGACCCTAACATTATTATCATTCTGAGTAACCATGTCCTCCCTTAATATTGTTTCCTGGAACACCAGGGGACTGAACTCCCCGGTTAAGCGCTCCCTGGTGTTCCAATTCCTTAAAGCTTACAACCCACATATATGTGTGCTCCAGGAAACGCATTTAATAGGAAGTAGAGTTCTGGCCCTCAAAAAACCGTGGGTGGGTTATCACTACCACTCCACGCACTCCAGTTTCTCCAGGGGTGTCACTATTCTGATATTGAAATCCCTTCCTTTCCGGCTCCTGGATTTGGCCCTGGACCCTGATGGTCGTTATGTCATCATACATGCTAAAATATACTCTCTAACGTGGACCATTGTGGGTTTATATTTGCCTCCTCCGGCTTCACTGCTGGTGCTCAACCAGATCACCGGCAAGATAGCTGAATTTGCATCTGATAACAATATAATATTGGGTGATTTCAATCTAGTCCCTGATCCGGATCTTGATAGACTGGCGTCTGCGGGATATCACCATCCTGGATTGACTGAGTGGGCGGACACGTATGGCCTGACTGATGTGTGGAGGTGGAGACACCCCCAGACCAGGGCATACACATGCCATTCGGCCTCTCACAGGACGTTCTCCCGTATAGACTTAGTCTTTGCGGGAAGTCCGGTCCTCCCACGAGTTACAGATATACGAATACTCCCTAGGGGAATCTCTGACCACGCGCCCCTGTTGTTGTCATTGGACCTTTCACTAGGCCCGGTAGACAGGATATGGAGGCTCTCGAGGTTTTGGATTTCAGACACGGCCGTAGACTCTCAATTCAGAACGAAGCTGCTTGACTTCTGGGTGGTAAATGTGGGCTCGGCTGACCCCACAGTTGTCTGGGACGCATTCAAGGCCACGACGAGGGGACATTACCAGACCATTATAGCCAGAGTTGGCGGGGAGCGCAGGGCGGAGTTGGTAAGGGCTGAGAGAGAAGCGAGTACTGCAGAGGTCCTCTTTGTTCGTACCCGGGACCCTATACACTACTCACATCTACAATTTATGACGTCGGAGGTGGTTCGTCTTCGTACCTCTCTTACCCAGAAAAAAATGTTGGCTCAATCCCAACGGATTTTTGAGCAGGGGGAGCGAGCGGGCCGTTTGTTGGCCTGGCTCTCCAGGGAACAAGCGGGGGGGATGAGCATTTCCCACATCAGAGACCCTTCGGGACAGACAGTCCACACACCGGAAGAGATCAATAGCTGTTTCGCGGAATTCTACAAATCCCTCTACATGTCCAGGGCAGACTATAGGGAGGAGGACCTGGTGGCATACCTGGACAGTATTGATGTCCCATCCCTTACGGTAACATATCGTGATAAGCTTGATGCCCCAATTACATCCTTGGAAATACTCCGGGCACTCAAATCAATGCAGATGGGGAAAACACCGGGACCCGATGGTATCCCTGTAGAATTTTACAAACAATACGCTGCGGAACTAGTAGACAAGCTTCAGGACCTCTTCTCTGCGTCGACGCGCCTCGAGAAACTCCCGGATACAATGAGTGAAGCGATCATAGTGGTGATCCCCAAGCCCGGGAAGGACCCTACTTTATGCTCCTCGTATCGCCCCATATCCCTCCTGAATGTGGACGCAAAGGTCCTGGCAAAAGTACTGGCCAATAGGCTTAACCTTGTCATCACTGCCCTGATCCACAGAGATCAGACAGGCTTCATGCCCGGGAGAGGTACTGACATCAACATTAGGCGTCTTTATACTCATATAGACAGGGCGGATGGGGAGTCCGGAGGAGTGGTGGCCTCACTCGACGCGGAGAAGGCTTTCGACTCCGTCGAGTGGGGCTACTTATGGGAGGTGCTCTCGCGTTTTGGGTTTGGCCCGGGTTTCACAAAATGGCTCCGCATGCTATATCATAGTCCTTCAGCCAGAATACGCACCAATGGTTGTTTATCAGAGAAGTTTAAATTGTTTCGGGGTACGAGACAGGGGTGTCCCCTCTCCCCGGGCTTATTTGCCTTGGCGATGGAGCCCCTGGCTATACTGCTGCGGGCTGACCCCGGGGTGAGGGGGCTTCAGGTGGGCCCAATCGAGGAGAAGATTTCGCTGTATGCGGATGACGCTTTGCTCTATTTGGCGGACGCGTCGTCCTCCCTGCAGACTGCACTAGGTCTGATCAACCAATTTGGCGGGTACTCGGGGATCCGTATTAATTGGGATAAGTCCATACTGTTCCCGCTCCATCAGTCGACCCCTAGGATCCCACACGTGCAGCTTAAATGGGTAGAGGACTTCAAGTACTTAGGGATTAAGATCAGTGGTAAAGTCCAGAACTATATGGACGATAATCTGCGACCACTTATGACACAGCTAATGGCTAGGTGTGCTTCTTGGCGTTCCCTCCCACTGACCCCGGTTGGCAGAGTAAATCTGCTAAAAATGATTTACCTTCCCAAATACTTATACTTTTTCCGCAACACACCCATACATATCCCTAGGGCCTTTTTCCAAAGATTGGAGAGTTTGCTGATACACTTTGTGTGGGCTGGGAGGCCACCCAGAGTGGCCAAGCAGATCCTATACCTCCCATTATCCGGAGGGGGACTGGCACTACCGAACTTTCAAATTTATTACTGGGCAGCTGTTCTTGTTACGATTCGGTGGTGGTTCTCCCAGCCCGCACAGAATCCTGCTGTTACTCTCGAAGCAGCCATTTTGGGTTCCTTTGCAGCCCTGAGCAACCTTCCGTTTCGTGGACTTCGGGCTACTCAGTCCATGACAACTCTGATGCGAACCACTGTAAGGGTCTGGCAGGAGGCCAGGAGGATATATGGGAAACCCAATCATATCTCACCTCATATGCCCTTATGGGGCAATCCCATGCTTCCTCACCTTCATAGTATACCAGACCCCTCTATCTGGGCAAAAAAGGGCATTCTCACACTAAAGCATATAGTTCAGGATGGTAAGCTTAAGACTTTCCAGGCCCTGAGGCAATCATTTGCTATCCCATCCTCCTTCCAATTTAGATACTGGCAGCTAAAGCACGCTTTTGAAGCTCAGTTCCCTGCCCCCCTTATTTTGGAACCAGACTCCATTGAACGGCTTCTGATTTCTAGCGTGATGGGGAAGCCACTTTCGACGTTATATCTATACCTCACAGTAGAGTATGACACCAAACTAACCAAGACATGGGAAAAGTGGAGGGTTGATATCCCTTCCCTGGATGAAGAGGAATGGAAGGAGTGTTTAATTTCCTACATTCCTTCCATGATAGCGGCGAAAGATAGGTTCATACAATTTAAGTTCCTACACAGAGCGTACTTCACCCCACAGAGACTGGCGCGCATTTATGATCAAAGGGACCCCAATTGTCAGAGATGTAGACAGGAAGTGGGCACCTTTTGGCACATGGTCTGGTCCTGTCCCAAACTTAAACCCTTTTGGTCAGCAGTGGCCTCCACTCTGAGCGATGTCACAAGTTTGAATGTACCGGTCGAACCTCAGATACTATTGCTTAGCCACTTGGAGGATATTGAGGGAGACAGATATAGTAAACTGTGTCTTACCTTTGCATTATATTATGCTAGGCGTGAAATACTAATGGTATGGAAAAAGGTAGAGCCTCCTACTTTGGCATCATGGAAAAGGTCAGTGAATATGGTACCTCCCCTGTATAGATTGACATATGAAAGTAGGCAATGTCCAGGAAAGTTTGATAAGATTTGGTCCTCTTGGGTAGATGCCTCTGGGGCCCCGGATCCCCCTCCCCCATAATTATTAGGCTATGAAACTGGTTGGAGAAAATCCTGTGTCTCTTTGACTACTCTCCTGCTGCCTGTTCCCTCCTGCCCCCTCCTTGCCTTTCCTTCGCTCCCCCTTCCCCTCTTCCCCCCCTCCCTTCCCTCCTCCCCTTCCCCCTCCCCTCCACCCCCCTTCCCCCCTCCTTGTCAGGTTGGATTGAAAACGGTTACTTATGTAAGTTTATCTACAATGCTATAATACTATAACGTATTAGGGTGTACTGTTAAATGATACTTCTGATATTTGCACAATTGGTATATCTGATAGGCAATGACTACAGGTTGAAGGTTTGATTCTACTGTCATTTTCTTCTGTACTTTGAATGTTTTAAATCATTCTGTAAAGAAATGCTGATTTGTTTAATAAAAATTTTCTGTTAAAAAAAAAGATTAGACACATGGAGATACGACAGTTTGGTTTAGCAGATTTCAGGATGTAATATTTGATTATAACATCAGTTTTAACAGAATCTTATCTTTTTGTTACAAAATGATCATAGATATATCTTGAGTCTCACTCAACTTACTTATGTATGGACATTTGATTTCATCATTGCTTACCTGATTTGTAGTGAATTTTTCTTTCAATAAACTCTTTAATGGTAAAAAAAAAGAAAATAGGATTTTTATGACAGTTTACCTGTAAAATCCTTTTCTTTGAAGTACATCATGGGACACAGAGGTCCCTCCCCTCTTTCTGGTATACACGTGTATTGCTTTGCTACAAAAACTGAGGTACTCCCAGTAGTGGGAGGAGTTATATAGGGAGTGGAATTCCTTTCTTAGGGTGTGCAAGTGTCCATCACCTGAAGGTGGCCTATAACCACATAGTAATTACTATGGCTCTGTGTCCCGTGTTGTACTTCAAAGAAAAGGATTTTACAGGTAAGCTGTTATAAAAATCCTATTATATGTGAAAGCCTTCCCTGTGTTTCAACAGTCACATATTGTGGAAAGAGTATACTTATCAGTTGTCTTGATAGGTAAAAAATCCTTTAGTCCATAAACTGGTCATCTGGCATTTAATCCCATCTTTAGCATGAATTCTCCATAGATTGAGGATTGGAGGTGGATGGGTGTCTGTCCCTTACCGATCACCGTCGGCTGCTTCAGAGGCTAAGCTTGTAATAAACTTTACTGCCGTGAAAAAACCAAGAACTGACTATCTTTATCGGGAATTTACCTCCTCTGGACCACTAAAGACTCTAGAATTGCTCCATAGGGCTATTACTGTGCTGCACATTTTGGATACCACACCTGGAATTTATCCTTCTATCACAGCACATTAGTGGAGAAGTGTGGGCATTGACCCCTAGATAGAACCATTACTTCATCCTTCATTTGACCTCATTTGATATCAACGCTGGTCTTCCGCAGGTCTACTTTATGACCTTACATTCAGATCCACTTTTTGTTTCTCCTCACCATTTGAATGTTGGTCTACCTAGGAAAGCTTTTTTTTGCTTTTCATCTACTCAACACCCACAACTTGTGGGTCTACACAATGTTTACATTATGTGGAGTTGAGAGGTGGATTGGGTTTTATTATATGTAGTATGTTTTTGTGCTACCATTGTTTATGTTGTAATTTTTCCCTTTTTCATTTGACATTAATAAATACTGCTTTAATTGATCCAGCAAGTTAAAATTTAATTCACACAACAGGGGTGGTTGAGCTCAATTAAAGTTTTTTATTTTAGTTTTTGCAGCGATCTCTTTTACCTAGGGAACATCACCATAGCAACCAACAGCAGTAATGTTCTTCCGAATTTCCTGAAAATTTTGTTAAATGTACTCTTTGGACTTGTTTAATTATACGAATTACATCAGGTATGTGCAGTGTGTGGTAACCCATGGCAGTCATTGAAATGTCAATTTACAGAAAGACTGCAGTGAAAGTGGGAGAAGATATATTCAAGGACATATTTATGCTGCTGCAGGGACATCAGTGTTTCGTGGATACAATGTTTTCCTGAAAATAAGACCAGGTCCTATACTGTATTAATTTTGGCTACAAAAAACACACTAGGGCTTATTTTCAGAGGAGATTGGGGATCATATCACCACAGAGTGGTACTGTGCATGGGCGTAGCATAAGGGGTTGCAGGGGTCACCATCGCAACCCCCCCCCAGCTCCAGGGGGCCCATGCAGCCTCCCTGTCATATTATCATATCCTCAACAAACTTCAGCTCTGATCTGCCCTAGGACCCCACAGCCATGCTCCAATACTGGGCTTCCACTTTGCCTTCAACAGTCCACACCCCTCTGTTCTCATTGGCTGGGGAGAAGCTGTGAGCCACTTCCTGAATGGAGAGGAGCATGGGGTGAGAACAGCCCAGGATGGGGAAGTGTCTGTGCTGTGTGCTGGCAACATGGGATGGTAACCGAGCTCAGCGAATTAAGAGGAGAAGAGTGCCGTCCTGTAGCCATGATGGTGTAACGATATCACGTACGGGACATGAAAAGCTGTAGCTAGCTGCCATCTTGTGTGGAAGTAGCCATGACAGTTTGGCTAACCATGTAACCTCACAGAGAACTCTGAACTCTCTCCGTCCCCATCTTAGGAATTCAAAGCTTTTTAAGTTCAACAGAAAAGGTTATCTCAACAGAGAAAACAGAACCAGGTTAGGTCAGTAGAAAGATTTGTTGTAAGGGCAGTGTTCAGGCCTGTCGTAAAACTGTCACCCTCCCCATTCAGAGACCTAACAGGCCTCAGTTGTAAATTTGTCTGAATACACCTCAGTAGAATAAGTCTGAAATTTCAGCATGTTTCATAACTTCTGACTTAGTAATAGCACCGCCATAATCTGGACATATTTAGCTTCCTCAGATAATATGGAACGTTTCAAGTCCAGACACCCCTATGTCAGGTCATATGGGAAACCCCTGGGACCACTTATTCCTCCAAAGCAGGCTATACGTTATAGATATGGCATGTTTAGACTTGTTTTGAAGGAAATCTCAAGTTGAATAATAATATGGATATTTGGAGTCTGTAAACACTATAGATGCAGATATATGAGTATGTATTACAAAATCTACCTGGGACGTGGTCATGAGTGTAGACACCTCCCAGCAACCAACCCCTAAAACAAGATGGCCAGATGATTGGTTACTGGTCACTGTCAACACCCCCTTTGATTTGACAGAAAAGAGGAGATGCCAAGACAATGGGCAGTTCTCCTTTTACCATCCAAGAAGAAACATCTGCCAAGTCGAGAACCGATTACCAAGCTCATTGATCGAACTCTGATCAACCCTTGGACATTAATTGCAAGTATTCTCTCTTCCCAATTCTACCTTATTGCTTTGTGGCTGTATATTGTCTTTATCTTTTGAAACATCTTTTTTTCTGTAAATATTTTATTTGCATCAACTTTGACCTTTTCATAATAAACCCTTATGTGGAAAAGTGTTAACCTTGTCTCTAAAGCTCTTAATGCAAGCTATAAACGAACCTGCCTCTTGAAGGGCGCTACTGTTGTAGAGTAAGACTCTGAGCAGACCTGTCTGTGGTGGCAGTGTGTGTGGCAGACGCTTATTCTAAAATTATAATTGGTATTGCAAAATTACGAGTCTCCCCCGGCTCAGTCTTTTAAACGGGGGTGGTGGCAGTTAAAGGGTTAATTGTGTAATTAGCCTAGTGACAATCACTCTCAGGCTGCTCGCACCTAGATTGTGGTCCCGCAGGCTGGAAAATCTTTGTGCTGGGCGCAGCTGAGAGTGGCATTGTTACGTAAGTGACAGCGTGGTGTGAGGTTGGCCGGTCCTTCGTTGCAAGTTAGCGAGGAGGGCAGGGATCTGACACCCGCGTTCGTCACAGATGGGATGGATGTTACTGGCGAGGTAAGACACTGCTCAATGTCTCCTAGTCGCCAGCTGGGATTCTTTGTACCCCCCACCCGGAGATGTCTGCTTACCCTACTTCCTTGACAACTGGGGAAAAGACACACACCTCTGTGGGTGACCTTCCCTCAACAACTGCTAACACTGACAAAGAAACCTTCAGAAATTGCTAAAACAAATCCCTTAACACCCCCTGAGGGGCTGCAGGCTCCAGATTTTGTGTCACATGGCTTTGCCCCCCCAGATCTAAGTTGCACCCCCTGACCACCCCCTCCGCCCTGGATGCTATGCCTGGCTGCTGAGCTCCTTTCCCATTACAGCACTCTTTACTGCTCCTCCTCCGCAGAGCTGAATTCACATTCATTTACAACACAACCAGTCAGCCACTGTCAGGAACGGTGTCATCTCCGGTTTCTCCTGCTGGTGGCACTATTACATTCAGCACCAAACGGGTGTAATTCCAGTGGCCACCAGCGGGTGTCTCCCTGCCTGGACTTCAGACTTGCCATCAGCACACCTGTCATGGGTCTGCTGGACTATATAAACCTGCCCTGAACTAAAGCTGGCCATACACCATACAATTTTCTTATTCAATTTTCTTTAGATTTACCTTCAACTGTGTAATAGAATGGCCTGCCTGATTGCATGCAAATTGAAAGTGTTTAGGTTTGAACTCCTATTAGATGTTTTTGGTAAATCTAAAGGAAAGTTGCACAAGAGAATTGTATAATGTATGGCCAGCCTAAGCCTCAGTGCTTCAGAATTCTTCTGCTAAGCCCTTGTTCCTGCCAGTACCTGCTCTTGTTCCAGCCTGTTCCTGTACCCCGTTTGTGTATCCTGGCCTTGAGTCCTGTTCCCTGCTCCTTGGTCTGCTTTATTATTCCTGGTTTCTGTTCCCTTGTCGCCTTGGCCCATGTCTTAGTTTTTATTTCATGTTTGTTTCCTTGCTCGTGTATTATATTAGTTAGATAGATAGTTAGGTGGGTTTGGGGGTTTGCTGTGTTTTCACCATTTACTTGTTTTTGGTTTGCTGTCTTGATTTCACGTGTGTCTTTATCATTAACAATAAACATACTTTTTTATTCAGTTTCTCGTTTGTCCCTGATTCCTTGGTGCAGCCCAGCGATCTGATCGCCTGCATTGGATGTTGTGTATAACATCCCCTGACAGAATTCTGAAGCCATACAATCAGATCGGTTGCACCTGGGAATTGGGGCCTGAGTCCCAGCTATTGCTGAAAGATGGATTTTGAAAGTATTTTGTATTTATCGCTCCTGGCAACTGATGACAGAGACTTTTGTTATCAGACATTGGCTGAATACACTAGAGAACAATTGTTAGAATGCATCCGCCTAGCTCATGTTTTTATTGATCAAGGCAGTTTGTTGTTTGAAGATGTGCAACCATTAATTAAGATCTGTACTGAGTTGGCCCTGTCTGATGTCACTGAGGGAGGTGATGACTATACACCCCCTTTTAGTGCAGCTCAAGTAGAATCTTTAGTTTGGCTGTTGGAGGATGACTCGGCATTTTTTTTTAACAATATTCAGCTTGTCCTCAGCAGGTGCTTGCAAAATGCATTGAATCAGTGCAGTCTCTGGTCAGACAAGCTAAGTGCAAACCTGATTCAGTGCAATCATTAATACAGGCCTGGTCAAGTCTGTTGCATTCAGCTTCTGTTAACTCCGAATATACCTTTCTACCAATGAAATACCAGTACCCTGTTTCCTCCTGTTGCACCTACCCTGCCTTTAACTCCCCTGCTGCTGCTCAACTGCCTCCATCAGCTCCACTAAATCTCCCTTCAAAACCTACTCCCTCTGTTTTGCCATCCTTTCACTCTTCGCTTCTACCAGCTGCATTCACTACCTATAGCCCTGTACCCACTTATAGATCCCCAGTGGCTAAAACCAAAAAGAAGCAGAAGTTTTTTCCAACCCATACCATCATGCCAGTATCCAGTCCTGCCTCCCCACCAGCTGATCTGTTCCAGCCTGATGTGTTCCTGTATGCCGCCCAGCCTGATGTTCCGATGCCTGCTGTTGTGCCAGTACCTGCTGTTCAGCCTGTTGTGCCAGTACCTGCTGTTCTGCCTGATGTGCCAGCACCTGTGCCCACTGTCCAGTCTGAAGTTCCAGTACCAGCTGCCCGGTTTGAAGTTCCAGTACCTGCTATCCAGTCCGATGTACCTGCTGTTCAGCCTGTTGTGCCAGTACCTGCTGTTCTGCCTGATGTGCCAGCACCTGTGCCCACTGTCCAGTCTGAAGTTTCAGTACCAGCTGCCCGGTTTGAAGTTCCAGTACCTGCTATTCAGTCCACTGCACCTGCTGTTCTGCCTGATGTGCCAGCACCTGTGCCCACTGTCCAGTCTGAAGTTCCAGTACCAGCTGCCCGGTTTGAAGTTCCAGTACCTGCTATCCAGTCCGATGTACCTGCTGTTCAGCCTCTTGTGCCAGTACCTGCTGTTCTGCCTGATGTGCCAGCACCTGTGCCCACTGTCCAGTCTGAAGTTCCAGTACCAGCTGCCCGGTTTGAAGTTCCAGTACCTGCTATCCAGTCCGATGTACCTGCTGTTCAGCCTGTTGTGCCAGTACCTGCTGTTCTGCCTGATGTGCCAGCGCCTGTGCCTACTGCCCAGTCTGAAGTTCCAGTACCTGCTGCCTGGTCTGATGTTTCGGTGCCTGCCCTCCAGCCTGATGTCTCGGTGCCTGCCCTCCAGCCTGATGTCTCGGTGCCAGCCCTCCAGCCTGATGTCTTGTTAGAGAAATTATACTTTAAATGTCAGTTATGAAAGACGCCATTTTGTTTATCATGGCCTAGAAATAAGCTATGAATCTAGGATTAAGTTAAAGACTAGTAATAAAATGGAGTCAGCAATATAATATGCTTAGATATGCAGTTTTCTGAATATATCCTGTATTTTTGTGTTGGCTTGGGGAGTTTTCAAGTCAGTATCCTGTAACCATTGTTAGATGAAGATAACAGTCTGTAACAGACACTTCCACCTTTCCTGTTCTGTCCAGAATAAAGTTGAAAATACATGAGACTGGGCATGTTTTAAGACAGGAAAGGGGGGTGTCCAGGGCTTATAAAAAAAAACATGTACCACAGTATTTTCCTTAGAAATGACGATGACAGCATGAAGATGTAATGCTATTCATTTCTCTTGCATATGCAATAAATATTACCTTGATGCCCGAGGACGGTCTGAGACGGTGAATTATTTCCCTAACAATTTGGTCCTTCGAAATGCCGGGAGTCCGATTCCCCCCGAGACGCACTGGCCAACAGTGACCGATGACCGTACGGCAAAACTGTAAGTCCTCCGTCTTAAATTAGATGTTAAAAAGAGGCCGGTCCGCTGAACTAGTGCCTCCCGGGCAGCGACTTACCGGATCAGCACAAGAGACCACTCTCGGGACAAGGTAAGATTTTTATTTTTATTTTATTATTAACCTTTTGTGTTAGACTTGATTAGGAATTTGATGAATAAGGGATTTGAATATATACATACAATATAGAGATTGATTGAATGTTTATCTGTTTCTGTCCTATCTGCTTTACTCTTGTTGAGGGGAAATAAGTGGTCACGTATTCCCCATATATTCCACATATTCCCCGTCTGTGGCCATCCTGGATGGGCAGACCTAGTGACTAGCCCGCGTTTTGGGAAGACGCGCTCAGGGTGACCTGGCGGCAGTTGAGCACTGCGGGTGTTCTCTCTTGTGTGTTCTTGTTTGTTTCTTCTGGTTAATTGTCATTTGATATAGGGGTATGGTCCCATACTAATATCCGGGTGCAGATAAAGGAAATTTGTCGATTGGATCTTAGATCCAGACAGCCTTGTAAACTGCAGAAAATCCCTTGGGGACACATAAATACTCCTAGATCAAAACCCAAAGAACCCCCCATTGATACAAGGGTGTGGCCTGATAGATTTCTAGGCATATAAATACCCTTGGATCAAAAATACTTCCAGATAAAGAACCCCCCGTTGATACAAGGGTGTGGCCTGATAGATTTCTAGGCATATAAATACCCTTGGATCAAAAATACTTCCAGATAAAGAACCCCCCCCACCGATACAAGGGTGTGGCCTGATAGATTTCCAGGTAACAAACAGAGGACATTTGGCGGACCGCAGTGTTCATGCCAGCCTCATATGTTGTATTAATCCTGAGCAGGCACATAAATACCCTTGGATCAAGGACTGAAATATTAAATGTTTTGATAGGATGAGAGAACAGTCGGGAGAATTCAGTCTCCTCGTAATTCTGTAAATGCTCTCTACAAGTTAGTGAAGTAACGATGAAAGAACAGTCGGGAGAACTCAGTCTCCTCGTAGTTCTGTAATTCTCTAAGACACCAGTGTTTTAGCAATACACAAGATCAGTAATCTAGAAGTGATATATCATGACTAGAAAGTCTGAGTGATTGCAAGTGATAAGATACTGTGTGCGTGTGTTGTGTCATTGTGAGAAGACATTAACAAAAAAAGAGCTCCGTGTGCACGATAAACAAAGAAGGTATGATCCATGGAAAATCTGTTGGTGTGAATGAAGATGTTAAGTATATGTGTAGTCTAGACAAAGAGAATGTGACATTTCTTAAAATGTGGAAAACAAAGTATGATTTTGATGCGTTTTTAAACAAGGATTATTGTGTAATACTGTGTAGAAAGCTTAAAAATGATGCCGGCATGAAAATAAGAAAACAGAAGAAATTAGGCCTTCCCCAGGCAAAGAAATGGCTTGAGGAGGCTAACCATAGGTTAAATTCAGAAAACCATAAAAAGACTATGTTTTTGAACAAAGAGGAGGACAATAATATGACTGTCCTCTGAAGTTTAGTTCAGCAAGTATTGACTGAACAAAACGTAACAAACCAAATGCAACCTGACTCTCCACTGTTTGTTGTTCCCCCGTGGTCACCTGGGTCACCTGCAGATGCAACCGATTCTCCTATGGCTGCAGCTAAACCCCCTCTCAAGATGGCTCTTGCTGTCCAGAGGAGTCCACAAGGGACCCCTTTACAGCAACTGTTACAAAATTTTTCGGGGACCTGGGGAACCAATTGATATCCCCCTCAGCAGTGGAACAAACAGAATGTGGAGAGGAAGAATTTCCACTAATTGAAGTTCCCAACCCTAGGGCAGGACAAAATGTAGGTGGTATAGTAGTCCCCAACACTATGATGGTGTATCACCCCTGGACCCCTGAGGATGTTAAAAAAAAAAACTACTGAAGGGGTACCACATCCCAAGGTCAACATAGCTCAAATCAGGGATGGTATCATGGGAATGATTGCTAACTATCATCTTATTGGGAGGGAAATAGAGCAGAATATCAGACAGATCCTGGGTCCCGACTGGCATCATGTAGTGGGAGATTGGAGTAGATTAAACAATCAGGGAGTTGTGTTGCCTCATGATGATGCAGCACTAGAAAACAGGAGAAATGCTCTTATAGCAAGGATAGAGAACAGAAGGACGGGAAACACCTGAACAAGGCCCCGCATTCAGGACTATGAAAAAAAAAAAAAAAAAAAAAAGAGAAGGGAGTGTTTCCTGTGAGGTAAAATAGGTCATTTGGTAAAAGAATGTAGGTCAAACAGAGAGGAAGAAGCATGACTAGAAGATGTTAGTATGTCTGCAGAGAGAGAGATACAGAAGAAAATGATGAGAAAGAATCTGAAATTTTGGATGTGTGCGCTGTTGAAACTTGTTTGCATGCTAAAGTCAAGTCAGAAATAATCTTGGTTGTGAAGGATAGATGGCTAACATTTCTCTGTGATACTGGGGCTTGTAGGACCCTAATACACCCGCTGGATATGAAAAAGGTAAAGAAAAAGGTGTAGTATATGTAAAATCTGCAAAATGGGTTGATGGACCAGGAGGTCATGTCTGAAGGCCTTACTGTGGAAGATCCACAGACAGGTAAATGGGCTCAGTGTAAAATTGTCATTATGAATAAATGTCCTGTTAATTTGTTGGGTAGAGACATTTTGCACGCTCTTGATATTTCTGTCGTACCAGTGGAGGGAGGTCTTAGAGCTCATCGGCTGTGTGAAAAACAAATCTCAGCCGTGGATAATGAGCCCTGATACTGGTACAGCCTGGAATTTGCAAACTGAGGGATTAAATATACCCAAAACCCTGGCAGAAATAATTGATGAAGAGTCTGTGAGGAAAAGGTATAAGGTCCAGGCAAACCTCTATTGCACCATGTACTACAGAAAGACCTCTGGGCCCGATAAGTCCTATGAGAAACAGTTAATGAGTCTCACTAACACTGAAGTTCTATTAAAATGTCTGTACTGTGATAAGGAAGGAAATAGCGTGGCTACTTGTCTCCTACCATAGCCTATTCTGCAAATATACAGGCAGGATACTGTACCTCATGTTTCGGTCACCCGGAACCCCAAGGTATCATGGCATGAGCTAGGAGAACTTATCACGAACTGGGTCCAACTGACAGATGAGAAACTAAAATCCAGAGGGATTCAGAGGTATAGGAGGCATAAGGGAGAGAAAGATGGGTGGAGACTCGTGCAGGATTTACAGGCAGTCAATGGGGCCGTATTACCGAGGGCCCCGGTGGTCCCAGACATGCATGTCCTCCTGAACGAGCTCTACCCAGAGAACAAGGTATTTTCTGTTATCGATAACAGTAATCCTTCTTTCCCATTCCCTTACACAAAGACAGTCAGTTCTGGGTTGCATTTATGTACACGGAAAAAAAAAGAGGTACACATACACTAGGTTATCCCAGGGATATTGTGAAAGTCCAACTACCTTCTCACAAAGAATGTCCAATAATTTGTCTCGGTTTGTACCTCCCAGTGTGAGTTAAATTCTCTTGTATGTGGATGACATTCTGGTAGTAATGTATGTAAAATTACCATGGTTCTGATGCATTTCCTCGCAGACCAAGGTCAAAAGGTCAGCAAAGACTAATTACAACTGTGGAAAGAAAAGGTGACATGCCTGGGTTACATTTTATCTCAAGAAGGTAGACTTTTGCATGAGATCCGAAAAGAGGCCATCCTTCAAGTCCCCAAATCACATACCAAAAATAAATGATGTAATTTCTTGGCATGGCAAATGTCTGTAGAGCATGGATAGCAAATTATGCTATGGAGGTGGCGCCTCTTTCTGATCTCATCTATGGTTCACTAATGGCTGCAAAAGATTCCATTCAGTGGAATGTGCAAGCAGAGGATGCATTTACGAAGGTAAAGCACCTCATTGTGGGTTCTCACGGATGTTCCCTTTCTAGATGCTGACATTACCTTTTGTGTTGATGGGTCTTGTAAAAAGGACGATAAAGGGGTACATCAAACGGCATACGCTATAGTAACGCATGACCAGGTCATTGAAGCCAGACCCCTTCCCAGTTCCTACTCTACACAACAAGCTGAAATGATTGCCCTATCCTGGGCCTGTAGTCTAGGGGAAGGGAAGAAAATAAATATTTATACAGACAGCCAATACGCTTTTTCTACTATACACATATTTGCCCAGCAATGGAAAAATAGGGGTATGATTACGTCCACAGGTAAACCAATCTCACATAGAGATCTTATCCTTGCCCTTCTAGAAAATGTACAGAAACCAACACAAGTGGCTATTTGTAAATGTACAGCACACAGAAAGGGAACAGATCCAATTATTCTAGGAAATGCACTAACAGACAAAGACCGCAAGGGAAGCTGCTACAGGACCGCAAAAAAACACACATATACTATACAGGTCCCCAAGAAATGGTGAGGTACGGAAAGCTATTGATAAAACATGGTTATCAGAAATGCAGAAAACATCACTGGCAGGTGAAAAACAAAAGTGGTTATCTAAAGGGGCAACGCTGGTCAATGGTATATACACAGGTACAGAAGGTAAACCCATTTTACCTACATCACTATTTAGATATGCTGCGTTATTGAGCCATGGGCAAGCCCATATCTCAAAAGGAGGGATGGTACAGGTGATCAATAAGGTGTTCACAACATATGGGTTTACGAATGACTCTAGAGATTTTTGCCTCACATGTCCGCTTTGTACCAGATACCATGCTCAAGGTGCCCTAAGACCCTTAAGAGGTCATTTCCCACAACCCTCTTATCCCTTTCACACGATATGCATGGATTTTATGATTATTGTTGTTTATAAAGTGGGCGGAAGCTTTTCCTATGACACACCCAAATGGGCAGTCAGTAGCCAAAGTACTTATTAAAGAGGTGATTCCATTTCATGGGATCCCCTCTGTGATTTACAGTGACAATGGCTCCCATTTTGTAAACCGAACAATACAACAAATCGGTAACTGGTACAATATTGACCTAAAAAAACACTGTGTCTACCACCCACAATCTGTGGGCACAGTGGAGAGACAATGGTACCTTAAAGAGTAAACTAAGAAAATTGTTGGAGGAAACAGGGAAAAATAAATGGGTTTAGTGTTTGCCAATGGCATTGTTGAGTATAAGAATTACCCCTACTGCTAAAGGACTAACACCGTATGAAATGTTGTATTGTAAACCTTATTATATTCCACAACTAGCCACCGTTCCTCTTCCTAAAGAGGAAATAGACTTGACTTGTATAATAAGAATGTTTTCATAAAATATTACTGGGTCAGAATGTGTAAATGAGAAAAAGAGCTACTCTAAGACTAAAACGCAAAGTATACCCCCATCAGTATAAGCATTACCAGGAAATTTTACTTGTTTCTCTAACAATGACAGTAATGGTACAAATGTTGGCACCCTATCCCCTGAATACTGTGCAATTACAACCCTTACTACAGACATTAAGTACCAACTAAAATGGTTTCAGGAACAAAAACAGCAATTGGCTGATGTTTGGTGTTTGTGTGGAGATAAGAGACTAAGGCCCAGACTGCCACCTAGATGGAAGGGTAGTTGTGCCCTTACCCGATTGCTGCTTCCCTTTTATATAGTTCCTATGAGTGATGAATCAATGAAACTACCAGGTAAATACTTTTTTAAATGAATTAAGCGAGAAACACCACAAGGATCATTTGACAACCGAGTGTATATAGGTGTTCCACGAGGAGTTCCAGATGGAATTAAAGCACAGAATCAAATAACAGCAGGACTCACCTCACTCTTCATATGAGTCCAGCCCAAAAAGAACGTCGACTGGATAAACTACATCTACTACAACCAGAAGAGGTTTGTGAATTACACCAGAGATGCTATCAAAGGTATAGCAGCACAATTGGACGCCACCTCTTTGACAGCGTGGCAGAACCGTATAGCGTTGGATATGTTGCTGGCAGAAAGGGGCGGGGTATGCAAAATGTTCGGCACCTTCTGCTGCACTTTTATTCCTAACAATACGGCACCTGATGGAAGTATTACCAAAGCCTTATAAGGCCTACAAATGCTATCTGAAGAATTAGCTGAGAACTCTGGTATAGAGAACCCCCTGACAGGACTCTTTGAAAAATGGTTTGGTAAATGGGGTGATCTTGCAAAAAGTTTGCTTATCTCTATTGTCATGGCAGCCGCAGTTCTTACATTGTGTGGATGTTGCTGCATTCCCTGTATTAGGGGAATTCTTCAAAGACTGATTGACACACCTTTAACAAAAACTATGCTCCTCCAGAACGACACGGAACTATACTCAGAACCTGATGATGAATTTACAACTCTCGCTAAAGACTTATCTGTCTAAATGATAATACCTGGTAAAAATAAAAGAAACTGGATATTTGAAGTATTGACATTATTAGTATAAAAGGGGGAAGATGTTAGAGAAATTATACTTTAAATGTCAGTTATGAAAGACGCCATTTTGTTTATCATGGCCTAGAAATAAGCTATGAATCTAGGATTAAGTTAAAGACTAGTAATAAAATGGAGTCAGCAATATAATATGCTTAGATATGCAGTTTTCTGAATATATCCTGTATTTTTGTGTTGGCTTGGGGAGTTTTCAAGTCAGTATCCTGTAACCATTGTTAGATGAAGATAACAGTCTGTAACAGACACTTCCACCTTTCCTGTTCTGTCCAGAATAAAGTTGAAAATACATGAGACTGGGCATGTTTTAAGACAGGAAAGGGGGGTGTCCAGGGCTTATAAAAAAGACATGTACCACAGTATTTTCCTTAGAAATGACGATGACAGCATGAAGATGTAATGCTATTCATTTCTCTTGCATATGCAATAAATATTACCTTGATGCCCGAGGACGGTCTGAGACGGTGAATTATTTCCCTAACATGTCTCGGTGCCAGCCCTCCAGCCTGATGTCTCGGTGCCAGCCCCCCAGCCTGATGTCTCGGTGCCAGCCCCCCAGCCTGATGTCTCGGTGCCAGCCCTCCAGCCTGATGTCTCGGTGCCAGCCCTCCAGCCTGATGTCTCGGTGCCTGCCCTCCAGCCTGATGTCTCAGGGCCAGCCTTCCAGCCTGATGTCTCAGTGCCAGCCTTCCAGCCTGATGTCTCGGTGTCTGCCTTCCAGCCTAATGTCTCGGTGCCAGTGTTCCAGCCTGAGGTGCCAGTGTTCCAGCCGGAAGTACCAGTGCCTGCTCTCCAGCTTGATGAGCCTGCTGCCCAGCTTGAAGTGCCCATGCCTGCTGCCCAGCTTGAAGTGCCCATGCCTGCTGCCCAGCTCGATGTGCCTTTGCCTGCTGCCCAGCTCGATGCGGATGTGCCACTGCCCAGCGTGATGTACCTCTGCTTTCTGCTCAGCCTGATGACATGGTGCCCGCTAAAACTGTTCCTGACTGATGGCCATCTTGCCGCTGGGTCAATCCTGTCTGTCGCCTGGCCTGAATGTAATGCTCCTGTGTGGTCTGCTTTCGATGGCTTCTTTCCCGTTACCCTGCTAATTTTCATCTCCGGATCCAAACTTCCTGACCCGGGTGGTGGGGTGCGTGTCCTATTTTCAGACTCTGATGGCACGTCCCCCAGTGAACTAAAAGACTCTGGCCTTGGAAGTGCGAAGAAGTCCGCAGACTCAGTAGGGAAACATTTTAAGGTGTTTCTGCACCCACTCGGACTGTCATACCCAGGCTGAATGGAGTGTCCGGAGGCCACTCCTTTAGGAGGGGGAACTGTCAGGAACGGTGTCATCTCCGGTTTCTCCTGCTGGTGGCACTATTACATTCAGCACCAAAAGGGTGTAATTCCAGTGGCCACCAGCGGGTGTCTCCCTGCCTGGACTTCAGACTTGCCATCAGCACACCTGTCATGGGTCTGCTGGACTATATAAACCCACCCTGAACTAAGCCTCAGTGCTTCAGAGGAAAAGAAGGAGAGGGGGGAGAAGGAGAGAGAAAGGGGAGAGGAGAGAAAGAAGAAGGGGAAAACCTGTATCGGAAGAGGAGATCGATTCCAGCCCCTCCTCCAGATAAGTAATCTGCCCTGATTGTATTGATAAAGTATTATCCTTTAAGATAAATATGTAAGAAATGAGTGAATATCAGAAGAGAAGAAGAGTGATATGGGAGCTTGCCCCTTTTCTGATTGCTGCCCTGGAATAAATAAGAAACGGCTTACCATCTGCATCCTGATAATTAAACTATATTAAACTATAAATAATAACTAAATATATGTTCATCTGTCTGAAAGAGATAAAAGGGGAAAGGAAAAGGAAAAAAAAGGAATATATATACTGCAGATCTTTGGTACCTGACCATTGTTTTGGCGAAGAGAAAACTTTAGGAAGATTGTCAACAGTTCAGCAAGTAAATAAATAACGGCTGTTATTAGGGGATAAGATCTGTATTAAACTTTTTGTTATAGGCTGATACACTTAACAGCATTGTATAGCGATATTTCAATGGGACTGGTTTTGATGAGTGAAACAGGCAGGGATAATACATAAGGAGAGTAAGATTTAAGAGGAAGAGAAGTCTGCGCTGGAAAAAGAGACAGATTTCAGCCCCCCTCATAGAATCTGCCTTAACTATTTGACAAGTGCTTGTTCTCCAGGATAAAATCTGTATGGATCTAGGAGAAGCGGACGTGGTGATAGGCGAAATCGATTCCTCCTCTCCCTGAAAGCCGCCTTGGAGCCCAGGTCTAAATCGGAAACGGATTGCCATCGGACCCCAGATAAGTAATACAGCTATAATTAGCAAATGTGTTTATATAAATCTGCCTGTAAGAATAAGAAAAAGTGAAGAAAAAGAGACACTGTTGACTTCAGGTATCTGACTATTGTTGTGGTGGACAAGTGTCGAGATGACAGCCTAAAGGGAAATAACTAAACAAAGATTTGCTGTTTTCTTAGGGAAGAATCGTACTGAAATTCTGTGCGACATATCTAATAGTACTTAAAGCGGGGGTCCACCTATCTATCGTTTTTTTTTTTTTTAGTTAATTCACAAACTTTTCTTCTCAGCATTACATACTCACATATTGTGTGTAATATGTCCGCCTGTGCCAGATTTTGTCGGAAAGAATAACTTATATTATTCACTGCAGGCGGTTTCCATCTTCATTGTGGGCATTTGAAGCCCACAAGCATTTATTTCCTGGATGTGGTGAATGCTGTGCTCCCAGCATTCACCGCTCGTTCCCGCACATGCTCAGTGGCATCCTGGGAAGCCTGAGGCTAGCTCCCAGGAGTCTGGGAGAGGCTAGAAACACGCCTACTCCCACGGGAGGAGAACCAGGAAGTGCAAAGAAGAATAGAAAAATAAAAGGTAATTACGGCGATTTAAATTTTTTTTAAACGGCATGTCAGCATCTAGGCAAGGAAGAGAATACATACAGATATTGTTCAAAATTTGGGTGGAACCCCGCTTTAACAACAGTATCTTAAAGGGATTGGTCTTAGGCAAGTAAAACAGATAAGGAAATCTGTGCATAGTAAAATGAAGCTTAGATTCAGGGAGAGGGGCAGGGTCGGTTTGTGTTTTTTTTTTTTTTGTTTTGGTTTGGTTTGTTGTCTGTCTATCTTCCCCTATGAGGGGTAAAAGCGGTAGGGGTGAAGGGGTGGTGGCAAAATCCCCACGTCCCAGTATAAGTCCCACTTCTGGTCCAATGCATAGATACGTAACGCAAGTAGGAGAGGAAGAAGGGGCTGCTATAGCAGTTGAAAAACAACAAAGTTATAAAGGAAGACAATTGGAAATTAAGGAAAAAAAGGAGAAAAAGAGTCAGGCTAAAACAACTATGGATAACAGTAGAACTCCAGATAATAGATCAGAACAAGAAATTGAAATGGAAACTCCTTCTGGAACAACAGGTGATCAGACAACGGCCCAATTACCAACAATGACAGATATGGAAAGAATGTTTGCGGCGCTGGAAAATTCATTAAAATCAGAAATGACAAAAATCCATAAAGATACGGGGCATATGCTTGCCAGAGTAGAGGAGGTGGAAAAAAAAGCGGACGTGCATTCAAGAAGAATAAAAGAGTTAAAAGGAGAAATTAAAATCTTAAAACAAGAACAACAGGAACAGGTGTACAGATTTGAGGACAAAGAGAATAAGGAAAGGAGAAAAAACGTAAGAATCCGTGGACTCCCGGAATCGCCTCAAACGGAAACAGAATATCTAAAAGACATAATTGGGCGAGTGTTAAACTTAACAAGCCCCAGCGAAGCAAAGAACGAATTAAAAATCGAAGGAGTTCATAGAACAAGAAAGCCAGTGGGCCTGCCAAGTGAGTCCCCGAGAGACATTATAGTTCGTTTTGAGAGCCTAGAAGGTAAAAGTCAATTCTGGAAAAATTTAAAGGGGAAATCACCAATTGTATATGAGGGAAAGGAAATTCAGATCTATCAAGACCTCTCCCAAGAAACTCTGAGAAGAAGGAGGACACTAAAACCATTGCTAAAAACTTTACAGGAAAATGGACTTCAATATAATTGGGGCTTCCCAGCGTGCTTAATAGATAAAAGAAATGGAAGAACCACGAAACTGAGATTTCCAGAAGAAATCACAGATTTTTGTAAAACTCTTTAAATTCCCCAACCAAAAAATCCGGAAGAAAGCATTAGAAGAGTAGACAGGCAGTTGGGGGAAGAAGCACATTGGCAGCTGGTATCTAGGAAATAGAACAGAGGAGATGGGGGAGGGGGCAGGGGATATCGGTTGGTAAGGTAAAATAAGAAAAGAATTAGGGAGGGAGGCATCGGAGAGAGGCATCGGTGGGGGGGTGTGGGGAGGGGACCTGGAGGTAGCGACGTTCTCTGTAGTTTCCACTCTAGTCATACAGGAGAGAGTGGTTTGAGGCGTCAAGTAGATTTCCACCTCAGGTATAGGAGTAGGGACAAGAAACCTTTAAAATCATAGGGTACCTACTCATGACCTATAGGTCAAATGTTCAATGGTTTGGGGTAGGGGGGTGGGGGGGTAAATGGGGAAAGGGGGGGTGGGCAAAAGCAAAGAAGTTGGCAATCTGATCGTGTGGGTGGGTAAGGTAGGGTTTAGGGGAAGGAGGATGGATAGGGGTGGGTTTAGGATTGCCTTACTAGTGAAAATATTATTGTTTTCCCGATCTCTTAGCTGGAGGAGCCTGTCTGGCTGCTGGCTCTTGGATGGGGGCCCCCCCCCACGTCCCTTTTGGGGGATTGGGGCGGGTCCTCCTGAGGGGGGCGTAGGCAGGTAACCAAAAACATTGATGGCAGGATCAAACAAAGTCAAAATCCTGACATACAATGCCCGAGGTTTGAATTCACCCCAAAAAAGACGGGTGATCTTGAGGGAACTGGAAAGATTAAAAGCCGATATAATCTTCCTACAGGAGACACACATAACGCAAGATTCAAACGTGAAAATATACTCAAAAAATATCCCCAAATGGTATTATGGAGATTCACCAATCAAAAGATCAAAAGGGGTCGCAAAAGGCTTTGGAAAAAAGATTGGGTTCACTGTAGAAAAAATAAAAGCCGATCCGGAAGGACATTTTCTCTTCCTTGTAGGGACTATACAGGGTATAAATTACACATTAGCAAATATTTATTGCCCTAATAGAAACCCCAAAAAAATTTTAGCAGAGAAACTGACAGATCTATCTGAATTTAAACAGGGCAAATTGATAGTAGCGGGCGACTTGAACTTTACTATGGATCACAACTTAGACTCTACGTCTACAGTACCAGACAGAGACAGAAATCAATTAAGGAAGATTTAAAAAAAACTTCACGACTTACAATTAATAGACGTGTGGAGAACATGGCACCCGGGTACAAAAGACTATACTTATTTCTCAACAGTCCATAAAATATATACTAGATTGGATTATATCTTGATGGAACACAGATTATTAGAGGAAGTACTGGAGATAGAAATTGAAACAACAGTACTATCAGACCATTCCCTGGTTGTTTTGCAGATGAATCTACAGGGAGAGCCTATGGGAAGAAATACTTGGCGACTTAATGAAGAACTCTTGGATGATGGAGATATCGAAAAAATCATAAAAGACGAGATCGAAAGATATTTTCGAGAAAACGATACCCCAGATCCGTCAAGAGCAACCCTATGGGAGGCACATAAATCTGTTATAAGGGGAAAACTAATAGCTATAGGAGCAAGCAGGAAGAAGGAAAAAGGAAAGAACATGATCCATAATCTGGAACTAAGACATAAAAAGGAAACCAAAAAAGAAATACATTAGGCCCTGATCTTAAAAAGAGAACAATTAAAGGAATTGTTGGAAAAGGAAGATAGAAAGGAAATCAACATGGTAGTAAGCAAGAAATTTAAGACGGGCAACAAAGCAGGAAAGTACCTTGCGAATTCCCTAAGAAAAAAAAAGACCCTAAACTATGTAGAGAAGATAAAAAACGAAAAAGGTGAGATAAAGAACAAAACTACGGAAATAGCACAAGCTTTTGCACAATACTATAGTTCTCTGTATGCAATAAAAAAACAAGAAATAACTTAACAAATAGAAAGTAGAAAGAAGCAGATTCTAAAATATTTAGAAAAAGCAAACCTTCCAAAAATTGAACCTGAGACTTTAATGGACCTAGAAAGAGAGATAACGCAAGAAGAGATCAAGTTGGCATTAAAAGAAACACCTACCAGTAGGAGCCCTGGGCCAGATGGCTTTACGATCAGATACTATAAACAGTTTCAAGACCAATTGATTCCAAGATTATGTGAATACTTAAACAAAATAGGAGAAGACGAGGACATCAGAAAAGAATCACTGCTGGCACATATCACCATAATACCCAAAGAAGGAAAGGACAAGGTTAACTGCTCAAGCTACAGGCCCAAAGCTCTACTGAACACGGATACGAAGTTATAGGCCAAAATACTCGCCACCAGAATAAAAAGACTGATGCCACTATGGATAAACCCGGATCAGACTGGATTTGTCCCTGGAAGAGAAGGAAGGGGCAACAGCATAAAAACAATCTTGATGCTGCGAAGGAAGAACTCCAATATCTCCCCAGATCTACTCCTGTCTATAGATGCAGAAAAAGCATTCGACAGGGTAGACTGGGGATTTATGATGACTACGCTGCAACATCTTGGTCTGGGGCCTAAAATAATGAAGTGGATCACGAATCTTTATAGAGGACCTACGGCTTGTGCAAAAGTAAATGGCAAGATGTCACCAGTATTTGAAATGCTTAACGGAACACGGCAAGGATGCCTGCTCTTGCCCCTTCTATATGTATTATCATTGGAGCCTTTTCTCGGAACTTTCCGAAATAACCGAGGGATAGAAGGGGTGAGAGTAGGGGGAAAAGAACATAAGGTCGCGGCTTATGCCGACGATATCCTTGTGTACGTGACTAGGCCTAGAGAGACCCTCTTAAATCTTTTGAAAGAAATCGACAAATCTGGAGAACTCTCAAATTTCAAAATAAATCCTATTAAAACAGAAATATTGAACCTGAGAGTAAGAAAAAAAGAGATTCCGGCCCTGCAAAATGAATTTCCATTTACGTAGGTAAAGGGGGAACTTTCCTACCTAGGAATTAAATTAACAACATCACCCGAGAAAATCTACCCTGCAAACTACATCCCACTTTTAAATGAGATCAAGGCAGAAGCTAAGAAGGTAAACATACAAGCATGCAAAATGGCAATACTACCAAAGATACTGTATAAATTTCAAATGTTACCAATAAAGATTCCACAGAGCTTTTTCAAAACCATACAAAAAATAATAACAAAATGTATATGGCAAAACAAAAAACCAAGGCTAAAACTGGCACTAATTTCTAGGAAAAGACAGCACGGGGGATTAACAGCACCAGATATCTCAAGGTACTATAAAGCAGTTATCCTAGCACGCATGATAGAATGGGCAAAAGAAAATGAAGAAAAAAAATGGGTAGAAATTGAAAACACTTTAAGTAAAACCACGCTTCACAAAAATATTTGGATATCAAACAAACATAGAACATTACACCCCAACGCACATGAGGTGACAAAAAACGTATTTAGAATTTGGGATGCACTACACCGGAAACAAAAATGGCTTTACAATTCACCATTGACGCCCCTTACGGGAACAAATTTTTTCACACCGGGTGAAGATATTTTTTGAAGACTCAAAATAAAAAATCCACTAATTAATGATATTATAAGAAGAGGGAAGTTGGAATCTGCACAAAAATTGGAGATTAAATTCGGTGGGAAATTACGAGAATGGGAATATTTTCAATTAAATCACTTAATAAATACACCGCACCCGTTTAGAGATGGAGAAAGATTAAACCGATTGGAAAAGCTCTGTATGACATCAACGCCATTGAAGGGAGGCATCTCGAAAGTTTATGAGTTCCTGACAGATCTGGAAGGACAAGACAGGCCTCCCTTCATTGAAAAGTGGGAAATAGAGCTAGATACAAAGTTAGAAGAACAACAAATCAAGAAAATGATCGCAGGAGGATACAATCAAGCATGGGATACAAACACTATCGAGATGAATTATAAATTCCTAGTCAGGTGGTATATGACCCCAGAGAGACTTCATAAAATCAACCAAGCAGAAACACCAATGTGTTGGAGAAACTGAGGACAAAAAGCCACAATGATACCCATATGGTGGGACTGCCCGAAAATCAGTACATATTGGCAAGAAATAATTACAAACATAAAGGAAATAACGGGCGAGACGATAGAGAATAACAGACTGACTTGCCTGTTCCATGATACCAACTCCTCTAGTAAGCATTATATGGAAAAAATAGACTAAATGCAGCAAAGGGAGTGATCCCAAAAAACTGGCTAAAGAGCGAAGGCCCAGACTTAAGTGATTGGATTAAACAAGTGGAGTATTATCATAAAATGGAACTTCTCTGCTGCAAAGATAAAGAAAAAATAGAAAAATGTAATTCTGTCTGGACTGGGTGGGAAAGATATAAAACCTCGGACAAATACTGGCAGAAGAAATTGGAAGGTATTAAACATTAGAAGGAAGGAATGAAGGGTAGGAAGGAGGAAGAGGAAGAAGGAAGGAGGAAGGAAAGAAGGAAGGAAGGGGAAAAAAAAAAGAAAAAGGAGGAAAAGGAAAAAAAAAAAAAAGAAAAGAAAGAGATATTAGAGAGAAGAGGAAAAACACTGGGAGTAAGGCGGGGGGGGGGGGGGGGGGAATAGAAAGGGTGGGTAATAGGAGGGTGGGGTAGGATGGGAATTTTTTTTATACGGTTATTAATAAAGAAGGGAACCTTCGATTCTCTAGTTCTTGTTTGTTCATTTTTTTTTTAAAAGAAGCCATAATAATGTGAACTTGAGAAGGGATGAGTTTTGAACGTCAAGTTGAAAAGGGTCTCTCAAAAGAAAACACTTAAGTGGCAAAAAGAAATAAAGGAAAAAAAAAAAAAAGACGTGCGAGTCCCCGGACAACCAAGGCTCTCATGGACATCTCTGGATTGAGAGGGGGCTCAGGTAAGTATTAGGTGGGGCTGGGGGGGCTGCAGCACACAGAAGGTTTTTTACCTTCATGCATAGAATGCATGAAGAGTAAAAATCTTGTGCCTTTACAACCACTTTAACAAAGAATGTGCTGTACTTAGAATGCAGTAGTCAGGAGTAAGAAATGTAAAACACAGTGAGGGGAATTTATCAAAACTGGTGCAGTCAGAATCTGGCAACCAATCAGCTTCTTTTTTTTTTTTTATAATTGACAATTTTTATTAGATTTTAGTATTTTCAATACAAAGGTATAAAACACAGTTGAGAGAGGAAAGAGAGAGAGAGGTGGTGATAACAAACAACTCTGGAGAGGGTATAAGCGGCTATGATACATCAGGATTGACACAAAGTCTAATGGCATAGTTAGCTAGGTTACAGCTCTATAAGGCAGAAAGACACAATGCTGGAGAAATAGCAGTGAGAGCTTCTCTGTCAGACATTCCATTAGTATGTTCTGTAATTTATGATTGCGTGGCCTGCTTTTCCAGAGATAAAAAAAACAGAAAAAGAGGAAAAGGGGGGAGTGAAGATTGACCGGGTCTTCCCGGTCAATCAGTCTAGCGACATGGACTCCATAACTTTACGTCCTTGATTCTGGCATAAAGATCTGGTAGTGTCTGGGGGTTTAGTTGTTTCCATTGAAGGGCCACATCTAGCCACCGTTAATATATGTGTGGCCAATTTTTGGGCTAAACTGGGTAATATAGGGGGGGGGCACAATAAAAAAAATTTGGGAGAGAGGGATATCTACCTCAAACAGCCGATGGAGGAGTCCTTGGACTGAATGCCAGTAAGGCTGGAGGGCTGGACAACTCCAGTAGATGTGGAATAACGTGCCCTGGTCCTGAAAAACATCTCCAGCAGTGATCCGAGGCCTATGGATATATAGCGTGTAGGCAAGATGGTGTTAAGTACCAATAGAAAGGCACCTTGTATGTGTTCTCTTTGTAGAGCGTGCACATAGAGCTTTTGGCCTCCCAAGACCATATAGTGGACCATTGTTCAGGGGATAATTCCTCTCCGAGATGTTCTTCCCATCTGCGCATGTATCTATGTTTCCCCTGGGAGACCATATCATAGGAGTTTAATAGTTTATATATGTCTGAAGTCAGTCCTTTCTGTGTAAGGCCGGATAGGATTAAGCATTCGAATAGGGATGGCTTAGTAAATTTAAGGGTTGGGGTGATGGTAAGTGCGTAGTGCCGAATTTGGAGGTAGCCAAAGAAGGCACTATGGGGGAGCTCGTGCTTAGTTCTGAGTTTGTCAAAAGGTAATAAAACCCTAGACACTGGATTCACCAAGTGTCCATAATGAAAGAGGTTCCTCTGCAACCATGGAGATATCATCTGGAAGGTTGTATATCGTGTAGTGAAGTAGCGCTAATATAGCACGTCAAAAAATAAAAGGAATTTCTCAGATGCTCATGGCAAATATAAACTCATATAAAAGTGTACAAAGTCATAAAAGGTGCATCCCATAATATATATCTGAGCAATAATGCAATGAAATCCAGTAAAGTGTATCACATAAAACTAAACTAAAAGTAAATTGTTTCCCAGGAGTAATCAGCATCCAAAAAAATCAGGTGACTCAGAGAGATGATCAGTTCCAAAGTGAAAAGTATAAATCAGAATAGATAAGGGGGATAAGGACAGGTGAAAGAGTCCAAATTAACCACTTGACGACCGCCTCACGCCGATGTACATCGGCAAGGTGGCACGGACAGGCAGAATCACGTACATACACGTGATCTGCCTTCCGCGGGTGGGGGGTCCGATCGGACCCCCCCCCCCCGGTGCCCGAGGCGGCCGCCATTTGTTCCCGGGCGATCAGAGGTGAGGGGGAGGCCATCCATTCGTGGCCACCCCCTCCCGATCGCTCCCGGCGAATGAAAATCCTTCTTCTGCATCTGTAATGTAAACAGAGGCAGAGGAAGTGATGTCATCCCTCCTCGAGCCGGTCTTTTCGATCCGGCGCCGAGGAGAGAAGACATCCAAGTAAGTGCACCAACACTACACTTCCAGTAGAACACGCCAGGCACACTTTTCACCCCCCATCACCCCCCGATCACCCCCCTGTACCCCCTGTCACACTGACACCAATAGCAGTTTTTTTTTTTTTGCATTGATGTCAGTTTGTGACCGTTATAAGTGTTAGGGTAGTTAGGGTTAGCCCCCTTTAGGTCTAGGGTACCCCCCTTTAGGTCCAGGGTACCCCCCTAACCCCCCCTAATAAAGGTTAACCCCTTGATCACACCCCCGTCGCCAGTGTCACTAAGCGATCGTTTTTCTGATCGCTGTATTAGTGTCACAGGTGACGCTAGTTAGGGAGGTAAGTATATAGGTTCGCTGTCAGTGTTTTATAGCGACAGGGACCCCCATATACTACCTACTAAAGGTTTTAACCCCCTGATTGCCCCCTAGTTAACCCTTTCACCAGCGATCACCGTATAAGTGTTACAGGTGACACTGGTTAGTTAGTTTGTTTTTTATAGTTTTAGGGCACCCGCCGTTTATTACCTTATAAAGGATTAACCCCCTAATTGCCCGGCGGTGATATAAGTTAAGTTTTTAGGGTCAGATAAGGTCTGCGTCGCCCCAGGCAGCGTCAGGTTAGCGCCAGTACCGCTAACACTCACGCACGCAGCATACACCTCCCTTATGCTATAGTATCTGAGCGGATCGATATCTGATCCGATCAGATCTATACTAGTGTCCCCAGCAGTTTAGGGTTCCCATAAACACAGTGTTAGCGGGATCAGCCCAGATACCTGCTAGCACCTGCATTTTGCCCCTCAGCCCAGCCCTGCCCAGCCCACCCAAGTGCAGTATCGATCGATCACCCCTAAATTTAGAGCCCAAAATGGCAAATCGAAGGTACACTAGTGAAGAGGCCTACACGTTTCTGAGCATGACAGATAGTGAAGAGGAAGTCACTCATCTGTCAGATTCAGGCTCAGAATACGATCCTGTAGAGGACAGCGACTCCGTGACAGATAGCTCTGACGACGGAGTTGTGGTCCCTGCCAAGGTCAGGCGTACCAGACCCCAATCTTCTTCTTCTGTCCTTGAAGTGCAAGAACCGCAGGGCTCTCGTATGGAGCACGGAAGTACTAGCGCCACTATTCCTTCTGGTGAACTGGCAAGCACCAGCGGCCTAGTACACCCTGGTCGTACATCCAGCACTGCAGTATCACGTGGTGACATGGCGAGTCCCATAAGTGCAGTTCAAGCTGGCGAGGTGGCAAGCACAAGTAGTGTCCCCCTGCCACCAAGAAGACAAAGACAGGCCCGTCGTGCCCATAGTGCCCTTCCTGCTGCATTCGCCAATCCGAATTGGGAACCCACCACTTCTGCAGCACCCGTCATTCCCCCATTCACTGGCCAACCCGGAATTCAGGTGGAAAAAGTTGATTTTACGCCACTGGATTTTTATTCGCTGTTTTTCACCGAAGATCTCTATAGATCTATTGTGGACCAAAGCAATTTATACGCTGGTCAACACATCGCTGCTAATCCCCAGTCCTCCCTTGCCAGAGATTGGAGACCAATTACGGTCTCCGAATTTAAGATCTTTCTGGGCCTTTCCCTCAACATGGGCATAAATAAAAAGGGTAAGTTGCGGGCATATTGGACCACTGACCCAATTTACCATATGCCCCTGTTCTCTGCTTCCATGGCCAGGGCACGATACGAGCAGATTTTGCGGTTCATGCACTTCAATGACAATGAACTCTGTCGTCCTCGTGGAGACCCTGGATACGATCGGCTCTCGTAAACCACTTCAACCAACGTTTTGCAGACTTGTTTACTCCCCATCAAGTTGTCTGCGTTGATGAGTCCCTGATTACATTTTCTGGCCGCTTGTCATTCAAACAGTACCTTCCCAGCAAGCGTGCCAGATACAGGGTCAAGATGTATAAGCTCTGTGACAGGGCCACAGGCTATACATGTAGTTTTATGGTTTACGAGGGCAAAGATAGTCACGTAGAGCCGACAAACTGCCCTGACTACATAGGAAGCGCTGGCAAGATAGTGTGGGACTTGGTGTCACCCTTATTCAGAAAGGGTACCACTTGTACGTGCACAATTATTACACGAGCGTGCCACTTTTTAGTCACTTGTTTGATCAGCAGATTGGAGCATGTGGCACCGTGCGACCTAATCGCCGGGGCTTTCCCCAGCGGCTTGTAGATTCCTGTCTTAGGCTGGGGGAGAGAGCCTGCTTGCAGTGTAATAATTTGCTCGCTATGAAGTGGAGGGATAAGAAGAATGTTTTCGTTCTCACCTTCCTTCATGCAGACACGACGGTCCAAATTACTACGGCGACTGGTGTTGTGGAGAAACCCCTCTGTGTCCACGAATATAACCAAAATATGGGAGGGGTGGACCTCAACGACCAGTTGTTGGCGCCATACCTAGTTGCCCATAAGGCCAGACGCTGGTACAAAAAAGTGTCTGTTTATTTATTTCAATTGGCTTTGCTGAACGCTCATGTGCTATACAGAGCTTCAGGACGGACTGGATCCTTCCTTAAATTCCAGGAAGAGATCGTCAGAGCCCTTCTGTATCCAGACGGTGCTCCACCTCACCATCCCCAACCAAATGCAGTAGGCCGGCTGCATGAGAGGCATTTTCCTTATGCCCTCCCGAGTACCCCTACCCAACGAGCCCCCCAAAAAAGATGTAGCAAGCGCGGATTTAGGCGTGACACCCGGTGTTATTGTCCCTCCTGTCCTGGCAATCCTGGTCTTTGCATGGGTGAATGTTTTGAACGCTACCATTCACTAGTTGAGTATTAGCGTAGGGTACAGCACTGCACAGACTAGGACACACTTTCACAGGGTCTCCCAAGATGCCATCGCATTTTGAGAGACCCAAACCTGGTACCAGTTACAAAAGTTAAAGTTACTAAAAAAAGTGTAAAATAAATAAATAAATAAAAACACAAAAAAAATATAAAATAAAAAAAACAAAAATAGTTGTTGTTTTATTGTTCTCTCTCTCTCTCTATTCTCTCTCTATTGTTCTGCTCTTTTTTACTGTATTCTATTCTGCAATGTTTTATTGTTATTATGTTTTACCATGTTTGCTTTTCAGATATGCAATTTTTTTATACTTTACTGTTTACTGTGTTTTGTTGGTAACCATTTTATTGTTTTCAGGTACGCCATTCAGCTGCAGAGCGGATTTATTTATCTTGACAGCAACAGCGTTTGCTCCCACGATACATAAAGCCGTGACTCCAGCGATGTCGGAGGTGATTTCACCACCACAGTTACATACTTCAGCATATATGCCAAAGCGTGGGGGCAGCAGTGGGTGGAGGAGCAATTTGCTCCTGCCTTTTGTGGAGGATGCCCCCATGCTTCGGCATATATATATTTTAGGCACAGGTTGCGTTAAATGTTTTATTTTTTACTATTTTTTTTTTGTATTTGCTTTGCAGGTATGGTAAGTCTTACTGTTATACTGTAATGTTACTTTGTTTTTTTGTTAACCAACATTTGCTTAGCAGGTACGCCATTCAGTTGCAGCGCGGATTTATTTATCTTGACAACAACAGCGTTTGCTCCCACGATATATAAAGCCGTGACTCCAGCGCTGTCGGAGGTGATTTCACCACCACAGTTACATACTTCAGCATATATGCTGAAGCGTGGGGGCAGCAGTGGGTGGAGGAGCGATTTGCTCCTGCCTTTTGCGGGAGGATGCCCCCATGCTTCGGCATATATAAATGGTGCATGTATGCCCATCATTAGAAGTGGGTGGATGAAGGGAGGTATTCTAATGGTGGGCATGCCCACTGATCAATATCTTTTTTTCGTTCAGCCCACAGGCTGCATGAAAAAAGAGTTTACAATATATGCCCAACAAGGACCAGCAAAGTACTGGTATGTTGCTGGACTTTGAGTAGTTATACCAGAATGATGCCTGCAGGTTTAGGTATCATCTTGGTATCATTCTTTTCAGCCAGCGGTCGGCTTTCATGTAAAAGCAATCCTAGCGGCTAATTAGCCTCTAGACTGCTTTTACAAGCAGTGGGAGGGAATGCCCCCCCCACCATCTTCCATGTTTTTCTCTGGCTCTCCTGTCCCAATAGCATAGTTGCCAACATTGAAAAAAAAATATGTGGGACACTTTTTTGGCTGTAGGCGGAGCCGATCAATAATTAGGAGGCGGGGCATTCGTTTGTAGGTGTGGTCTAGTAAAAAAGTTGAAAATGGGCGTGGCTTATGCGGAAAGTGGGCGTGGCTTGCATGAAAAGTGGGCGTGGTTTGCACGAAAAGTGGGTGTGGCTTGCATGAAAGTGGACGTGGCTTAAATTGGCGTGGCTCAAGAGGGTGTGGTTAGAGTCTGAGATGAATGAGGGATGGAGAGGGAGAGGGAAAGGGGGAGAGGGAGAGGGGGAGAGAGGAATGACGGGACAGCAGCCCCAGATCCTACACAACAATAGAAATATGTGTATTCTAGAAAGTTTAACAATCAGCAGATAAAGATACTCCAAACACCTGGTGTTAACGCTTCAATCATCCTGGCACCATGGTTGTTATGGTGTCAGGATGATTGAAGCGCATTATTTCTATTATTACATTGTAATATAAAATTAAATCATTCAACTCACCATAATGCCGAATCAGTGGGATCCCTGAGCGTGTCACTAGCCACGTCGCCTGCCACCAGCAGAGTCTGTCCTTGCATCAGGTGCCCCCGGCAGAGTCTGTCCTTGCATCAGGTGCCCCCGGCAGAGTCTGTCCTTGCATCAGGTGCCCCCGCCAGAGTCTGTCCTTGCATCAGGTGCCCCCGCCAGAGTCTGTCCTTGCATCAGGTGCCCCGGCCAGAGTCTGTCCTTGCATCAGGTGCCCCCGCCAGTGCAGCCCCCCCCCTCAGTTAGTGCAGCCTCCACCCCCTCAGTGCAGCCCCCCTCAGTTAGTGCAGCCCCCCCTCAGTGCAGCCCCCCTCAGTTAGTGCAGCCCCCCCTCAGTGCAGCCCCCCCTCAGTTAATGCAGCCCCCCCTCAGTTAATGCAGCCCCCCCTCAGTTAATGCAGCCCCCTCTTAGTGCAGCCCCCCTCAGTTAGTGCAGCCTCCCCCCCTCAGTGCAGCCCCCCCCTCAGTTAGTGCAGCCCCCCCTCAGTTAGTGCAGCCTCCCCTCAGTTAGTGCAGCCTCCCCCTCAGTGCAGCCCCCCTCAGTTAGTGCAGCCTCCCCCCCTCAATGCAGCCCGGCCCCCGCTCAGTGGAGGAGCGGCCGGTGTACTGCCGAGAAAGTTCCCCTCGGCAATGGCGGACCCCCTGTACTGCGCAGGCGCAGCGCTTGTGCAGTACGGGGCTGGGGAACTTTCAGGAAGATACGGCGCCGGCGCCGTGTCTTCTGCTCGCTTCAGTGGAGAGGGGAGGGGCCGTGCAGCCAAAGAAGCCGCTTCATTTGCTGCACGGATCGAGCCCCCTTCCCCTCTCCACTCAACACTAGAGGCAGATAGAGCGGCGGCGCCGGCCGCCATTTTGCTGGAGCCCGCTGCTCCAAAAAAACAAAAAAAAACAACATTCCCGATTTTCCTTATGGAAAATCCCGATTCGGGACACTCTCCAATCGGGACGAGGGTCCCAAAATCGGGATTGTCCCGGGAAAATCGGGACTGTTGGCAACTATGCAATAGGGAACCTGAAAATGCAGCCAGTGATTCAGCCAGCTGACCATAGAGCTGATCAGAGACCAGAATGGCTCCAAACATCTCTATGGCCTAAGAAACCGGAAGCTACGAGCATTTCATGACTTAGATTTCGCTGGATGTAAACAGCGCCATTGGGAAATTGGGAAAGCATTTTATCACACCGATCTTGGTGTGGTCAGATGCTTTGAGGGCAGAGGAGAGATCTAGGGTCTAATAGACCCCAATTTTTTTTTAAAAAAGAGTACCTGTCACTACCTATTGCTATCATAGGGGATATTTACATTCCCTGAGATAACAATAAAAATGATTAAAAAACATAAAAATGAAAGGAACAGTTTAAAAATAAGATAAAAAAATCAAAAAAATAATAAAGAAAAAAAAAAAAAAAAAAAAAAAAGCACCCCTGTCCCCCCCTGCTCTCGCGCAAAGGAGAACGCAAGTGTCGGTCTGGCGTCAAATGTAAACAGCAATTGCACCATGCATGTGAGGTATCACAGCGAAGGTCAGATCGAGGGCAGTAATTTTAGCAGTAGACCTCCTCTGTAAATCTAAAGTGGTAACCTGTAAAGGCTTTTAAAGGCTTTTAAAAATGTATTTAGTTTGTCGCCACTGCACGTTTGTGCGCAATTTTAAAGCATGTCATGTTTGGTATCCATGTACTCGGCCTAAGATCATCTTTTTTATTGTATCAAACATTTGGGCAATATAGTGTGTTTTAGTGCATTAAAATTTAAAAAAGTGTGTTTTTTCCCCAAAAAATGCGTTTGAAAAATCGCTGCGCAATTACTGTGTGAAAAAAAAAAATGAAACACCCACCATTTTAATCTGTAGTGCATTTGCTTTAAAAAAATATATATAATGTTTTGGGGTTCAAAGTAATTTTCTTGCAAAAAAAAATAATTTTTTTATGTAAACAAAAAGTGTCAGAAAGAGCTTTGTCTTCAAGTGGTTAGAAGAGTGGGTGATGTGTGACATAAGCTTCTAAATGTTGTGCATAAAATGCCAGGACAGTTCAAAACCCCCCCAAATGACCCCATTTTGGAAAGTAGACACCCCAAGCTATTTGCTGAGAGGCATGTCGAGTCCATGGAATATTTTATATTGTGACACAAGTTGCGGGAAAAAGACAAATTTTATTTATTTATTTATTTTTATGCACAAAGTTGTCACTAAATGATATATTGCTCAAACATGCCATGGGAATATGTGAAATTACACCCCAAAAAAATTCTGTTGCTTCTCCTGAGTACGGGGATACCACATGTGTGAGACTTTTTGGGAGCCTAGCCGCGTACGGGACCCCGAAAACCAAGCACCGCCTTCAGGCTTTCTAAGGGCGTACATTTTTTATTTCACTCTTCACTGCCTATCACAGTTTCGGAGGCCATGGAATGCCCAGATGGCACAACCCCCCCAAATGACCCCATTTTGGAAAATAGACACCCCAAGCTATTTGCTGAGAGGTATAGTGAGTATTTTGCAGACCTCAGTTTTTGTCACAAACTTTTGAAAATTGAAAAAAGAAAAAAAAAAATTTTTTTCTTGTCTTTCTTCATTTTCAAAAACAAATAAGAGCTGCAAAATACTCACCATGCCTCTCAGCAAACAGCTTGGGGTGTCTACTTTCCAAAATGGGGTCATTTTGGGGGGGGTTGTGCCATCTTGGCATTTTATGGCCTTCAAAACTGTGATAGGTAGTGAGGAGTGAAATCAAAAATGTATGCCCTTAGAAATCCTGAAGGCGGTGCTTGGTTTTTGGGGCCCTGTACGCAGCTAGGCTCCCAAAAAGTCCTAAACATGTGGTATCCCCATACTCAGGAGAAGCAGCAGAATGTATTTTGGGGTGTAATTCCACATATGCCCATGGCATGTTTGAGCAATATATCATTTAGTGACATCTTTGTGCAAAAAAAAAAAAAAAATGTGTTACTTTCCCGCAACTTGTGTCAAAATATAAAATATTCCATGGACTCAACATGTCTCTCAGCAAATAGCTTGGGGTGTCTACTTTCCAAAATGGGGTCATTTGGGGGGGTTTTGTGCCATCTTGGCATTTTATGGCCTTCAAAACTGTGATAGGTAGTGAGGAGTGAAATCAAAAATTTACGCCCTTAGAAATCATGAAGGCGGTGCTTGGTTTTCGGGGCCCCGTACGCGGCTAGGCTCCCAAAAAGTCCCACACATGTGGTATCCCCATACTCAGTAGAAGCAGCTAAATGTATTTTGGGGTGCAATTCCACATATGCCCATGGCCTGTGTGAGCAATATATCATTTAGTGACAACTTTGTGCAAAAAAATAAATAAATTTGTCACTTTCCCGCAACTTCTGTCAAAAAATAAAATATTCCATGGACTCAACATGCCTCTCAGCAAATAGCTTGGGGTGTCTACTTTCCAAAATGGGGTCATTTGGGGGGGGGTTTTGTGCCATCTGGGCATTTTATGGCCTTCAAAACTGTGATAGGTAGTGAGGCGTGAAATCAAAAATGTGTGCCCTTAGAAATCCTGAAGGCAGTGATTGGTTTTCGGGGCCCCGTACGCGGCTAAGCTCCCAAAAAGTCCCACACATGTGGTATCCCCGTACTCAGGAGAAGCAGCTGAATGTATTTTGGGGTGCAATTCCACATAGGCCCATGGCCTGTGTGAGCAATATATCATTTAGTGACAACTTTTTGTAAATATTTTTTTTTTTTGTCATTATTCAATCACTTGGGACAAAAAAAATAAATATTCAATGGGTTCAACATGCCTCTCAGCAATTTCCTTGGGGTGTCTACTTTCCAAAATGGGGTCATTTGGGGGGGGGGGGGTTTGTACTGCCCTGCCATTTTAGCACCTCAAGAAATGACATAGGCAGTCATAAACTAAAAGCTGTGTAAATTCCAGAAAATGTACCCTAGTTTGTAGACGTTATAACTTTTGCGCAAACCAATAAATATACGCTTATTGACATTTTTTTTACCAAAGACATGTGGCCGAATACATTTTGGCCTAAATGTATGACTAAAATTGAGTTTATTGGATTTTTTTTATAACAAACAGTAGAAAACATTTTTTTCCGTTTATAGTGCAAAAAATAAAACGGCAGAGGTGATCAAATACCATCAAAAGAAAGCTCTATTTGTGGGAAGAAAAGGACGCAAATTTCGTTTGGGTACAGCATTGCATGACCGCGCAATTAGCAGTTAAAGCGACGCAGTGCCAAATTGGAAAAAGTCCTCTGGTCCTTAGGCAGCCAAATGGTCCGGGGCGGAAGTGGTTAAAGATGTAAGATGGTAAACATGTCTTTCTGCAATCCACCACCAGTAGGGATGAGCTTCGTGTTCGAGTCGAACCCATGTTCGACTCGAACATCGTCTGTTCGATCGTTCGCCGAATTGCGAACGATATGGGCCGTTCACGCCAAATTTGTGTGGTGCGTCACGGCCCATAATTCATTGCGGCATCGCAGTGCATTGCTGGCTGATGATTGGCCAAGCATGCACTATGACTCGCCTGCTTGGCCAATCACAGCGCCATCAGTAGAGAGAGCTGTAATTGGCCAAAGCCAAGGTGGCTTTGGCCAATTATGGCTCAGGGGGTTTAGAACACGCCCCACACTATATAAGGCCGCCTGCACGGCGGCCCTGTGTAGTGTGTTCCGGCGTGCTTAGAGAGAGAGAGAGAGACAGTGTCATTTCATTTGAGTTAGCTAGATTAGGTGGGACAGTCAGTGAGTTAGCTGCACTTACAGTGTATTGTGTATATATATGCATCCCAGGTGTTGTATATATATATATATATATATATATATATATATATATATACACTGTATTCAGTTTAGCTAGATCCGTTCCTGTTATCTTCCTACTGACAGGCAGGCTTGTCTTGTTACAGTATTTACAGCTACCTGAAGAAAATTGCTGGTGTTCTTTTGATCCTATTAGTACCACAGTCAGGCAGCTAGACTATTTACAGTTAGTGTACTGCGTCCTCCTCACAGTGTTCAATTAAAGCTACAAGTTAGTTTAGTGTGACCTCTGCACAGTGTTCAGCTAAAACTACAAGTTAGTGTAGTGCGTCCTCCTCACAGTGTTCAGCTAAAGCTACAAGTTAGTGTAGTGCGTCCTCCTCACAGTGTTCAGCTAAAACTACAAGTTAGTTTTTTGCAAGCTCTGCACAGTGTTCAGCTAAAGCTACCTGTAGAAGGTTGGTGGTGTTTTCCTGATCCTATCACTACCCCAGGCAGCTAAATAAGCTACAAGTTATTTTTTTGTGAACTCTGCACAGTGTTCACCTAAAGCTACCTGTAGAAGGTTGGTGGTGTTTTCCTGATCCTATCACTACCGCAGGCAGCTAAATAAGCTACAAGTTAGTTTTTTGCGAGCTCTGCACAGTGTTCAGCTAAAACTACAAATTAGGGTAGTGCGTCCTCCTCACAGTGTTCAGCTAAAACTACAAGTTAGTTTTTTGCGAGCTCTGCACAGTGTTCAGCTAAAGCTACCTGTAGAAGGTGGTGTTTTCCTGATCCTATCACTACCGCAGGCAGCTAAATAAGCTACAAGTTATTTTTTTGTGAACTCTGCACAGTGTTCACCTAAAGCTACCTGTAGAAGGTTGGTGGTGTTTTCCTGATCCTATCACTACCGCAGGCAGCTAAATAAGCTACAAGTTAGTTTTTTGCGAGCTCTGCACAGTGTTAAGCTAAAACTACAAGTTAGTGTACTGCGAGCTCTGCACAGTGTTTAGCTAAAGCTACCTGTAGAAGGTTGGTGGCGTTTTCCTGATCCTATCACTACTGCAGGCAGCTAAATAAGCTACAAGTTATTTTTTTGCGAGCTCTGCACAGTGTTCAGCTAAAGCTACCTGTAGAAGGTTGGTGGTGTTTTCCTGATCCTATCACTACCGCAGGCAGCTAAATAAGCTACAAGTTAGTTTTTTGCGAGCTCTGCACAGTGTTCAGCTAAAGCTACCTGTAGAAGGTTGGTGGTGTTTTCCTGATCCTATCACTACCGCAGGCAGCTAAATAAGCTACAAGCTATTTTTTGTGAACTCTGCACAGTATTCACCTAAAGCTACCTGTAGAAGGTTGGTGGTGTTTTCCTGATCCTATCACTACCCCAGGCAGCTAAATAAGCTACAAGTTAGTTTTTTGCGAGCTCTGCACAGTGTTCAGCTAAAACTACAAGTTAGTGTAGTGCGAGCTCTGCACAGTGTTCAGCTAAAGCTAACTGTAGAAGGTTGGTGGTGTTTTCCTGATCCTATCACTACTGCAGGCAGCTAAATAAGCTACAAGTTAGTTTTTTGCGAGCTCTGCACAGTGTTCAGCTAAAGCTACCTGTAGAAGGTTGATGGTGTTCTCGTACTACAGGCAGGCAGTTGATTTTTCTAGCTGCAGTATCAGTATATATATATATGACAATAAAAGAGGGCAAGCAGGCTCTGTGTCTAGAGGCAACAGTGCTTGTCGTGGAGACGGTGCATCCTCATCAGCACGTGGCCGTGGGAAACGCTTGGCCCTTTTTTCGGCAGCTGGCCGTGTTGAGCCACAACATACGGAAGACTTGGTCGAGTGGATGACCAAGCCGTGCTCATCCTCCTCATCCCCTCTCATGCTCATGCTCATCATGCTCAGGGTACTTTGTCTGGCAAAGCAGCTACCAACGCGGCCTCTTCCCTCGGCTCAATGGCATCAGTGACTCCTTCCCTAGCCCCACCATGTCCTCCTGAGGAGTCCTTCGAACTGTTTGACCACAGTGTTGGGTATATTCTCCAGGAGGATGCCCAGCGTTTAGAAGGCTCTGATGATGATACTGAGCTAGATGAAGGCAGTAACGTAAGCACGGACAGAGGGGGTGCCCAAGAAGGACAGCAATCTGGCAGTCATGCTCCCCCTGCTGCAGCATACTGCCAGGTTTGCTCCGGTGATGAGGAGGGAGGGGATGATGAGGTCACTTACTCAACGTGGGTGCCTGATAGGAGAGAGGAGGAGGAGGAGGCACATCACCAACGAGGCAGGATGCCCTTCAGGGGCCAGCCTAAGGGCAGCACACTGACTGCATCACACCCCAAAGCTCCGCATGTGCAGGGCGCTGCTGTTTCTGCGCGTTATTCCAAAAGTTCTTTGGTGTGGGCCTTTTTTGAGACGAGTGCATCAGATCGCACCGCTGCTATTTGCAACATATGTCTCAAGAGTATCTCGCGTGGCCAAAACATCTCTTGGGCTTGGGCACCACATGCTTGACCAGACATATGTTGACCTGCCATGCAGTTCGTTGGCAAGCGTATCTAAAAGACCCACACCAAAGAACAACGAGGACCTCTCCTTGCTCCTCATCAGCTGAGATCTCCAACCCCACTATACCTTCAGTCCTCTCTGAGACCTGCACTGAGAGGAATGAAGGTGTAGAATTAGATGTGTCACAGCCAAGTACTTGTGGGCAATCTGCTTTCGGTACACCGACGTCAGATTGTACCAGGCAAATTTCCCTGCCCCAGCTTCTGCACCGCCGAAAGAAGTTCGCTCCCAGCCATCCACATGCCCAGCGGTTGAATGCTAGCTTGGCAAAATTGGTAGCACTTCAACTGCTGCCTTTTTAGTTGGTAGACTCTGCCCCCTTCCGTGAGTTTGTGGAATGTGCGGTTCCTCAGTGGCAGATACCCAAATGCCACTTTTTCTCACGGAAGGCGATTCCGGCTCTCTACCGGCATGTGGAAGGCAATGCCTCGCTGGACAGGGCGGTCAGCGGTAAGGTGCATATTACCGCTGACTCATGGTCCAGCAGGCATGGACAGGGACGTTACCTAAGTTTCACCGCACATTGGTTGACTCTGATGGCAGCTGGGAAGGATGCAGGACAAGGTGCAGTAGTGTTGGAGGTTGTTCCACCACCACGCCTCCAAAATGCCACTACTAATGATTGTGACACACCTCTCTCCTCCACCCCCTCCTCTTCTTCTTCCTCCATGGCCTCTTCCTGTGCTTTGTCATCGGAACCAGCGGTGCTCCGTAGCCGTTCAAGGGGCTACGCAAGTATGTAGGCCAAAAGATGCCATGCGGTGCTTGAGCTGGTGTGCTTGGGGGACAGGAGCCACACTGGGGCAGAGGTTCTGTCAGCTCTGCAGGGGCAGGTTCAGAGGTGGTTGACGCCACGCCAACTTAAGGCAGGAATGGTGGTTTGCGACAATGGCACCAACCTCCTCTCTGCGCTCCAACAGGGACAAATGACCCATGTGCCCTGTTTGGCTCACGTCCTTAACTTGGTGGTGCAGCAGTTCTTGGGCAGGTACCCGGGCTTACAGGATGTCCTGAGGCAGGCCAGGTAAGTCTGTGTGCATATAATGCCAGTGCTCGGCTGGCAGACCTCCAAAAGGAGTTTAACCTGCCCAAGAACCGCCTAATCTGTGACATGCCCACCAGGTGGAACTCAACGTTGGCCATGCTGCAGCGGCTGCACATGCAGCAGAGGGCCATCAATGAGTACCTGTGCGACTATGGCACCAGGACAGGGTCAGGGGAGCTTGTTTTTTTTTCCCCACGCCAGTGCGCCATGATCAGGGATGCATGCACTGTCACCATTTGAGGAGGCCACAAGGATGGTGAGCAGTGACAGTGCATGCATCAGTGACACTGTCCCCCTTGTCCACCTGTTGGAGCACACGCTGCATGGAATAATGGACAGGGCACTTGAGGCAGAACAGAGGCAGGAAGAGGAGGACTTCCTTAGCTCTCAAGGCCCCCTTTATCCAGACAGTGTTCCTGCGTGCCCGCCGATCACACAGGAAGAGGAGGAGGAGGAGGAGGAGGAGGATTGTGTCAGTATTGAGGTGGAGCCTGGCACTCAGCATCAGCAGCAGTCTTTAAGGGATCAGTCCCAAGAAACACATGGACTTGTACGTGGCTGGGAGGAGGTGGCTGTGGACCATGTCGTCCTTAGTGACCCAGAGGACTCCGGACCGAATGCCTCAGCAAACCTTATGCTGCATGGCCTCCCTGATCCTGCAAAGCCTGCGTAAGGATCCTCGTATTCGTGGTATCAAGGAGAAGGACCAATACTGGCTGGCAACCCTCCTTGATCCACGTTACAAGGGTAAGGTTGCGGACCTTATCTTGCCATCACAGAGGGAGCAGAGGATGAAACATCTTCGGGAGGCCTTGCAGAAAGGTCTGTGCAACGCGTTCCCAGAGACTGGGAGGTTACAAACTCCTGTTTCTGGACAACGTGTTGCTGAGGCTTCGGTCAGTCAAAGAAGGAGCGGTGGAGAAGGTGGCCGTCTGACCGATGCGTTCAGACAATTTTTTAGTCCGCAGCCCTAAGGTATGATCGGTTCCAGCAACCATCGCCAGCATCTGTTTTACATGGTGCAGGAATACCTAGGGGCAAGATCTGACTTGGACACCTTTCCCACCGAAAATCCTCTGGGTTACTGGGTCTTGAGGATGGATCACTGGCCAGAGCTCGCACAGTATGCAATTGAGCTACTGGCCTGTCCTGCATCCAGCATTCTTTTGGAATGCACATTCAGTGCTGCTGGAGGCTTTGTAACCGATCACAGGGTGCGTCTGTCCACCGACTCGGTTGATCGACTGACCTTCATAAAAATGAATCAGTCTTGGATCACCACCAGCTACCAAGCACCTGATGCTGATGTAACCAAATTTTTTTTTTTGAAATCTCAGATCCCTTCAAACACTGCCTATGCTGATGCTGAGTGACTATCCTGAGTAATTATCCTCTTCCTCCTCAATGATCACGCTGATAGCTTGTAAGAACATTTTTGGTTCTGGGCGCCGTCACCAGTGCCTAAGGCCCAATTTTTCAGCCCCGTCTAACAGGGGCGTGTAATTACAATTTTTGATGCAACACTTTGCAGCAGGGCTCGTTCCTGCGTTCCAACTAGAGTATCTGTGAGGGGTTGCAGTGTTGTGGCACCAGCACCAGTGCCTAAGGCCCAATTTTTCAGCCCCTGTTCAACAGAGGCATGTAATTACAATTCTTGATCTAATATTTCACAGCAGGACCCGTTTCTGGGCCCACCAAGAGCGAGTGAGGACTTACAGTGTTGTGGCACCAGCACCACCACCACCAAAGGCCCATTTTTTCTGCCCCTGTTGGGCATGTAATTACAATTCTTGATCTAATATTTCACAGCAGGGCCCTTTGAGGGCTTACAGTCTTGTGGTCACAACAACACCTAAGGCCCAAATTTCTGCTGAGTATATAGGGCAGGCCCCTACTTTCAAACATCCAACTTACAAACGACTCCTACTTGCAAACAGAAGGAGACAACAGGAAGTGAGATGAAATCTACCCCTAGGAAGGGAAATTCTCTCCTGTAAGAGTTAATATGGGAAAAACATTTCTCCTTTCCACTGATGCTTTATCACCAATCCTTGTCTCACAAAAAAACCCAAATTTTCAAAAAACATTTGTCATTGAGACAAAAAGTGAGGTGAAATCTTCTGAAGAGGAGCACATGCAGCAAAACAAATGTCACAGGGGTGATAACCCTTCCCTATGTTTTCCAAAAAGCTTAAAATAGATTTTTTGGCTGGAGCTAAACACGTTAAAAATGTACCAGTTCAAAATTACAAACAAATTCTACTGAACAAACCTACAGTCCCTATCTTGTTTGCACCACCTGTATACTGCTGTTCAGAGTACAGAGCCTGTATACTGCTGTTTCCTTTTTTAATTTGGGTGCTGGGTTCCCCTTAATATCCATACAAGACCCAAAGGGCCTGGTAATGGACTGGGGGGTACCCATGCTGTTTGTCTCACTGATTTTCATCCATATTGCCAGGACCCGACATTATATTAAAGCCGCAAGCAGTTTTAAATGACTTTTTTTCCTTTAAAAATGACATTTTGTGCAGGGACTGTTCTAAGCACGGGAAACACGCGCCACTTTACAGGCATACTATAGACACACCCCAGGTACGATATTTAAAGGAATATTTCACTTTTTTTTTTTTTTTTTTTTTTTTTACTTTAAGCATCATTAAAATCACTGCTCCCAAAAAACGGCCGTTTTTAAAAGTTTTTTTTGCATTGATACATGTCCCCTGGGGCAGGACCCGGGTCCCCAAACCCTTTATAGGACAATACCATACAAATTAGCCTTTAAAATTAGCACTTTTGATTTCGAACATTCGAGTCCCATAGACGTCAATGGGGTTCTAACGTTCGTGTGAATTTTCGGTCCGTTCGCAGGTTCTGCTGCGAACCGAACCAGGGGGTGTTCGGCTCATCCCTAACCCCCAGTAGTGCTAGCCTCTCACCTTATAGATAGACCCCAACGGGTCTACTGGGGCAACAGTGAACGACCAGCCTGTTGTTGAAGCTTTCCTCACAGCTTTCAAAGAAACACTGCAGCTTTTGTCCGGTCTCCACGGTTTTTTCGTAGAAGAAAGTTTTCTCCCAATCCTATAGGTGGGGCAACAATAAACGACCAACCTGTTGTTGAAGCTTTCCTCACAAGGTCCAATGGATCACTATAACTTTTTCTCGGGTCTCCACGGTCCTTTCCTAGAAAAAAGATTGGAAGAAACTTTCTTCTAGGAAAGGACCATGGAGAAAAAGTTACAGCGATCCCTTGGACCTTGTGAGGAAAGCTTCAACAACAGGCTGGTCCAAATTGTATTGCACCTCCTGGGTGTCTTATCGGTGGAAAATATATATGCAAACTGGAACCTTTGGCAGTATGATTAACTGTCAGTGTGATCAGATTAATTAATAGTGCGTTCTACACAATCTGTGCAATTAACTATAGACAATCTTAATAGGAGTGCATAAAAAAGTGCTAAGTACTAAAAAAGTGTTCAGTGATGATAAAATAAACTATATAGCAAAGTGACATGCTCTGAAAAAGTCCAATATTTGCTGCTTGTTGAGAGACAATATTGTAGAAAAGACTTTTTGTCCAGGTGCCTGCTAGTGATGGTGCTCCTTATTCGTGCTCCTACTGTGCATGCACTCACCAAATAGCCTCACCCCCACAGGGTTACTGCGCTGCCACAGTATTTGCCACTGTGTAGCAATCCCTGGCGGTCCTGGTCTGTGCTTTGAATGTTGTTACACACGTTTTATATGTTCATCCTCCATGGACTCCACTTCCTTTCACCTCTCCTCAGGCACAGGTCAGTGTGCCTAAGGAGAGGGCCCGGGGCCTTGTTATTTGGGAAGTGCTTCAAAGTCTCTGAAATCTCCTCACCAGTGATCGGAGAGTTAAGGGACTGTAGGGCCTCTGCTGGTAAAGTGGCCACCCTGCTGGTTGTGAGGTAAGTTCGCACTCCGTCAGTAAAACTTGTTTGGATCGGTGTATGTGGTATGGAGGGGTTGTTATAGAGATCCGAAAAGTAGTCTTGAAATAATTGGGCAATGTGATTGTGGGGGAAAGTGAAGGGTCCCAGCTGGGTCCCGTAGGATCTGGGGGGGTTGAGGTGTGGGTATGTTCCCAGAACATACTAATGTAATAAATAAAGTGTGGGCTTTGTTGCCTTTATGAGCTGCTCCAAATTCTGTCTACTCTAGTTTTGATAAATTCCCCTAAGGGCTTGTTCAGACAGGCGCTGAGACAGGTCCTGTATGCTGTGCCACTTTTTGCTGCATCTACCAGAGAGCTTCACCTATAGAAGTAGGTGCACAGATCCAAATGCAAACACTGCATTCGGATATATGCATCCCTTCCTGTCTAAATGTCAAATTTTGACATTCGACTATTTTCATGCAGCTGCTGCGTCCCAGTTGACTTTGACTGGACTGCCTGCACAGGGATGCACAGATCACCATGCAGCCCCACGCGGTACACGGCCATCCACTGGGCATGGAGGCATAATGTGAATGAGGCCTAATTGTTATGTGGGCCAGATAGCAGGAAAGAGGAGATGTCGGGTAATTAAAAGCGAAGTATGGGAATTTTATTTATTTACCTAGGGAGATGCTGCATCTGTCCCCTGTCCACTCAAAGTCTGAAAACTGAGTAATCATACAGCCGATCGGGGGGCGTGGCCTGGACCGGCATGGTGTAGGGAGCAAAGAACGAGAGCTCCGCTTGCCCATTATCCGCACTAACAGATCCTGGAGTTAATACTACTTACTTCTCACCCACATCTGGACTCCCTCAGGGAACATGTCGCCGCCGAAACAGAAAACAGATCCGGCCGCGAAGCTAGCAAAATACAGAAAACTGACAAGGAGGCCGGGGGAGAAAATGGCGCCGGCTCCTCTCCTAAGAGTACCCTGACTAGTAAGATCGAAGAGGTCAAGGTAGATGTGTCACTAATACGCCAGGATATGCAAAAACTGAGAGATCGAGTCACGGAGACTGAAGCCCGCATTAGCCGCGTGGAGGACGAGGTGCCGCCATTACAAGTTCACACCGAATGTCTGCAGCATCAACTCAACATGGTGCTAGCTAAACAAGACGATATGGAAAATCGTCTGAGGAGATGCAACTTACGCTTTATAGGCCTGCCTGAGGGCTCGGAGGGCTCTGATCCCCCCTCATTTTTAGAGAATTTGCTTATCAACACATTTGGGAGAGCTGAGTTCTCTACCACTTTTGTGGTCGAACGGGCACACAGGCTAGCGGCTAAACCCCCCCTCAAGGTGCTCCGCCAAGGACATTCATTGCTAAACTGCTTAATTTCCGTGACCGGGATGCTGTACTCCGGCTGACCAGAATAAAGGGTAATATCCCCTTTAAAAACACAGAAATTAAAGTATCCCCGGACTTCTCGGCGGAAGTCCAAAAGAAGAGGGCTATGTTTACAGAGGCGAAACGTTAGCTGCGGACTCGCCATTATTCCTACGCAATGCTCTTTCCGGTGCGGCTGCGGGTTGTTGTCGAGGATAGGGCGCACTTCTTTGACACACCTGAAGCCGTCTTCGCATGGCTGGAGAACATGGCAGCTCCACATCGTGACCCTGCCTGATACAGCTGGATGACCTGCCTTTCAAGTGGAATACGATCTAACATGGATATATACCCTATGGAGATTTTGCAGCCTTAACATCCTACAGGTACTGTGACAAGCACATATGACAACTACATCTTTCTCCATATATCTCAGCCACACACACACACTCCCTCAACATGAGGATTGCCTGACCCCCGGAACTTGTGAACCTTGTACACGGACTCCTGCCATCATATCCACCCGTGGGTGTCGTGTGTGTTCCTCTGCGGCTGGGCTTGGACAGGGGCCCATAGGAAGTATATATAGTATGACTCACATTCTCACAATGCTATGGGCAAGCTGCTATCTGTTAGAACACTTGAACTGGGGAATATGGTTATGTCCCCTAGATCGGTGCTTTTGCCCCTGATGCTTCTGCTTGCCTTGCAGCGAATCATCGCTCCCCTAGTCGCGGGTGTCCCTCCGGATCCCGTTTGTTTTTTCTTTTTTGTTTACAGTAACAGTTGCCTTAGGACGCAAGTGTTGTTTCCCTGGCATGCCCAGCCTCAGCAAACTGCATATGTGTTCAATTAGATGCATTGCCTACCCAGGTATGCTAGAGTGTTAACGCAGTTAAGATCAGATTGGTCTGATCGGTTTAATGTTTGGTTTAAGTATTACATGCTGAAGAGTAATAGAATGTGGTGTTTACTTACTGATATAATGTCCTCGCAATATACCCAGTACATCAAAGGTCCTCATATACAAAATGCTTGGAGTCCCCATCTGCCCAACCTCATCTGTCCCGTTGTGGGACTGGGGGGGGGGGGGGGTGGGAGCCTCCTCACCTATGGTAATGTTGGCGGCATCATGGACACTGGACAAGTAGCATACAAATATATGTGCACTTAATACCATGCTGGATGTCAGATGTTTAACTTGGAATGTAAGAGGTCTCAGGGCAAAGCCCAAACGTAATGCAGTATTGGCATATCTAAAGATCCAACGTGCAGACATCATGGTACTGGTTGAGACTCATCTCACAGGCCAACTTCAAATGGCACTTAAGAAGCCCTGGGTGGGATGGCTATATCAGGCCCCTTACTCTGTCAACTCTAGGGGCGTGGCTATACTTGTGGCAAAAACGGTACAATTTGTATTACTCTTAGGTCTGATCCACAGGGTAGATTTCTATTCTTACATGCTAAAGTGAATGGCCTAGAAATGTTAATTTTGGCATTTTATGTACCGCCTCCCTTTCAATATAGCGTCATACATGAGGGGATAGCGTACATGTCCAAATTCCCTACCATCCCTGTGATGTGGCTAGGCAATTTTAATAACATTATGAATAAGGATTTGGACCGTATCTCTGTGACACCCCAAGATAGGCCCACCCAACCACACACTAGGTTTGGCAAGATAATTACGGACTTAGCTCTTATAGACACATGGAGACACTGTAACCCATCAGAAAAGGCATACTCCTGCTTTTCCACATCCCACAATACCATGTCGCGCATCGATCTCATCCTGATCTCTGGTACCCTTCTTCCCCTGCTCAGGAAGGTAGGATTTAACCTGCGTATCCTGTCCGATCATGCCCCATACTGGATTACACTTAGGATCGACTCTCCCCCCAGGACATACAGTTGGAAGCTTAATCCATTTTGGCTGACAGTTGTTCCTGACTTGGGGGAGGCGGCCAGTGAATGAGAATTTTTCTTTCATGTGAATAGAGGCACAGCACCCCTTGAGGTCATATGGGATACATTTAAATCCCATGCCAGAATGATCCTATCGCAGCGGATATCCCGCTACCGTAAGACTTCCTCCCAGGTTCTTAGACAAGCAGAACAATCCCTTGTAGAGGCAGAAAAGAATTTCACAGATGACCCTACTGCGTCAACAGCAAATCAACTAAAATTACAAGCCAGAATAGTGAACAACTTATATTTTGAAAAGGCTGACAGGAAAATTTATTATAATAAGCAAAGGCACTATGAATGCGGAGAACGGGCGGGTCGTCTTTTGGCTTATCTAGCATATTTAGATCACAGACCTCCTACGGTGGTAGCACTTCGTGATGCAGCCGGTAGGATGCTGACTGACCCTGATGAAGTAGCTGGGGAGTTCCGCTCCTTCTTCGCATCCCTATACACCTCTAACGCTAATACCTCTGTAGAAGAGATAGCGTTGCTGCTATCTAATATAGAACTACCCTGCCTCACTCAACACCAGGTAGATCAGCTAGAAGCCCCTATTACTGAAAGTGAAATAACAAAGGCAATATCCCTGCTCAATCCATCAAAAGCACCGGGGTCTGATGGACTGCCCTTGGAATTCTACACAACATATAGTGAAACACTGATTCCCAAGCTCTGTGAATTATTTTCCCATATTTTTAAATCTGAGTCCCTCCCCTTGTCCATGCACGAAGCAAATATAGTATTGATACCCAAACCTGGCAAAAATCCAGAATTCCCGGAGTCCTATCGCCCAATATCCCTTCTCCAATTGGATGTAAAGATACTGGCCAAGATCCTGGCGCTTCGCTTAAATGTGGTGATCCTCTCACTAATTCATCCGGACTAAACTGGATTTATGCCTGCAAAAAATACGGCATATAATCTACGCAGACTCCATATGAATGTTCAAGCTGAACATGATACCATGGGCTCTAGAGTGGTGGTGTCTCTTGACGCCGCAAAGGCGTTCGATTCGGTAGAGTGGACATACCTTTGGGAATGCCTCACAAAATTTGGGTTCGGACCCCGCTTCATTAAATGGATCCGATTATTATATCAAAGCCCATGCGCCAGGGTCTTGGTCAACGGAAAAGTTTCTGATCCATTTCCTCTCTCCAGAGGCACTCGGCAGGGGTGTCCACTGTCTACCCTGCTATATGCATTGGCGGTAGAACCTCTTGCCGCCTCCCTCAGAATGCACCCAGGCATTGAAGGACTTGCCCGTGGAAACCTGCTGGAAAAGATAAGTCTGTATGCTGATGATATGCTATTATACCTTGCAGATGCAGGCTCGTCTTTACAGTTGGCCCTGGAAGTAATCCAAAACTTGGGTAGATATTCAGGACTGAAGAATAATTGGGACAAATCCCAAATCCTCCCGATAGATGTCAGCGTGCCAACCAAAGAACAATCTAGCTCCCCACTCCTTAGGGTCAGTGCTATGAAGTATCTAGGACAGTGGTTCTCAACTCCAGTCCTCGGGACCCACCAACAGGCCAGATTTTAAGTATTGCCTTGGGGAGATGCAGACTAGAATACTGCAATCACTGAGCAGCAAGTGATATCACCTGTGATGTATTTCAGTTATCTTGCAAACCTGGCCTGTTGGTGGGTCCTGAGGCCTGGAGTTGAGAACCACTGATCTAGGAATTGTGATGACTCGATCACCAGAAGATTACGTTCGCCTTAACTTAGAACCCCTTATAGTAGCATTGAAACGCAAAACGCAGATATGGGCTAAATTACCTCTTGGGGTGATGGGATGGGTAAACCTTATTAAAATGGTCCTCCTCCCTAAATTCTTATATGTACTATGGCACGCTCCAATCTACTTACCATTGAGGATCTTTAAATCTATTGAGGCCATTCTAAATTAATTTGTTTGGGGATCGAGGCGTCACAAATTGTCCTGGCAAACGCTGAAAAACCCGACAGAATTGGGGAGAGCGGCGTTGCCCGATTTCAACCTTTACTACCTGGCGGCGCAACTGTCTCATTTTTTCCATCTGGACAAACATGACAAAGACCGTTGCTTATCCCTGCTCTGTGTTCCGCACGGACGTAGAGTCTCGCACCCCTTCCAGACTCTTTTTAAAGGCACTAATAAAATAGATAATAGGAAAGGACTACTGTATCACTACTGTAGGGTTTGGGAAGTAGTAAAACATAAGCTTAAAATGCCACCTACGCACTCTCATACGCCCTTATGGGATAATCCGGACCTGGGAGAACTCCTAAAGGTGCCAAACCCCGAATTATGGCTTCATTATGGAGTGGGATTTCTATCGGACGTCTACTGTGACAATGTTCTAAAATCATTCCAACAACTCAAAACAGACTTTGGCCTTCCAAATGCTATGCTTTTTCGTTATCTCCAGCTCCGTCACGCCCTCAGTGCTCAATTTGGTGGGACCCCTCCCGATGTAGATCAAATGGATGTCCTATACATTATGTTGGGTTCTGACCATCGCAAACTCATCTCAGGATTCTACAACTCTTTGCTAAGACCCATAGCAGTTTCAATTGCATATAGATTAAAAGATCTCTGGTCGGGAGATGTGGGGGGGGTTGGAGGATGATGAATGGGATGATGCCCTTGAAACTTGCAAAAAAGTTTCTACCACGTTGTCGGATCGTCTTACACATTTGTACATTTTGCATAGGTCTTATTTGACCCCTCATCACATAGCCAAAATTTTTTGTTATTATTATTTTCTTTTCTTTTTCCCATTTTTTCTTTCTTTTGCTGTAACCTGAATAATATGTCAATGTACCATGGACTTATATATCCTGTATGTAATTTACTCTTACAATAAAAACACCACGATAATTGGAAAAAAAAAATCATACAGCCGATCACTCAGTCCTCAGAGCTCCCTGAGCAGAGAGCTGGTGGCTGTCGGTCTCTGGATCTCTGCTTTGCCCCCCGGTGCTCACTGAAACACTGGGCTGTGGAAGGGGCGGGAATGGCTGGTTCAGGCTCTCATCGGCTCGCTGAGAGGGTGAGCTGGGTGGAGGTCCAGGCATGTAAGTGGTATGGTTACGATCTTTCCCCAGCCTGGACCAACAATGTGACATCAGCCGAGAGTGGGCTTAAGCCTGCTGTCAGCTGAAAATGGGTCACAGGAGCGCAAAACAATCTGCACTGCTGTGATTAACAGGAGAAATACAACCAAACAGGCTTTGGCTGTACTTCTCTTTTAATAAATTTATCACACGACCTGTCTCTCTACTCCTGTTTGGCATTATATGCGACAATTAATAAATGTCCTCATTTATGTTGTGAACTCTTTTTCCCTGAAGCTGGAAGGTCCTTTAGGCACCATCTTTCCCAAAGGCGGCTCTAGGCTTTGTGAGGCCTTAGGCGAAAATTACACATGAGGCCCCAATCACACCCATAATGGGAAAAAAATTCAAGCAATAAAAATGGCTGCAACAAGATGGACAGATCTAGCACACAGTTCATCAGCATCACTTCCAGGGCACCCTACTCACCCATCAGACATATGCAGCCAATAAAACATCTGGGGCCCAGCAAGGTGGCAACCCCTCTAAGAATTTCCTGTGTCTTGGGAAAATGGGGAGGGGATGTCACTGAGTCATTCCACATCCACAGAGGAAGTAGAGTGGGGGGATCCCAGCACAGCGCAGGGTGAGGGAGAGAGAGGAGGGGAGAGAGAGAGAGGGGGAGGGAAAATGAGGGAGAGAGAGGGGGAGGGAGATAGAGAGAGCGAGAGAGAGGGGAAGAGAGAGGGAGGGGGAGAGAGAGAGAAAGAGAGAGAGAAAAAGGGGGAGAGAGAGAAAAAGGGGGAGAGAAAGGGGGAGCAAGAGATTGTGAGCGATAGGGGGAGAGCGAGAGAGAGGGGAAAGGGAGAGAGAAAGAGGGGGAGAGAGAGAGGGGGAGAGAAAGAGAGCGAGAGGGGGAGCGAGAGGGGGAGCAAGACATTGTGAGAGAGGGGGAGGGAGAGTGGGAGAGAGAGAAGGTGAGCGAGAGGGGGAGAAAGAGAAGGTGAGCGAGGGGGGTGAGAGAGAGGGGTAGAGAAAGGGTGCGCAAAAGGGGGGAGAGGGAGGTGGAGAGAGAGAGGGGAGGGGGAGAGAGAGAGGGAGGGGAGGGGGGAGAGAGAGAGGGAAGGGAGGCGGGAGAGAGAGAGGGAAGGGAGGCGGGAGAGAGAGAGAGGGACAGAGAGAAGGGGGAAGGGGGAAGAACGTGGGAAGGGGTAAGAGAGAGTAGTGTGGTGAGAGAGGGGGAGGGAGAGAGAGAGATAGAGGGCGGAGAGGGGGGTAAGAGAGAGAGGGGGGATGGAGAGAGAGGGAAAGAGGGGGTAAGAGAAAGAGGGGGAGGGAAAGAGAGAAAGAGAGAGGGGGGAGAGGGAGTGAGGGGAGTGACAGGGGGTAAGAGAGAGAAAGAGAGAGGGGAGAGAGGGAGTGAGGGGAGTGACAGGGGGTAAGAGAGAGAGAGAGAGGGGGAGGTGAGAAAGAGGGGGTTGAGGGATAGGGGGTGAGAGAGATCTCTAGCCCTGTCTGCAGCCCCTCCTGTGCCCCATGTCCCAGTCTGTGAAAGCACTGGGGGGGGGGCAAAGAGCAGGGAGGAGCTGGGGAGTGCTGGGGGGTGGGGGGTGGAGAGTGCTGGGGGGCGGAGAGTGCTGGGGGGTGGGGGCCGGAGAGTGCTGGGGGGTAGGGGCCGGAGAGTGCTGGAGGGTGGGGGCCGGAGAGTGCTGGGGGGTGGAGGCCGGAGAGTGCTGGGGGGTGGAGGCCGGAGAGTGCTGGGGGCTGGAGAGTGCTGGAGGGTGGGGGCCGGAGAGTGCTGGGAAAGGTGGAGAGCACTGGAGGGGTGGGGGCTGGAGAGTGCTGGGGGGGGGCTTGAGAGGGGGGAGAAAGAATTGAAGTGGAGAGCAGGGGGATGCTAATGAAATGTGGGCGGAGCCAGGGAGGACAAGGAGGGTCTGGAGCAGGAGGGGAAGGGACAGGGAGCACACAGGGGGGCTGGAGAGCAGAAGGGGCAGAGCCAGGGAGCACAAGGAGGGGTCGGAGAGCAGGAGGGGCAGAGCCAGGGAGCGCACGGAGGGGCGGAGCCAGGGAGCACAAGGAGGGGCCGGAGAGCACGGGGATGCAGAAAAGGTTAGGTAGGAGGAGCAGTGGGGAGATGCAGAATCAAATAGGAGGCAAGTGCGGAGAGGTCGGGTGAGCGGCACAGGCAGAAGGAGCAGCTCAGCTGCGGGTCCCACATGGACATGCCGCTCGCATGCCTTGGAGCCGGGTACTGCCACCTAGAGGCCCCTACTGTCCCGCTCCCCGCACTTGCTACCACTGGACCAGGATGAGACCTTGACAACATCAGTGATTGATCACAGGCAAATTAGGCGGCCGCGAGGCCCCTTCGACTGCGGGGCCTTATGCGATCGCCTAATTTGCCTAATTAGAGAGCCGCCTCTGCTCTTTCCTAGTCCATAGGGCCTCCACAATCCCCCTCTTATATTCCAGGAGCTCCAGACACCTGCTGCCCTAGTCCAGGGCCTCCAGATACCCCCTCTCCTAATCTGGGACCTCCAGGCACCCCCTCACCTAGTCCAGTAGCTCTCTTGTACCCCCTATCCCGGAGCCTTTACCACACCAACCACCATTTCCAAGTCAATGGCCTCTTCTGCACCCACCACCCTAGTCCAGGGTCTCCTCTGCACTCCTCTCCACTCCTCTCCTAGTCCAAGGCCTCCTCTACAGCCCACCCCAAGTTCAGGGCCTCCTTTGCACCTTGCTCTCAGAATCCAGGTCAACCCCACTTCCACATCAACCCCACTTTTAAAGTCCAGGGCCTCCTCTACACCCCCAGTCCAGGGCCTCCGGTGCACTCCCCTCCTAGTCCAGGGCCTCCTCTGCATCCCCCAGTCCAGGGCCTCCTCTGCACCTCCCAGTCCAGGGCCTCCTGTGTACTCCCCTCCTAGTCTAGGGCCTCCTCTGCACCCCCTCAGTCCAGGCCCTCCTCTACATCCCCCCTCAGTACAGGGCCTCTTCCGCACACCCCCCTTAGCCCAGGGCCTTCACTGCACCCCCCAGTTAAGGGCCTCCTCTGCACCCCCCCCCACCCAACACAGGGCCTCCTCTGCACCCCTCCAGTCCAGGGCCTCCTCTGCACCCCCTCCCAGTCCAGGGCCTTCTTTGAAGCCTCCACTTCACTGGGATGCCTCACGCAGAAAAGACATAGGCTGTTAGGGCACTGGGCAGGGCTAGGTGTGTCAGAGACTGCAGACATGTTACAAGGGATGGTCAGAGACTGCAGACATGGTAAAAGGAATGGCCAGAAACTGAAGACATGATACAAGAGATGGTCAGAGAGCGCTGGTATGGTACAAGAGATGGTCAGAGACTGCAGACATGGTACAAGAGATGGTCAGAGAATGCAGACATGGTACAAGGGATGGTCAGATGCTGAAGACATGGTCAGAGACTGAAGACATGGTACAAGAGATTGTCAGAGATTGCAGAAATTGTACAAGAGATGGTCAAAGATTGCAGACATGGTACAAGGGATGATCAGAAACTGCAGACATGATACAAGAGATGGTCAGAGACTGCAGACATGGTACAAGAGATGGTCAGAGACTGCAGACATGATACAAGAGATGGTCAGAGACTGCAGACATGATACAAGAGATGGTCAGAGACTGCAGACATGGTACAGGAGATGGTCAAAGACTGCAGACATGGTACAGGAGATGGACAGAGACTGCGGACATGGTACAGGAGATGGACAGAGACTGCGGACGTGGTACAGGAGATGGACAGAGACTGCGGACATGGTACAGGAGATGGACAGAGACTGCAGACATGGTACAAGGGATGGTCAGAGACTGCAGACATGGTACATGGAATGGCCAGAGACTGAAGACATGATACAAGTGATGGTCAGAGAGCGCTGGTATGGTACAAGGGATGGTCAGAGGCTGAAGACATGGTCAGAGACTGAAGACATGGTACAAGAGATGGTCAGAGATTGCAGACATGGTACAAGGGATGGTCAGAGACTACAGACATGGTACAAGAGATGGTGAGAGACTGCAGACATGGTACAAGGGATGGTCAGAGACTGCAGACATGACACAAGGGATGGTCAGAGACTGCAGACATGGTACAAGAGATGGTCAGAGACTGCAGACATGGTACAAGGGATGGTCAGAGACTGCAGACATGGTACAAGAGATGGTCAGAGACTGCAGACATGGTACAAGAGATGGTCAGAGACTGCAGACATGGTACAAGAGATGGTCAGAGACTGCAGACATGGTACAAGGGATGGTCAGAGACAGCAGACATGACACAAGGGATGATACAAGAGATGGTCAGAGACTGTAGACATGGTAAAAGAGATGGTCAGTGTGACAGACCTAGCCGGGACAAAGGCTTTTGGAGAGGACTGAATGTGAGCCTCTTGCCTACAGATTATGGGCCCTGGCATTTGGGGTACCCTTGAGGTGTTGTTACTTTGGCTTCGGGTCCTTGTCCCCCAGGACACACAGACTCTGGGGACCCTGTATTTGCCATATTAGCAATGGTGACTGAGTCATACTGTTGGGACACATACTGTGAGGAGATGCTAATATCAACTCCACTCACCTGTCTGATGTCTGCTATAACATGTTTAATGTAAATGAGTCTAGTCTGGCTTACCACAGGTTCTAAGGGTATTCCACACATTGTTGTTTGTTCTAATTAACCCTGTGTTGATGTTTATGGTAATGTGTATTGAATAGTCAATGAGCTAGGAGACGTAGTCACCTAGTCTGGGTAAATGATTTAGTAAACTAGCTCATTTTAATTAGGTTACAGTTGTTTTGTTAGAGTAATATGAGCAGGAGGGGGGAACCTCCTCTAATGACATATAAAGTCTTGTAATTTTGATTCTAAAAAAAAGTCCATGTTAGCATCTAAGCAAGTGTCGCCTTGTTTTGTGCTTGGGAGCAGTTGGAATATCTGATATCTGTATCCAGACTGGGAGGAAGTGGTATACTGACGGAAACACTCAAGCGAAGTGTGGGACGTTCCGTGACATTGGTGGCAAGCAGCGGGACACTTCCTGCAGTCTGGGACATCCAAACCTCCACCTGGATCCAAGATCAGGATAGCAGACTTCGGTCACCCCATCGGAGATATGGACCTGGCATCAGAGTTCCCGGGGGTTCTGCGGATTGTCCTTTCAGCATACTCCAGGACTGTGTCTGAGGATGAATACCTGGAGCTTAGGCAGCAAATTCGGGTGGAGCTCTGGATTGGAACCCTCCAGCTCGCTGGTATAAAACAGGGCAAGTGCTTTCCGACCCAAGAGCAATGAGCCAGTGACCAACGGGCATTGCAGATGGCATTCCTTGGAGAGCGGCCCCAGGAGCAATGGGTGACTGAGTTGGACAGGCTGGTTCAGCAGGAGATAGAGCTGGACAATCATTATCAGGCTCTGCAATGGCACGCAGAGCAGGGATATTTAGGGGAGACAACAGAATGCTCTCCGGAGGGATATGACTTTGGAGGCCCTGGATTGCTGTGGGAGAGCCTTACAGATCGTTTTGTGTTTGGCGATGAAGGGGAACCTGCCCTTGAGGACCTGCGAGAATATAGAGAGGCTATGCTCGGTCTTGCAGGGGTCTCGGAGCTCAAACCTGATCTGGACCATTTGCTAAGGAAGGAACATCATCTGGAAAGGGCATACAGGAAACTGCTAGAACACGTTCTGCAGCATGCCAGAGAATCGGCAGTGGAAAATCTGGAGATTGCCATCCCCAAACCTGAAGTGCTGACAATGGGGCAGAGCTCTGCTAACCTCTGCCCAGCACTAATAGCATCTTCTGGGTTCCATGGACAGGAGATGGTGAACTTCTATCCCCAGACATCAGTTGCAGAGACATGGGATTTGATAGACTTTTCTGCTGAGGAAGAACAACCTGATGAGCCTCCAGCAGAAGAGCTGCTATCAGGGCAAAAGTTCACTGTGCTCTGCCCAGCACCAACAGTGGCTTCGGCCTTCTTGAGAGAAGAGGTAGTCGGCCTTTCTCCCACAACACTAACAGGGACATGTGATTTTCTGCCAGCAGCATCTATGGAGTTACAACAAACTTCTCCAGCTGAAGATCTGGTAACTGAACAGAGGGTCCAAGACCTCTGTCCCACACTTTTAGCAATTCCAGAGACTGGGGATTTAATAGATGTTTCTGTAGAGGGTGAACCACCTAGCAAACCCCCAGCAGAAGTGCTGGCAACCGGACAGAGGGTCCAAGACCTCTGCCCCACACCTGCAGCAATTCTGGAGGCCCAGGGTGAGGAGGTGGCAGTCTATCGCGAGCTGCAGATCAGGATCCAAGGAGAGAATGCAGTCATCACCTCACAACTGCAGCTTGATTTGGTGTCGGTGGGTGGGCCTGTGGCCTCCACTAACAGAAAACCAGCAGAAGCGCTGGCAACCGGGCAGAGTGCTACCAACCTCTGCCCAGCACCGGCAACAACTGCAGAGTTCCAGGGAGCTGGGGCAGTCGGCCTCTCTCCCCAACAGTTAGCTGGAGGGAAGCTCCTACGCCCAGCTGAACTGCTGGCAACGGAACAGAGCGCTGCTGGCCCCTGCCCTCCACTAACAAAAGATGGATTTCCTGTAAAAGTGGATGGCACTTCAGTCTCCACCTGTCTACCCCAGGGATACTGGGCAGTCGGCCCAGATCCCCAACAGCAGAGGCGTCGCCAGGGGGTGGCTATTGGGGCTATACCCCCGAATCTGGGTCCCATAGCCCTGAGTCTCTTGCTGCAGAGACTCGGGCCGTGGCTGCGGCAGGCGGACTGCATGAGAGGCAGATGATAGGAGAGAAGCGGGGGTGTGTCCTTGCCGTCGAGCAGTATGGCTGTGTGATCCGCTTCACAGGGTGAAAAACCCGGCTCTCTGCATCTCAGCCTGTCTGTCCCAGGGAGGAGGAGATCCCTGCACACCAGTAGATCATGGCCCAGCGGCGATTGCAGAGTGCAGACATCGGGTCCCGGCCGGCGTTGCTATGGGGGTGCGGGGAGGGGCGGGCTGCACTGGGTGACACCCGCCAGAGGGGTGACACCGGGGCCGCCGCCCACCGCTACACACTGTACTTCTGCTTGCAGAGCCGCAGCGGAACGGTGTGAGCAGAGCACCAAGCCGTGCAGGGGAAGCTGCCTGTAGCACTCCCCCCATCTTAAGCTGTCCCTCGGCCTCAGGGATCTCCAATGTCTCCGGAGGCAGCCGGAGTTGGTGGGCAGAGCTGGGGGTGTGGCTGCCTCCTCCACTCCTCCCACAGACTCCTTCACTCACTGGCTGATCCCACAGCTGAAGGAGAAAGAGACGAGGACACAGCAGCCCAAAGCGTCTTCAGCTTCAGGCATGCTGTAAGTTACTGCACTGCTGCACATGTCACTACATAGAGTCCTAACCTGGCATCATACCACTCCAGCCTGCCCTATGTCACCGCAACCTGCCCTATGCCACCCCAGCCTGCCCTAAGCCACCGCAACCTGTCCTATGCACCCCAGCCTTCCCTATGCCACCGCAACTTGCCCTATGCCACTCCAGCCTGCCCTATGCAGCCGCAACCTACCCTATGCCACTGCAACCTGCCCATGCCACCCCAGCCTGCCCTATGCCACCGCAGCCTGCCCTATGCCACCCCAGCCTTCCCTATGCCACCGCAACTTGCCCTATGCCACTCCAGCCTGCCCTACATCACCCCAACCTGCCCAAAACCACCGCAACCTGCCCTATACCACCCCAGCCTGCCCGATACCACCGCAAACTGCCCTATACCACTCCAGCCTGCCCTATACCACCGCAAACTGCCCTATACCACCCCAGCTTGCCCTATACCACCCCAGCCTGCCCTATACCACCCCAGCCTGCCCTATACCACCCCAGCCTGTCCTATACCACCGCAAACTGCCCTATACCAACCCAGGCTGTCCTATACCACTGCAAACTGCCCTATACCACCCAACCTGCCCTATACCACCCCTACCTGCCCTATACCAGCCCAGCCTGCCCTATATCACCCCAACCTGCCCTATACCACCTCAAACTGCCCTATACCACCCCAGCCTGCCCTATACAAATCCATCCTGCCCTATACCACCCCAGCTGGCCCAATACCACCCTATACTTTAATTTACAGGGGCAATTTGGAGGTGCGCCTGCAGGGTGCTGGGCAGAATAGACAGGAGGGGGGTGACACCATGTTTTGCCGCACCAGGTGACAACAACCCTAGTGACGCCACTGCCCACCTCCTCACAGATTTATTTATGAAGCACACAGCAGTCCAAGATGGCTCTGCAGAGAATGGCCACCCTGCCTCACCACAACCACTGCCCAGAGACTTTGTCACGCAGACTCTGACATGGACGAAGCCTCCCTCTCCTCCTCATCTGACAGAGGTAAGAGAGCTGCAGTCTCCCCAGCCTCATCACCCACTAAGCTGCCCTCAGCCAAAAAGCAGCACTAGGCTTCACTGCCAGCACAACCCGCTGATCATGAGGAGAACACTGACTCCCTCTCTGCCTTCCCTGCAGCAGATGTCCCACACACAGAGGCTACTCTAAGGGAACTTTCACACTGTGGCGGGGGACATCGACGGTAAAGCGCCGCTATTTTTAGCGGCGCTTTACCGTAGTTTAACCAATGCTTTTCTGCCACTAGTGGGGTGCTTTTAAGGGGTTAATAGCACCCGCAAAGCTCTGCTACCAAAGCGCTTTGCAGGTGCTTCCGTGGCGCTGCCCATTGATTTCAATGGCAGGGGCACTTTAGGAGCGGTGTATACACCACTTCTAAAGCACCCGAAAGATGCTGCTTGCAGGACTTTTTTTAACGTCTCGCAAGTGCACCGCCCCAGTGTGAAACCACCCGGGCTTTCACACTGGAGTGACAGGAGAGGTGCTTTACAGCCGCAGTGCAGGCGCAATATTTAGCGTAAAGTGCCTCAGTGTGAAAGTAGCCTAAAAGAGAGGAAAGAAGTGAACGGGCAGACGAGCAGGGATGACATCATCTCTCACTGCCCGCCCGCATCACCTCTCTCCTGCCCTCACTAAATGGACCAGTGCTGCCAGCCTGCCACCAATGCACATTTTGTGGCACTGGCTGGCATGGCAAGTGACAATCCACATCAGTTGGCAAGTGACAATCCACATCTGGTGCCAGGCGACATGGCAAGTGACAATCTGCAAATGGTGGCAGGTGACATGGCAAGTGACAATCCGCATCAGGTGGCAAGTGACAATCTGCAAATGGTGGCAGGTGACGTGGCAAGTGACAATCTGAAAATGGCAAGTGGCAATCCACATCAGGTGGCAACTGACAATCCACATCTGGTGACAGGTGCAAGTGACAATCCACATCTGGTGGCAGGCGACAGTGGCAAGTGACAATCCACATCTAGTGGCAGGTGACAGTGGCAAGTAACAAGCTGCATCTGGTGGCATTATATATTAGAATGTAACAATAGAAACAATGCACTTCAATCACCCTGACACCATATCAACCATGGTGCCAAGATGATTGTACCGCCAACACTGGCCATTACCCACAAAAAATTGCTTACCACCGGCGTGCCCCCCCCCCCCTCCGGTTGGTGACCGGTGACCGCTGCTATGGGCTCTAGCCCCAGATCTTTTGCGGATCTAGCAACGCCCCTGCCCAACAGCATGACCGAGTGAGCCCAGTCACCCTGTCTTCTCTCCTGCGGCTGAAAGGACTCCAGGGAGAAGGGCCAGTCCAGGCCTGTCCTCAGTGGCGCTTATGTTCTCTGAGAGAGGCAGAGGTTGGCTGGGTGAGTAATACTCTGTTTGGAACTATTTGTTTGGGGTACTGTGTGGATACCGGCATTGGGGGACTGGAACTACTAACTTTGGAGTCAACCCTTCTGGGGTCTCCTCCTCTGTTAGTCTCCTGCCGAAAGGGGAGAAATGTGACAGACCTAGCCAGGACAGAGGCTTTTGGAGAGGACTGAATGTGAGCCTCTTGCCTACAGATTATGGGCCCTGGCATTTAGGGTACCCTTGAGGTGTTGTTACTTTGGCTTCGGGTCCTTGTCCCCCAGGACACACAGACTCTGGGGACCCTGTATTTGCCATATAAGCAATATTGACTGAGTCATACTGTTGGGACACATACTGTGAGATGCTAATATCAACTCCACTCACCTGTCTGATGTCTGCTATAATGTGTTTTATGTAAATTAGTCTAGTCTGGCTTACCACCGTGACAGTCAGAGACTGCAGACATGGTACAAGGGATGGTCAGAGACTGCAGACATGGTACAAGAGATGGTCAGAGACTGCAGACATGATACAAGAGATGGTCAGAGACTGCAGACATAATACAAGCGATGATACAAGAGATGGTCAGAGACTGCAGACATGGTACAAGAGATGGTCAGAGACTGCAGACATGGTACAAGGGATGGTCAGAGACTGCAGACATGGTACAAGAGATGGTCAGAGACTGCAGACATGATACAAGCGATGATACAAGAGATGGTCAGAGACTGCAGACATGGTACAAGAGATGGTCAGAGACTGCAGACATGGTACAAGGGATGGTCAGAGACTGCAGACATGGTACAAGAGATGGACAGAGACTGCGGACGTGGTACAGGAGATGGACAGAGACTGCGGACATGGTACAGGAGATGGACAGAGACTGCAGACATGGTACAAGGGATGGTCAGAGACTGCAGACATGGTACATGGAATGGCCAGAGACTGAAGACATGATACAAGTGATGGTCAGAGAGCGCTGGTATGGTACAAGGGATGGTCAGAGGCTGAAGACATGGTCAGAGACTGAAGACATGGTACAAGAGATGGTCAGAGATTGCAGACATGGTACAAGGGATGGTCAGAGAATGCAGACATGATACAAGAGATGGTCAGAGACTGCAGACATGACACAAGGGATGGTCAGAGACTACAGACATGGTACAAGAGATGGTGAGAGACTGCAGACATGGTACAAGGGATGGTCAGAGACTGCAGACATGACACAAGGGATGGTCAGAGACTGCAGACATGGTACAAGAGATGGTCAGAGACTGCAGACATGGTACAAGGGATGGTCAGAGACTGCAGACATGGTACAAGAGATGGTCAGAGACTGCAGACATGATACAAGCGATGATACAAGAGATGGTCAGAGACTGCAGACATGGTACAAGAGATGGTCAGAGACTGCAGACATGATACAAGCGATGATACAAGAGATTGCCAGAGACTGCAGACATGGTAAAGGAGATGGTCAGAGACTGCAGACATGGTACAAGAGATGGTCAGAGACTGCAGTCATGATACAAGCGATGATACAAGAGATGGTCAGAGACTGCAGACATGGTACAAGAGATGGTCAGAGACTGCAGACATGATACAAGCGATGATACAAGAGATGGTCAGAGACTACAGACATGGTACAAGAGATGGTCAGAGACTGCAGACATGATACAAGCAATGATACAAGAGATGGTCAGAGACTGCAGACATGATACAAGCGATGATACAAGAGATGGTCAGAGACTACAGACATGGTACAAGGGATGGTCAGAGACTGCAGGCATGATACAAGCGATGATACAAGAGATGGTCAGAGACTGCAGACATGGTACAAGGGATGGTCAGAGACTTCAGACATGGTACAAGGAATGGCCAGAGACTAAAGACATGATACAAGTCATGGTCAGAGAGTGCTGGTATGGTGCATGAGACTGTGAGCATGCTCTAGGAGTCATTGGAGAATGGGACATACTTCAGGAGACACTGGAGGCATATTATACAAGGCTGCTGGAAAGCACTGCTATAACAGCAGGGACCCCCGAGGGCCACACAAAAGACGGCAAGGGGTAGCAGGTTGGGCACCGAGGCATGTCCCTCATCAAAAATGGCAACACAGTGAGAGCCCCTGTTCAGATACACTTGGCTAGTACACAATGTTATTTTTATTTTGGAGGAAACCAGTGCTCCCCACAGGCACTGCAACCAAAATGCTGACCGCTCAGCAACAACGGAGAGACTTAGGAGGTCAGCTTCATGCCACATCATAGGCTGGAGAGACTCTCCGAGCAGAGGATCGAACACTGCTCTGCACACAGCTCCCAGCACACGACACCCCCCCCCCCTCCCGGTCATGTGACCGGAAGCAGCATCACACAGGAACCCACGTGTGACGACAGGGAGCTGCCATTATTAGGAGGAAGTGTGTGATCGGTGCCCGGTGTACATCATGAGCTGTCAGATCACCTGTGTGTCCTGGGTACAGCGGGGAATCGCTAAGGAAGTGCCCGATAAGGTGGGGGCTTGCTTAATTACTCATATCCATAGACCAGGTCCTGCCTTGTCCTCACAGAGTCTGTGTTGTCCCATCCAAATTCCAAAGACAGGCAGCATTTCTGGCCCTAGGTGGAATGATTTAGTTAAGTGGTGTAAAGTAATTTTAAAGTGCATGCCTATTCTTGAACAGAGCAGGATTGTTACCCAGATCTGTTAATGCTGACATTTAATGTGCTTATATTTAGCCCCTGATCCCTCCTCCCCTAACATCAAAATGCTTATCATTTTTAATAAAACTCTTTTTGTTCTCATTACATGTTGTTTTCCTGGTGCCTCCAATGCAGCACACCAATGGTTGGTTGCTCTGCTCCGGATCAACCCACAGGACCTCTTAAAGCGGTGCTCTGCCCCCCCCCCCAAAAAAAAAAATAAAAACCAGCAGCTACACATACTGCAGCTGCTGGCTTTTAATAATAGGACACTTACCTGTCCTTGAGTCCCGCGTTGTCGGCACCGCAGCTGATGTTTTCATCAGCTGTCGGGTGCTGCCGCCATTGCGGGTAAGGGAACCCGGCAGCGTAGCCTTATGGCTTCACGCCAGGAACCCTACTGCGCATGCGTGAGGCCCCGTTCCTCTCGCCTACTGGCCCGGCGACAAGGAGAGGAGGAGGGAGCCCTGGGGTCATGTCCCGTGCCGTGGCAAGACTCCTGGAAGTGGGAACAGGATACCTTGTCAAAGACAGGTATCCTATCCCCCCCCCCCGAAAGGTGGCAATTGTGGCACCGGAGGGGGAGAGGAGACAAATGAGCGGAAGTTTCACTTTTGGGTGGAACTCCGCTTTAAAACTTTATAAAAAAAGAGCCGTTCCCCCCCTCAGGCATTCTTTTTTCTGTACTAATTCTTGCAGGATCACAGATCAGCCCTACCTCACCGTCATATGGTGTGACCATTGCAAGTTCATGCTCTCCTGCAGTATGGAGTCCCAATAACTTGGGTTGCTAAAAGTGAAATATAAGTATGGGAGCCCGTTTTTATGTGGATCTTTTTAGGGCCAGCCAAGAGATCCAGGAGCCTTGTTATCCTCCTCCTGTTTTCTCCCCATTATCGGCATGTCTCACCTTATACATCTGTGAGCAGGGTCTACTTGAACCTTTTTCTCCTCCGCAAGGGCTCCTGATGGCGTCCCTATGTGGAGCAACAGCATCCCCCCTTCTTTTGTGTGTGTGCGCGCGCGCCAGTGCTTTGCGTGCGCTGCTAATCAGCGCTTTGCCGGCTCGGTGGAGTCGCGGAATGACGTCACAGCACACGTGCAGTAGTGCGTTGAGGCTAACGGCGGCCAACTTGCTACACCTAATCGGCTTTCTCATATAAATGAGACTGTCGGTTCATTTGGGGCCAGCTGTCAGGGAAAAACACCTCCAAGAAGGTGTTCTCTCTATTCCTGCCTTCTAATTCTAGTTATGCAGCCTGACCAAGGTAGCATGTGTTGTATATATACATGTGTATGTGTGTGTGTGTATATATATATATATTTAAAAAAAAAAAAGGGACAAATGATATTGATCAGTCTTACAATAAAGTTCGGCCTCTGGTGGTGGACGAGACCATCCCATCTTCTGGATCACTGCTCCCTTGGGCCAATCTCGTGGACCATTCTTACGTCAAATGCAAGTCGGTTGGGATGAGGGGCACACTACAAAGACCAGTTAGTACAAGGAAAATGGCAATTTAATACGGAAAGCGTGGTATTGAACATCTTGGAACTAAGAGCAGCATGGATGGCAATATTACATCTAGCCACTCTTCTCAGAGGCAAATCTCCTCCATGCTGGAAGCAACAGGTGCTGGCAATGCTTGTACACAGAAGTAATTAGTAATAATAGCGCTATGATTAAAAACTGACATGCGTGTGAAACTCGTTCGTTTTCCTGCATTTTCCTGCTGTGGCATGTATCTTTTATGGCTTTTATTTAATAAAGGCAACATATCAGTTTGAGTGCGGCTGTCCAGGACTTTCTCTAATTACTCCATACTGCTTCAGATGAACACAGGGTGGCAGCAGTAGCCTATGTTCAAAACCAAGGGGGATGCACAGCAGATCCCTAGCCAGCGAAGTAGCCCCAATTCTAACATGGGCCAAGAGGAATTTGGTCAATCTACGGGCTTCCTATTTTACAGCCCCCGAAAATCAATTGGCCGATTGCTTCTCGAGGATGTTCAGCAGCAACAACGAATGGTCTCTGAACCTGCTTGTCTTCCACTGGATATGTCAGCAATGGGGCACTCCTCAGATAGACCTGTTTTGCCTTCCCACTCAACGCAAAGACACCTCTGTTTTTCACAAAACTCCCATCTCTGAGGTCAGAAGGAGTAGATGCCCTAATCCAACCTTGGGAATTTCAAAAGGGATATACATTTCCTCCGATCCCTCTGATACTGAGGTTTCTTCAGCGCCTAACGGTGGAGAAGGTCACGATTCTGGTGGTCATTCCGTACTGGCCGAAGAGACTGTGGTTCATGCTCCTAGTCAAGCTGGCTCTATGCAACCCGCTACCCCTTCCATGCGTGGACAACCTCCTATCTCAGGACGATTTCTTTCATCCGCATCCAGAGATCCTAGACTTGATGGCCTGGAAGTTGAGCGGAAAAAGTTGGGCAAATTAGGATGTTCACATAGTGTTATCTAGGGGTGCAACGGATCAAAAAACTCACGGTTCGGATCGTTCCTCGGATCAGGAGTCACGGTTCGGATCATTTACAGATCAACAAAAAAAAAATCTGCCCCACTGTAATATCCACGTCTTCTCCCCCACTGTAATAATATCCACGTCATCTCCCCCACTGTAATAATAACCACGTCATCTCCCCCACTGTAATAATATCCACGTCCTCTCCCCCACTGTAATAATATCCACGTAATCCCCCCCACTGTAATAATAACCACGTCATCTCCCCCACTGTAATAATAACCACGTCATCTCCCCCACTGTAATAATAATCACGTCATCTCCCCCACTGTAATAATATCCACGTCATCTCCCCCACTGTAATAATAACCACGTCATCTCCCCCACTGTAATAATATCCACGTCCTCTCCCCCACTGTAATAATATCCACGTAATCCCCCCCACTGTAATAATAACCACGTCATCTCCCCCACTGTAATAATAACCACGTCATCTCCCCCACTGTAATAATAACCACGTCATCTCCCCCACTGTAATAATAATCACGTCATCTCCCCCACTGTAATAATATCCACGTCATCTCCCCCACCGTAATAATAATCACGTCATCTCCCCCACTGTAATATCCACGTCATCTCCCCCACTAATATCCACAGACTCCCCCCACTGTATATACAGTATAGTATAGGAATTTGGAAGGAAGACTATTAGACTAGTGTTTAGTGTTGTTTACCTCTTACAGAATACAGAATAGAAGCCGGCCGCCAAGCCGGCCACATCAGATCCACGATGAGAGGTTGAGGGGTGATGACGTCAGCGTGCACTGCCGCCGCCGGGTGTACCAAGATGGTTGCCGCTCCGGAGCTAGGCCGAAGCCGCGGCCTTTCCAAAGCCCAAGGCAGCGGCGCGCTCCGTGGAGCGCATATGTACCGATCCGAACAGGGTGAACCGTTCAGATGACGGATCGCTGAAGATCCGTTTCACCCCTAGTGTTATCCAAACATTGTAACAGGCAAGGAAATCATCCACCTATGCCACCTACTACAGGGTATGGAGAAAATTTATGAAGCTAGCAGAGGTCAACCATTTTGATCCACTCGACCCCGGGGTCCAGAATGTACTACTCTTTTTACAAAATGGATTGGACTTAGGTTTGGGTCTTAACACACTGAAAGTTCAAGTGTCAGCCTTGTCAGCTCTAACGGACATGCGGTGGGCATCACATGCTCTCATAGAGCGCTTCTTAAAAGCAGTCTTAAGTTTACGACCTCCCAGGAAATCGCTATAGCCAAAATGGGATTTGGCAGTTGTGCTTAATGCTCTTGGTGAACATCACAGTGATGATCTCCTGCGTTCCTGTTTAAAGACTTGCTTTGCTGACATCCCTTCTGCTTCCAGATCCTGCTTGCTGGTTCTCTATGTTGATCCCTGACTTCTGGCTTGGCTGACTATCCGTTCCGGTTACTGAACTTTGGCTATGTTTTGACTATGTTTGTTCTTTTTACTTTTATTATTAAACAAGTGTGATTTAACTGTACTTCTCTCTCGGCCTGATTTCATGGTTTCTGACAGTGTCAGCAAAGCAAGTCTTTAAACAGGAACGCAGGAGATCATCACTGTGATGTTGACCAAGGCGAAGGCAGAGCTCCTCTGGACTGGACGGCTTAAGTAGGCAGGACTGAGGAACAGGATATCAACAGCTGAGTAACTGTGGAGAGAGATGGGAGCTGACAATTAGCGGACAGCTGAGTGGCCAGCTCAGAGAAGCCAGCCCTGACAACTGGTTTGTCCCCAAGGTACCTTCAGTCTACCACCTCAACCAGGAATGGGTTCTTCCAGCCTTCGAGGAGAATCCAACCTCTCCTCAAAGCTGCACAAATTAGATGTAACTAGATCTCTGAGGCGCTATTTAGAACTGACACAGCAGTTCCACAAGGATCAACGTTTATTCATTATTCCCAAAAGCGCTAAAAAAGGAATGGCAGTATCCAAGATGACCTTAGCTGAATGGTGAGGCTACTCCAGAAGGCATACCGGGTTAGTAGTCTTCCAGTCCCAGATGTGGTCAGTGCTCACTCAACGCGGGAAATGGCCTCTTCTTGCGCAGCTTTGGCGCAGTTCTCCCCTGAGACAATTTGCAGGGGGGCTAGTTGGTCTTTCTATAACACCTTCATGATGCACTATAGCTTAGATCCAGCGGTCCTTACTTCCTGAGATTTTGGGAAAAAGACATTACAACTATCAGTTCTGTAATCTCATTAAAATTCTTATTGCAGTGCCCTCCCAGTAAGTGAGTTATTTACCATTGGTATGCTGCCATGGTGAGGCACCAGGAAAACGGAAAATTGAATACTCACCTTTCCGTAATTTTCCTTTCCTCGTGCCTACCCATGGCAGCATGCACCCTTCCTTCCATAATCCTTAAGGTTGTGAAGACTAGTTACAAGAATGCCTGAGGGGGGGGGACAGCTCTTCTTTTTTTTTTTTTTTTTTTTATAGAGTTTTAAGTGGTCCCGTGGGTTGGTCGGGGGCAGAGCAACCAATCAATGGTATGCTGCCATGGGTAGGCACCAGGAAAGGAAAATTATAGAAAGGTGGGTATTCAATTTTCCATTTTAGAGCCAGTGATGTCACCACTGGGTCTCTGTTCTTCTCTATGCAATGGTGATGTACATAGCTCCCTGAATGCAATCACAATACCATGCTTCCCCATTAATGCAGGGTGGACACACTCTTTTCTGGTTATCTGTGTAGCTTCACAAACTGAGACACATTTGTTTCTAGATTGTATTTATTTGACACAAGAAACTGTAACTTCTTTTTGAAAATTTTTTATTATTGTTTTCAAAAACACATAGTGTACAATAAAACATTCAAGGAACGCCCACCACAAAACGATGGGCCATCCGAAAAAACAAACCAAACAGTTAACAGTTAAAAAGATGTGTAATGTATTGTACATGAACATTGCCTGTGAAGCATGCCAACAAAAATCTCATGGCACAGAGCTGGTAACATTAATAAAAGATTGAAACCAATCTGTTACAGTGAGAGGTGAGGCCATCCATCCATCCACCCCAGATCCTATGAAATTTGAGAAGTGCCCCCCTGTTTAAATATGTAGCTTTATAGAAGGATATGGCCCTATTCACTGAAGCCTTCCAGGACTCTCCCACTGGAGGAGTAGAACTCTTCCAGGATAGAACTATGCGTTTCCTAGCATGAAAAAATAACAAAGTAAGGTCTGTACAACTGTAGTAGGGACCAAATCATCCACCAGCCTGAGCAGGCACAGAGTTCTTCTTTAAAGTTAGACGGAAACCCTGAATGGGATTTAGTTTGCAAAAGGACTGCCTTGTTTAAAACAACAGGCATTTTTTCAATAAACTATTTGCTGAAGACGATTTGCTGAAGTTCAAACTGAGCATCAGAATGGGGAAGAAAGGGGATTTAAGTGGCTTTGAATGTGGTATGGTTGCTGGTTCCAGATGGGCTGGTCTGAGTATTTAAAAAACTGCTGATCTACTGGGATTTTCACGCACAACAGTCTATAGGGTTTACAGAAAATGGTCAGAAAAAGAGAAAATATCCAGTGAACGGCAGTTGTGTGGATGAAAATGCCTTGTTGATGTCAGAGGAGAATGGACAGACTGGTTGGAGATGATAGAAAGGAAACAATAACTCAAATAACCACTTGTTACAGCCAAGGTACGCAGAATACCATCTCTGAGCACACAACACATCGAACCTTGAAACAGATGGGCTACAGCAGCAGAAGACCATACCGGGTGCCACTCCTGTCAGCTAAGAACAGGAAATTGAGGCTACAATTCGTACAGGCTCACCAACACTGGACAATAGAAGATTGAAATAACGTTGCCTGGTCTTGATTTCAGCTGCGACATTCAGCTGGTATGGTCAGAATACGGCATAAACAACATGAAAGCATGGATCCATCTTGCCTTGTATCAACAGTTCAGGCTGGTGGTGGTGGTGTAATGGTGTGGGGGATATTTTCTTGGCACACGTTGGGCCTCTTAGTACCAATTGAGCATTGTTTAAATGTCACGACCTACCTGACTATTGTTGCTGACCATGTTCATCCCTTTATGACTACAGTGTACTGATGGTTACTTCCAGCAGGATAAAGCACCATGTCACAAAGCTCAAATCATCTCACCACTGATTTCTTGAACATGACAATGAGTTCACTGTACTCCAATGTCCCCCACAGTCACCAGATATCAATCCAATAGAGCACCTTTGGGATGTGGTGGAATGGGAGATTTGCATCATGGATGTGCAAACGACAAATCTGCAGTGATGTTATGTCAATATGGACCAAAATCTCTGCGAAATGTTTCCAATACCTTATTGAACCTATGCCACTAAGAAATAAGGCAGTTCTGAAGACAAAAGTGGGTCCAACCGATACTCGCAAGGTGTACCTAATAAAGAGTGGCTGGTGAGTGTATATATAAAATATCTTTTTTTTTTTTTTTTTTTTTTTAATAGCCAAACAGGTGAGCCACTTGGTTAATTTCTCCAGGGTGCATGCAGCAAGACTGGCCTGACAATCCAGTATATAGGAAATAATCCAGGGCTGTTTCAAAGCTTACATTCCTTATTTCCTAGAAATTTCCTCCCTCAGCTGAAGGGACACTTTGGATTATTACTTTATAATAGGGATGCATCAATGCCGGTATTTGTGCAGATACACAAGTACTTGTACTCCTGAAAATGCTTTGATACCCAGAACTGATACTTTGTGGTGAGTTTTGCGCCAATACAAAATGAATGCCCTCAAATAGCATGCAATTTGAACAGGAATGTGGTGCAATTCCTGTCCGAAATGCAAGTGTTTTCCCTCGCTGCTCCTGTGTGAATCCGGGCTGAAGTCACTGACAAGCCTGGGTTCACACAGGAGAGGTGGGGAAATTGCATTCAGTTCAGAAAGGAATTGCACGGCATTCCTGTTCAAATCGCATGCAATTCTTTTCAGTGCAATTTGAGCGCATTCACTTTTTTATGGACTGAAATCGCAAAGTATTGGTACTCGTACTCACCAATTATAAAAATAAAAAAAGGGTGTCAGTTAACCACTAGCCGACCAACTCACGCAGATATACTGCGGCAGGTGGGCTCTCCTGATCAAATCTACGTACCTGTGCGCGGTCCGTTCAGGGTGGATAGTGGATGCGTGCCACGGGAGCGTGCCCGCGGACCCGGTGTTCACTGGTGACCCGCGATCGCAATAAGGAGAGGCAGAACGGGACACTGTGATCGGGAACAGTGATCTCTGTCATGTTCCAGTGAGCCCATCCCCCCTACAGTTAGAACATGCCCAGGGAACACACTTAACCCCTTGATCGCCCCCCTAGTGTTAACCCCTTTCCTGCCAATGACATTTATATAGTAATCAGTGGCTATTTATAGCACTGATCACTGTATAAATCTCAATGGTCCCAAAAAAGTGTCTAATCTGTCCGCTGCAATGCCGCTGTCTCGCTAAAAATCGCAAATCGACGATATTACTAGTAATAAAAATAATAAAAATGCCGTAAATCTATCCCCTATTTTTTAGATGCTATAAATTTTGCGCAAACCAATCAATATACGTTTATTGCGAGATATATATTTTTTACCAAAAATATGTAGAAGAATATATATTGGCCTAAACTGATGAATACATTTAGTGTATATATATATATATATATATATATATATAATTTATTTTTTTTTTGGATATGCAAAAAGTTAAAAAAATTGTTTTCTTTTCAAAATTGTCGCTCTTGGTTTATAGCGCAAAATATAAAAACCACAGAGGTGATCAAATACTGCCAAAAGAAAGCTCTATTTGTGGGAACAAAAGGATGTCAATTTTGTTTGGGTACAGCGTCGCACGACCGCGTAATTGTCAGTTAAAATGAGGCAGTGCCTTATCGCAAAAAAATGGCCTGGTCATTCTTCCGGGGCTGAAGTGGTTAAACCCCACTGTATAAGATGGAAGTTTCTATGAAATAAAGAATGTAGTGTGGCAGTTGGTGTTGTCAAATCGTGGTTTGATGAGCATGCAAAGTCTCGCACCTTCCCTCCAAAATTGACCATAGTGGCTCTACTGCAGCGCCTAGGGAAGATGGGAGACTTCATCTGCATGCTAGTCAAGCCACGATTTGACACCAGCTGTGTGAATCAGAATATTATGGTCTTGGGAAATGGTGCTGTGTTTGGGGAAACTCTGTCTGCACCATGGGGTGCACGTGGTCAGCCAAAATTTGTACATATTCGCTAGCAATAACTCTACCTTCTAAGGTGATATTGGGGCCTGCAGAATGCCAAGATATGGCTTCCCAAGCCATGATTGCGCCACCACCATGCTTTAATGGCAGCCCTAGTCATAAGCTTGGAACAGTGTTTGCCACACGTAAACATGTTGGTGGTTGGGAACAGTATGAAGCTTACAAGACGTTTGGCAATGGCAGCTCGCACGTGAATGTTTTGCTTAAGGAGTTCTCTCCGCACAGTTTTTTTCCTGCGCAGTGTACTTTTGTCTCTTTTGGTCAATTGACCATGTTGCCCGCACTTATTTATCAGACAACGTTTTCCCAGAAATTGTATATGCCATCATCCTGTACCTCAGCAAATTCAGTCACAGAGGCACCAACAATTTGCCCTCTTTGAAGCTCAGTAAGCTCTGACATGACTCCGTATTACAACAGCGCCTACAGTGAATGATGAAAGTAGGGCTTCCTACCTGTTAGCTCGGTGCCTTCGCCCAGCCGAAGTAAAAGAATGTTATATCACTTCCGCTTTCAATGTGAAACATATCGTCACTTTCACACCTGCAAATCATGTAGTGTTTCCATATTTTTGTCCAACCCCTGTATGTGTGGTAGCATGTATAAGAGAATATAGTGACTGGGATGTCATTGTTATGATGTCTTCTTGCTTGTTTTCTGTAGGTTCAATTGAGTCAAGAGGAGCTGAATAAACTTATAACAGAAGCTAAAGAACAGTTGGAGTAAGTAACACAAACTGCTAAGATGGCATTTTTTTGTCAGAACAGAGCACAGGGCCGGGGCTAATAGCGGTGCCTTGAGCGCACTGCACCAAAGAGTGTTGAATGGACTAAAGCACACTGACATCTGTACTGATCAGTATTTCCTTTTAAGAAAGTCATTTTAGGACCCTGTTCATGTGAAAGTCCTTCCTATCTGCCTGTCTAACTTTTACCTCATATTGGTTCCCAATGAAATATTCCCTAATTACACTGGAGTAGTAAGTCATTCATATACTCACCACCAGTCACCCAGAGCCTGGGATGTGGAAGAAGACATCAGCTGTCTGTCCTCCTCCTTAAAGCAGAGTTCTGCCTAAAAAAATAAACATAAAATAAAACTCAGCAGCTACAAATACTGCAGCTGCTGACTTTTAAAATAAGGACACTTACCTGTCCAGGGTGCCCGCAATGTCCTCACCCAAAGCTGACCCATCCCTCGGCTCCGGTTGGAGGCACCGGCATCTTTAAGTAAGGGAATCAGGTAGTGAAGCCTTGCGGCTTCACAGCCTGGTTCCCTACTGCGCATGCGTGAGCCGCGCTGCACGTTCTAAATGGTTCCTGCTGTCTTCTGGGACCTGTGTGTTTCCCAGAAGACAGTGGGGGGGGGGGGGGGACAGAGGAGGGGCCAGACATGGAATAGATTGCGGCAGATATCTTATTCGACAGGTATCTGCTCCCCCTGAAAGGTGCCAAATGTGACATCGGAGGGAAGGAGGAATCCGTACAGCAGAAGTTCCATTTTTGGGTGGAACTCCGCTTTATGTCCGGTGGGCAGGAAATCCTCAGCCAGATTTGCAGCTTGAGGAATTGCTACTCAGTCACTTTGCTACCCCTCCTGAGCCTTCTGACTGACCACAGCTCAACAGACAGACAGCTTCCAGGCTCAGCTCCTGAGAAGCTCTGACTCCTGCACATTGGCGCCAGGCAGGTTAATTGTAAGGCACTATATGCAGAACCAGGACCACCATTAGAAAACATGGGACCCCATAACAGACTACCTGACAGTGCCCTCCCCTCTTGCCCCCTACCATTGTTGGCAAACCGGTCCAGAGCAATAATGAGCACCCAATGCCAGAGTGAGTGTATGTAGACGGAAAGTGGCTTAGGGAGAACAGCAGCACTGAGATGCAAAATTGATCAAACATTTTTTTGTGAAGATATAGCAATTCTTTATGATATATAAATGCTTTAGCAAACTAAATGTAATTCAGATATGGTTCACGCTTACTTGTGAGAGGTTCAGTTAATCGCCTGAGCCTAATGTATAAACAGATTGGCCATTTGTCTTATCGTGTTGTGGTGCTTCAGGCTATGCTCAGAGGAGAAGCCCCACAAAAGCCTTTGCTGCTTTTCCTCAACACATTTTACCCCTCCAGAGTGCTTTTCGAGCATTCTACACTTTACTACTTGCCCTGCACCGACCATCCACGCTCACCCCAGTTCAGCTCATGCCAAACCAGGATACAGTTTTTTAACTCACCTAGTCCCCATTGAAGAGTGGCCCTGCTGTTATTGTCTACCCCATCATGCTTTACTCTAACTACCCAAGTGGCTCCCCGTGCTTCCTTGGCTGATGATAAGCACCACAGACTTGTTCTGCACCCCCATTGACACATATCTATGCACTGATGTAATGCGAAGTAATAAGCAGCTGGGTTGCACAGCTTCATTCATTACGATGGGGAGGGCCCACAACACCATAACGACCAATGACACTGACCACCCGCACCATGGAAGTGGATGACACTGCAAAGCCTGCTCAACTGTGTGTACTCCATTACATCTTGGCACGTATCTGTGGGAGTACCCAAATCCCAGGTTGGGAACTGCTGATTTAAAGTGAACCTGTGCTTTGCTTCTTTATAATTGGAACGCAGGATATGCTGGAAGTGTATCTGACTGCTGGAGATGGACTGTCCTTGTCTTTAGTGGGTTGCTAAAGAGAAAGGAAGTTTGGGCTATTGCAGGAGCAATATTAAAGAGGAACTTCACCCGGTGATAACAAAGCATCAGCAGCGACAATTGCTGCCTCTGCTGACTTTTAAGAAACACTTATCAGGCCATGTGTAAGTCCAGTGCTGTCTTCCATGCAGGGCTTCTGATTTTTCATGCCAACATCTTGTATTGGGATGTCGGCTGTCATTTTCTGACCACTCAAAGCAAGTACCCTACTGCGCATGCATGAGATCATGGCCTGCAAGGAGACTAGTCCTGGGATGTGTAATATGTATCCCAGGATGCTGCGGGGGGTGGTCCGATAGCATGCCATCCTCGCCTAGGTGAGGAATGGAGAAGTGGGAGTAAAAAGTAATCTTGCAAAAAACAAAAATGTGATGTTGTAACAGGCTGGCTGATGTTAAGTTTTATATTTTGGTGAAGCTCTGTGCTGTGAGGAGGTAAGCATGCAACCAGGATGGGAAGCACCTTAGAGAGGTGGCAGTGCTAGAATGGTTGCAAGGATGGAGAGACCCTGCTGGATCTAGCAGTAAGGTATTACACCTTTTGCCTTTACCTCTAGAGCAGGGATCTCCAAACTATGGCCTTTCAGCTGTTGTGGAACTACACGTCCCATGAGGCATTGCAAAACTGTGACATTCACAGACATGACTAGGCATGATGGGAATGGTTCCTGAACAACTAGAGAGCCATAGTTTGGAGACCTCTGCTCTAAAGTAAACCGGTATTTAACACTTGTACCACTGCAAGGGCTCATTTTTAGCTTTAAGGAGGGTATCCATTAATTACAACAAAATTTCCTGTTTCTTTTTTTTTTTTTTTGCCCCTCCAGAAAACTTGAGGATAACGAAGATGAAGCTGGTGAGGAAGCGGAAGATAGCATGGAGAATGCAGAGAAACCTGAAGATGAGGATGAGGATGAGGACGAGTCCTCCCAACTAGATGAGAATCAGGAGGAAAGCATATCCAATCTGAAAAATGATGAGCTTGCAGAATATGACCTGGACAATTATGATGAGGAAGGAAAAACCGGTACAAGATCTTTCAAATCTTTTGTAATCGACAGTTGATTGAGAATTGTTAGGCTACTAAAGCTGCATTACGGGCAATTAAGGGCAATGCAATTTTCATTTTTTTGGGGTCAAAGGTGCAGGCCATAGGGCTGTCACCCTGACTTTGTCTTTACTACCTAGAGAGTTGGTGGCTTGGAACAAGAAGGGAGTTCAGATTTATCAGACGACATTGGTTGCATGCTTGCTCAAGGTCCGTGATTTACATTTGGTGTGAAGCCAGGATTCAGATGTCTCAACCAGCTGTGCCCCTGAATAAAATAAGTTCTTGGAGCCCTGATTAAAGGGGATGAATTTACACCCCAAAAATGTCTTGCCCAATGGATTCTGGTGCTCCTCTTTTTCTAAATGTCCTATGGCCTACGGTACACCTAAGGGCCCCTCCTTAACTGGAGACACTGCAGTCTTTAAGGCTTGTTCACATGGGCAATGTGAGGGATGATAAAAATAGGCAGGTGAGACGTGGTTTTACCATCCTCAACCACTTCCCTTAAGCTGTAGAGGACGCTGGAGAGGGTTGTACAAATGCTGCAGCAAAAATGACCCCATATCCGCGCAACATCATTCGGGTGAGTGGGGTTGTGCCGGAACTGCCCTGGAACCACGTTTAATGCTCATGGCATGGTGGTGCAGGCTTTTAAGGGTAATATTGCCTCCCAGCCACCTGGTAACCAACTGCTGAAGCTTTTCACCATGGAACACTTTTCAGAAGGGAAACAATGGCTGCCAGAAGTGTGCATGAGCCCTTAGAAGCAACCAACCATGTACTACCAGTCAGAATCTAGGATCTAGCACCTCTAACCAACATCTTTAGTATAGTAAGTGTGATAGTCCTGGAGCCTGTACCTTTTTAAGGAACAGATCTACCTGTACATAGAGGGGATTGTAAGTTCCTTATTAGACCCTATCACCTGTTGCAAATCTCTAGCAATTATTAGATATCAGCTTTGTTAAAATAACTCTGTGTAAAAATTTACTTTACCTTTTAAAATTATGTCTGTGTACAGTCTGCCTTGATAAAGTGACATCATCCCTCTAATTCCGATTGGCTGGAATAATTGCTTTCTGTTTTTTTGGCTGGCAGGCTTTAGTCAATAGGAAAATATAAAAAAATGTAACTGATTGCTAAAGCAGGGATGAAGAAACTGAAATGGCGTAAAGTCAAATTATACACAGTTTTTAAATAATTTTTTTAGGTATTGCTAGATAGTTGTGCGAGAGAGGGAGAAAGCAGAGCCTGTATGCACATGTACTGTTAGATTAGAAAGCAAGAGGAATGGCATGACTCACTTTAAAAATGAAATTGCCATGGCAGCTACCATATTCCTGCCCTCAGTTTTTATGTTGGCCATTCAAATTAATACAAGGCAACTGGGATGTGTGTTTTAGGGTGCAATTTTTGTGGCCCATAGATGTCAATGGAAGTGCATCGCAAACACATGTAGATGTGTTTTTTATTTTTCGATTTTTTTTTTCTTTTCTTTGTGTAGTGGTGGTAGTAGTAGTTACCGAACCCATAAAAATCACAAAACACCGCATACTGCGTAATCACACCTCAAATCAAATTCAAAACTCATCACACTACAATGAACCAAGCCAGTGTATGGCTCAGGGGCAATATAAACATCAATATGTTTTATAGTTTTCCCATACAGTGCAGTAAGAATGCAAAGGGATCTGCCTTGTGTTGCAGTTTAGATTGATGAATATTTCTGGTGGCTGGGACAGTGAGTATGGGGTGTGGAAGGAGGCTAGACTAGTTGGAGACTGAGAAATGTGGTCATATACACTCATGGGTTAATTTACTACAAGACAAATCCACTCTGCACTGCAAGTGCAGTTGAAAGTGCACTTGGAAGTGCAGTCGCTGTAAATCTGAGGGGAAGATCTGAAATGAGGGGAAGCTCTGCTGGTTTTATCATCCAATCATGTACAAGCAAAAATGCTGTTTTTTTATTTTCCTTGCATGTCCCCCTCAGATCTAAAGCAAATACACTTCCAAGTGCACTTGTAGTGCAAAGTGGATATGCCTTTAGTCAGGGCTTTTTTTCCTCAGACAATAGGTGCAGGAACTCCCCCTTTCCGAGTCACCCCTTTTCTCCGCCCCTACCCACCTCCCTGTACTGTCCCTTTTAGACAATATAGAACCATGTATCATTTTGAGGTGCTAATTTGTATGGAATTTGGTAATGTTATCAAGAAAAGCAGTAAAATAGATCCCCTGCAGCCAGCAACAATAGATCCCCCTAACAACAATGGACCAACCACAACAAAATTTCCCCGCCAGCAACAATAGACTCCCGGCAACATCAACAGATCTCCGCACAGCCAGCATTAAATGTCTGTCTGACTGCCATCAACAATAGATCCCTCCCCCAACAGTAGATCTCTTTCAGCAACAACTGATCCCCCAGCAACATAAGACCCCCCCCCCCAGCAACAATAGGTCCCCCACCAGCAACAATAGACCTCCCCAGCAACAATAGATCCCCCTTGCAAAAATAGATCCCCAGCAGTAAGCATTAATACCCTGCAGCACACCCCAGCACCCCTTGCCATTACATACAGTGAGTCCAAGAGGTGCCAGAACTGCGTTCCACCGCATTCCCGCTGAAAAAAAGCCCTGCCTTTAGTAAATAAATCCCTCACTTTATATGCGCTTGGCCACCAACTGGCTTGTTTGGCTAGTTACAGTGCACTGGCTAATGTTTTGAAATATTGTGTTACCATCCAAAGTGGATGGTGTGCATTTACGTTTGTATGTGCGTAAATGTGGGGGTTGGTAGCCTCAATTTTTTTGGAGAGGGGAAATTTTTTGTGCTTGGGTGTAACTTAAATTTTTTACATTTAAAAACATAAAGAGTCCGCTATGTGATGATTCTTTTTTTCCTACAGTTACATTTTTTTTTTTTTTTTTTTAGAAAGCAGTCACAACACAGTAAAAAGGCCTATCCTCTGTCTGCATGCTGTAGTGATGGTCGCTTCATGGAAGCAGAGAGAAAAGCTGAATGCATGAGCTTTAAGTACGACTCAACAGGGGCATGTCAGGCTCTTGCATGGACTACTGCTTCCACACGGAGAGCAGAGGGCCTTTATGCAGCATGCTGGCAGTGGACAGGCTTTTCTACTGTGTCGTTTGTATTGATGCACCTAAAATGAATTAAGCTGTTTTGAAACTTTAACATTCAATTGGATATATCAGTCTGATGTCAGATGGGCAATTTTACCTCTGGAGACAAATAGCCAGCGACAGGAATATCTATTGCTATGGCCTGACGCAGCATGCTGTCATTTGTCCCTGGCTAAAATGCTGCAGAATCTTGATTACTAGCGATGGGGACGACATCTGACTACTCCAGATACACATAGAGTGATTTAATAGGGAACAGACAGCCTGTTGGTGATCATGTCATAGGCGATTTTCGACAAATCATTAGTTGCGTCGCTAGGGGGTGGCTTCTGGGGCCCATAGCCCTGAGTCTCTTACCGGGTGCACGTGTCAACTTTCCGGTAGGCCAGCAAGGCTGCCTGCCCTGGGGCTGCTTTGAGGACAGCGGCACCCGTAAAAGATATGGCTGCTGGCCCGGGCCGACATGTTAAGTGTGCATGCGCCGCCACCGCCTATATACGCTTGGCCCTTTTCCGGCAGGCGGACGCATGCGTAGTGGCACCGGGCGGCGCCATTTTTAAATGTAAAGCAGAGGTCTCGACCGTGGCGCGCGCCTCTCATAACGGCCAGGTAAGACCCCCTCTGCAGCCTTTGACTACCTCCCTGTTATTGCTCTCCTGCAGCCTCTGACCATCTGTATACCATGTGTATATATATGTATGTCCATGACTATATACACACATATACGTGTGTGTGTATGTGTGTGTGTGTGTATATATATATATATATGTATATATGTATATGCCTGCCCAAGCCTATGACTTTTTTTACTTGGCTGCTTTGGGCTATAGCCCCAGATCTTTTGTAGACCTAGCAACGCCCCTGAGCCTAGGTTCACACTTGTGCGATCTCAGACATTGCATGTGATTCGCACTGCGGGGCCGATCACATGCAATGTCTGTGCGGGGCGAGTTCAGCCATACAGTTGTATGGCTGAACTCGCATTGGATTCGCACAAAAAAATGCAGGGACTTTTTTCTCCCCACACTGGAGTTGGATCGCATGGGTGTTCTTACCCATGCAATCCGATTCCTGTGCGAGTTCACAGTTCACACTGCGATGTGTGAACCCATCTGGGGGTGTCATTTACAATGTATTGACACCCACAGCGGTTCACAGAGGGCAGTGTGAACTGCCTGCGAGAGAGATGTGATGCAGGAACCAGCACTGTAATCGCGCTGGTTCCTGCATCGCATATGTGTGAACCTAGGCTGAGTGGCATGATTGCTAGTGGCATAGTCATCCCTCAGACATCAACCTAACTGTTCTAAAGAATAGCACCATTTTTATTTTATAGTTCTGATGTTCTGTACATAATCCATGCTTAATTTAATATGTGTTTATTTTGTAAAAGTCGTCCCCCGTGTTGTTCAAGTGACCATTATTTTAGAACCCCTTTTTTAATCAATGAAAGTAATACAAGACAACAGATTTATCGGAGCGAGGTTACTGCAGTAGTAATTACAGCTTAATCAATTTACATTTGCCTCATCAGTTGGTCAGATGAGACAATTTTGTTTAGGATTGATTAGAAAGAATTGATTGGGACATGATACACGGTCCAGAGAAGGAAGGCAAAAAGCTGAAATCTTTTTAAAAGACTGGATAGAGAATTTGAGGAACTAAAGAAGAACCCTAACCACGGTTTGCTTCTAAACTGACCATGTAATATGAATTTGATGCAGTTTTAAAAATGGAAGACTTATCGTGTGAACCCAAGTTTAGGAAAGCATTGATTTTCTTTTTTTAAAGTGATTGTAAAGTCTTGTGTTTTTTTTTTAGGTAAAAATAACAAACATGTTATACTTACCTGCCCTGTGCAGTGGTTTTGCACAGAGCAGCCCTGATTCTCCTCTTCTCGTGTGATCCTCCTTTTGAGTGCCCCCATAGCAAGCAGCTTGCTATGGGGGCACCCAAGCCAAGCCACAGATCCGTGTGTCCATTCAGACACAGAGCCGCGGCTCGCACCCTTTCTCTCCTCATTGGCTGACTGACTTTGACAGCAGCGGGAGCCAATGGTTCTGCACTGCTGTCTCAGCCAATGAGGAGGGGAGTTACGACCAGCTGAGTGTCTCGTGCAACATTGCTGGATTTAGAGGGGGCTCAGGTAGGTATTAGGGGGGCTGCTGCACACAGATGGCTTTTTATCTTAATGCATAGAATGCATTAAGATAAAAAAGCTTCTGACTTTACAATCACTTTAAGTCAAGAAAGGAAAAAGGAAAAACTTGGTGCGGTCATAATCAAATGGAATGGGCAGAGGTGATGGAGCTGAAGGCTGTGAGTAGTGGTGACACCCTTTAGGGCCATTTGCACACTGAGCATTTAGCCCTGGTGCATTGAGAACCATAGTATTTAGGTGCGGGTAGAAGGCATAGGTGCACCATCCAGTCCCGCTACCGGCAGCCTGTAGATATACATTGTGGTTTGGTCTGGAATGGATCAGAAAAGCTGACAGAGAGATCCAGACTAAACGCCTGTGTAAAAGGATACCAAAGCCCTACTCCACCTTAAGATATTTAAAAATAGAGGCCCTACAAAACCTAAATTAACAATAATCAGCCCTGAATACACTACTCCCCCCTACATCCAGCCCTATCCCCCTAGACTCGCCATTCTGCAATCCAGTGCTGCTTTTCTTCTGGGTTGAACAACACCCAGGGAGATTTATTTTACCCACTTCTGGTGAGTCTAGGGCATTGGTGATCTGTCCCTTGGGGTTTTTTTCACAGTCACCCTGACATTGTAATTACATGGTACTGTACTCTGCAGTTTAAAATAATTTCTGTGTTATCTTGCTGATTTAACCCTTTCACTGCTAGGCCCTGTGCTCCATTTTTACACTCGGGTGGCCAGACCATTTTTACAATTTTTTCACTGCTTTTGGTTTTTTTTCCTTACAGCTTTCAGAACTTGTTAAAGACCCCCCAAACCATATATTTTCTGAAAGCACATGACCAGAAGAATACAAATAAGGTGCTACTGATTTTTAGGGCACAATGATATTTGCGCAAATGTTTTAAAAACAATATTTTCCTTAAAAATACACTAAAATCATTATAAGCAGATAAAAAAACAGCACATTTTACAATATCCCTACTAAATATAAAAGCTTAACCTGTATAGAGTTAATAAATAACAAATATTTTTAATTTTTGAATCAAGCCTTTTTGCAAAATGGTGAAAACGGAATGTACACAAAAATATAAATGACCACATTTGTCTAAAAAATCTGAAGGTTTTTATTGTTCCCTTACAGCTTTCAGAGTTTGTTAAAGACCCCCCCCCCCACAAAAAAAACAAACATATTTCTTTATCGTACATCACGGGACACAACAGAGCCACAGTAATTACTGTATGGCACCTTTAGGTGATGACACTGGCACACCCTAAACAGGAAGTTCAATTCCCCATATAAACCCTCCCCTTACCGGGAGTACCTCAGTTTTTTCGCCAATGTCTTAGGTGTTGGTCACGAGTAAAGATGTGCTGTGCTGAGCTCCGCTGGAATATTCCTTACTGGGGCAAGCCATGCAACCGGATCCATTCAAAGTGTCTTTTCCAGGCTGAATTGAATGGTACCTGGGCCTCGTGTCCGAAGAAACAAGGTTTTACCTGTAACTCTTCTCTTTATAGAGAGCTGGACCTCGGGATCCAGTATTTGTTTTTGTTCAGCCATATTCCTAGTGGCGTGCTTTTTACAGGCCCAGGGCTGTGGATTCCCCGATAAAAAGGGAACCCCAGTCCCTGAAGGTTTTCTAACGGAGCCCACCGTGAGAGGTGAAGATTGGGTCTGTTACCACAGAACCCTGAAGCTGGATAAGGTAAGGGAGATTCCTAAGGAATTTTTCTAATTCTTGTGGGTTTTCTCCTTTAAAGTAAATGTTGCTATGCCTATAGTCACCACCGGGGGCTGTCAAGAGCATGTACCTGTTCCATGCTTGTCAGTCTCGCCTCTGTGTCTCAAGCTGCACGCTTCCTCCAGCCCAGGCTCCAGGTAAAGTCGTTGGACTTTAGGGGGGGGTTCTTCTCCCAGGAATGTCCCCCCACATGGATAGCTTCCTCCAGGCAGGGGGAGCATGGTGCGGTGTGCAGCGCCGCTCCTGCCGCCATTACAGTGGTCCTCCTTTGGCAGCTCTCCTCCTCCCCCAGCCCCCCTCCATGCGATCCGGGCAGGATCGGAGCCCGTTTGCGCGGGAAATCGCTCTACTTTAAAATAGATGAGGAGGGGGCGTGGTGGGGGGGCTTAGCGGTATTGGCGCGAATTGAGCGTCCACAGTGCGGGCTGCATAGCTATAAAATGCACCTTTTTCAGGTGCATAGAGCTAGGAGGGACACAGAGCGGACGGGGGGCATGTGAGTTGGTGACACAGGCATTCCCAGGCACATTTACCTCTACGTTTGTGCTCAGCACTATGACCAGAGGAGGTGGTTCAAATGCCACAAAGACCAAGGACATGAAGGTCCTAAGGACCCTGCCTTTGCAACACCATCCCGATCTAAGGAGGCTGGTCACAGTGAGCCATCAGGGTCATCAGGGGCTGCAATTGCTTCAGACACTTCATCCCCTGTCTATATAACTGATCAGGTTTTCTCCTCAGCTAAGAGTGGCTTAGAGGGAAGATTAGTGGCTTTAATCACGTCTTCACAGAGTGGAAGAAAGTGCATTAGGTCCCCTTATATGACTCAGGATCCCCAAACGGAGGAACTGTGGGAGGGGGAAGATGAAACCCCCTCAGGGGACCGTGAACAGGCTGATGACTCCTCTTCTGAGGAGTCAAGCGGGGAAGGATCTTCTTCAGCTTCACATGCTGAGAAGTTGCTGGTACGTTTTCTTACTGAAATGGTCCGCTCCACATTTAAACTACCCTTAACGGAGTCTGCTGAAGAGCCCACTTCCTTTTTGGGTTCACTAAAGCCTCCTCAAGCCTTGCGCCCCTTTCCTGTCCATTCATTACTAGAAAAGCTTATGTATTCTGAGTGGTATCACCCAGATAAGCACTTTTTCCCCTCCTAAAAAGTTTTCAACACTTTATTCTATGGAAGAAAAATTTACTAAGATGTGGAGTATACCAGCAATTGACGCTGCTATATTCTCTGTGAATAAAAATTTGATCTGTCCGGTTGACAATGCTCAAATGCTTAGGGATCCAACTGATAAAAAATTGGAATTCCTGTTAAAAAACATTTTTTCCTTGGCAGGTTCAGTGGCTCAACCTGCAGTGGCGACAATTGGGGTATGTCAGTCCTTGAGAGACCAGTTGAAACCAGGTACTCAAGGTGGTCCCTGAACACCAGGCCCAGGAATTAGCTGAGCTGCCAGTGGCTTTGTGCTTTGCAATTGACGCAATTAGAGATTCTATTCTTCAAACCTTATGCTTAGGTTGGTGCATATGCGTAGAATCTTATGGCTGAAAGATTGGTCAGCCGAAGCACCATGCAAAAAGCTCCTGGCTGGTTTTCCTTTCTGTGGTGAAAAGCTGTTTGGGGAGGATTTGGACAAATATATCCAAAGAATATCAAGTGGGAAAAGTACCCTTTTGCCAGTTAAGAAAAAGAGTAAACGTCCCTCATTTAAACAGGCTCTTTCTCCAGTGCCAGGGGCATCAGCCTCCAGGCAGTCGCGACGGCCTCCACTGTCAGGTTCAAGAGGTAAACCTCAGGGTCAATCCCAGGGACAAAATAGGTCCTGGGGGAAGAAACCCGCAAGACAGAACGCTAAAGCCTCTTTATGAAGGGGCGCCCCCGCTCCCTCGGGTGGGGAGAAGACTTCTGCAGTTCTCAAAGGTCTGGCAGGAAGAATTTTGGGACAGATGGGTGGTCTCCAAACTAGGTTACAAACCAGAGTTCCGAGAATTCCCGTCTCCTTGTTTCCACAGGTCAAATGTCCCCAAAGATCCAGAGAAAAAGGAGTCTCTCTTTCTAGCGTTAGAACGACTTTTGTCACAAAAGGTGATCATGGTGGTCCCCGTGGAAGAACAGGGGTCAGGGTTTTATTCAAACCTTTTCACGGTACCAAAACCAAATGGGGATGTCAGACCCATTCTAGATCTCAAAGATTTAAACTGGTTCCTGAAGATTCGCTCTTTTCAAATGGAATCAATTCGATCAGTAGTCTCCATCCTACAAGGGAGAGAGCATCTGGCATCAATCGACATCAAGGATGCATACCTGCATGTACCTATTTTCCTTGCTCACCAGAAGTATCTGCGTTTCGAAGTAGAAAAACTTAATTTTCAGTTTGTAGCCTTGCCTTTTGGTCTAGCTACTGCACCTTGGGTGTTTACAAAACTTCTGGCCCTTCCTCTGGCCAAATGAAGGACTCAAGGTATAACAATAATAGCATACCTGGACGACCCGCTCTTAATAGACTGGTCGGTAGTCTGCTTGAATCAAAGTGTAGTCACCACAATCAACAACCTGGAATACCTAGGTTGGGTCATCAACCTAGAGAAATCTTTAAAACCAGTAAGATTAGAGTACTTGGGTCTGGTTATAGATACAGCCCAAAAGAAGGTGTTTTTACCCCAGGCAAAGATCAGCGCATAAAGGAGCTGGTCTAAGGGATCAGGGCAAAGAAAGGTCCTTCCATTCGCCTTTGTATGAGGTTAGTGGGGAAGATGGTGGCTTCATTTGAAGCAGTTCCCTGTGCTCAGTTTCATTTGAGACTGCTGCAAAACAGTATCCTATTGTCCTGGAACAAAAAGATTCAGGCACTAGATTTTCCAATGCGTTTGTCACCAAAGGTGCGCCAGAGCCTGAGTTGGTGGAGGATATCCGAGAATCTGCAGAAGGGGAAATCCTTCTTACCAGTTACCTGGAAGGTGGTAACAACAGATGCCAGCCTTTCAGGTTGGGGAGCAGTCCTGGAAGAAGCGTCTGTCCAAGAGAAATGGTCCAGAACCGAAAGGATCTTGCCCGTCAACATTCTAAAGATTTGGGCAGTGCGTCTAGCCCTAAAGGCCTGGACATTTCGACAATGCCACAGCAGTGGCTTATATCAATCACCAAGGGGGCACCAGAAGTCAGGCAGCCCAGGCAGAGGTAAACCATATCCTAGCCTAGGCAGAAGAACATGTGCCGTGCATTTCGGCAATCTTCATTCCAAGGGTAGAGAACTGGCAGGCAGACTACCTAAGTCGCCAGTAGTTGTTCCCGGGGAATGGTCCCTTCACCCCGACATCTTCCTGGCTATATGCCAAAGATGGGGGATCCTGGGTGTAGATCTGTTTGCGTCCAGGTTCAACAACAAAGTCGACAACTTTGTGTCAAGAACAAGGGATCCACTCGCATGTGGAACAGATGCGTTGGTGACTCCGTGGGATCAGTTCTCACTGATTTATGCGTTTCCTCCTATTCTGCTGCTACCTCGACTTCTTCGCAGGATCAAGCGGGAAAGGAAGATGGTAGTTCTTGTGGCCCAGAAGATCTTGGTATGCAGAAATAGTAAAGATGCGGTAGGAAACCAATGGACCCTACCACCACGTCCAGACCTGCTATTGCAGGGACCCGTGTTCCATCCTACTTTACAAAAGCTAAATTTAATGGTTTGGCTATTAAAACCCACATTCTGAAGAATCGTGAGCTTTCAGGCTCAGTGATACCTACCTTGATTAATGCAAGGAAGCCAGCTTCCAGAGTCATTTATTATAGAGTCTGGAAGGCATATGTTTCTTGGTGTGAATCCAGGGGTTGGGATCCTAGGAAGTATGTCATAGGTAGAGTTCTTGCCTTTCTGCAAATGGGGCTGGAGATGAAGCTGGCCTTGAGTACTATCAAGGGCCAGGTCTTGGCCTTATCAGTGTTGTTTCAACGTCTGCTGGCTTCGCATTCTTTTATCCAAAGCTTTATACAGGGGGTAACGCAGCTTAATCCTCCGGTTAAAGCACCCCTGAACCCTTGGGACTTGAATTTAGTTCTGTCAGCATTACAGAAACAGCCTTTTGAGCCGATACGACGTGTTCCTTTGGTCCTTTTAACAAGGAAACTAGTTTTTCTGGTAGCATTTTCTTCTGCAAGAAGGGTATCAGAGCTGGCGGCTCTTTCTTGTAAAGAGCCATATTTAATTGTTCACAAGGATAGAGTGGTATTGCGTCCTCATCCTAGCTTTCTGCCAAAGGTGGTTTCAGGTTTTCACCTAAACCAGGATATTGTTTTACCTTAATTTTTTCCAGAACCCTATTCTAAGGAAGGAAAGTCACTACACTCTTTGGATGTAGTGAGAGCGGTCAAGATCTATTTGAAGGCAACTGCTCATATTCGGAAAACAGATGTTTTGTTCATGTTGCCAGAAGGTCCTGGGAAAGGACAGGAGCATCGAAATCCTCTATTGCCAAATTGATTCGGCAGGTAATTATTCAAGCTTATGGCTTGAAGAGGAAGGTTCCACCTTTTCAGCTCTAAGCGCACTCCACCAGGGCTGTTAGTGCTTCATGGGCAGTGTATCACCAAGCCTCCATGGCTCAAATCTGCAAGGCTGCAACCTGGTCTTCAGTCCATACATTCACCATATTCTATCAGGTGGATGTAAGAAGGCATGAGGATGTCGCCTTTGGGCGCAATGTGCTGCAGGCTGCAGTATAGGTCCTCAGGTCTGATTGCACCCTACTTTTGTTGTGTCCCCTCCCCTCAGGTGGCATTGCTCTGGGACATTCCAGACAGTAATTACTGTGGCTCTGTGTCCCGTGATGTACAATAAAGAAAATAGGATTTTTATAACAGCTTACCTGTAAAATCCTTTTCTTAGAGTACATCACGGGACACAGAGGTCCCTTCCCTCTTTCTGGTTACACGTGTATTGCTTTGCTACAAAACTGAGGTACTCCCGGTAAGGGGAGGGGTTATATGGGGAATTGAACTTCCTGTTTAGGGTGTGCCAGTGTCCATCACCTAAAGGTGCCGTATAACCCAGACAGGAATTACTGTGGCTCTGTGTCCCATGATGTACTCCAAGAAAAGGATTTACAGGTAAGCTGTTATAAAAATCCTATTATTTTCTGAAAGCATAGAACCAGTGGATTAAAAAGAAGGTATTAATGATTTTTAAGGCCCCCGCAATATTTGTTCAAATTTTTACCAAAGCAACATCTTCACTAAAAATACACCAATATCATTGTTAACAGATACAAACAGCAAATTTTACAAAATTCCTGCTCAATTCCTTCTAAATATTAACCTGTATTGAATTAATGAATAACAAATATTTGTATATTTTTAAATTGCACCTTTTTGAGAAATAGTAAAAATCGGACATACGCAAAAAATTCTCAAAAAAACTGAAGGTTTTACTTTTCCACTTACAGCTTTCAGGGTTTGTAAAAGACCCCCCAAACCATGCATTTTCTGAAAGCACACAGCCAGTAGAATAGAAAGAAGATGCTACTGATTTTTAAGGCACCACAATATTTGCGCAAATGTTTATCAAAACAATATTTTTGCTAAAAATACACTAAAATCATTAATAGTGGATTCATACATGGCAAAAGGTACAAAATTCCTAGTAAATATAAAAGTTAAAACTGTGTTGAGTTAATAAATATCAAATATTTGTAAATTTTAAATTGCACTTTTTTGTGAAATGGTACGCAAAACTGTAAATAAAAACAATTTGTGCAAAAAATATGGAGGTTACCATTTTTCACTTACAGCTTTCAGAATTTGAAAAGACCCCTCAAACTAAACATTTTCTGAAAGCACATGATCTGTAGATTAAAAAAAAGTACTGATTTTCTTTGGGCCCTGTAATAATTGTACAAATGTTCATCATATCTCTATTTTAACAAAAATACACTAAAAGCATTAATGGCGCACATAAACACAACGTAACTTACAAAATTCCTGCTAAGTTACTACTAAAGTATTGTTCACTTATGGCATACTAAAGTGTAAGCCCATGGAGGGCCATGTTTACCTGCACAGGGATGCTCATGTGTTCCGTGCATCCCCGTACAGGCAGTCCAGTCCCATTTATGTCAATAGGGATGCAACGGCTGCACAGGCATAGCTGCTGTTCCCAATCTGACATCCGTGTGGATGTGGGTACATGACCCCGAACGCAGACAATGTGAGCTCAGGGACATACATGCGGACCTACATGGATGGTAAATTCAAAGCAACAGCTCGTTGCTGTTCGTGCAGGTGCTGCATCCCAAATGACATCAAGCAGCTACTGTATGAGAAAGCCACTTCACTCCTGGCAGTGCACCTGGATCATAATGATAGCTATACTCCTGGCGCTGAATAAAATGTACATTCTAAATACGCAAGATAAGTCCTCAAGGGTGACTTGCACCTCATTGGACTTAACCCATTGTAAGCCAGCACTTTTAAAAAAGCGGCTGAGTTCTTGGGAGTGCTGTTTTAAACATTAACGAATAAATGCTATTAAATCTTATGTCTTACTAGATGTTGCGAACCTTGGAGACAGTCTGGCCGGTCTTACTGTATACAGCTGCAACGAGCAGGATGCTTATGTCACCCTAAAAGATACCGTATGTATACATGTATTGTGTGTCTGCACCTTCTTTACTTGTAAAATCAAGTAAAAAGAAAAAAGTTAGAGCTATTGATTAGGGACACTGTTCCCTCCAAGTCAGTTCAAATGCAAAACGCAGCATAATTCATCACACCAAACATGTTGATTGTTCTGTGACTGTTTGGTCATATGTAGTTTGATTTGGCAGCTTTTTTTGCATGGAATCACATTTACAGGAACAAAGGTAGAGCTGACAGGTCTCATGAAAGGTTTATAAGATTTAGGCTATAAATGGAAAATATAGTTTATTTTCAGTGAGCACATATTTTAAAGTATTTTTGCAGTGTTTATCTGAAAGTAATTTTTTGTGATTCTCACACTCTTACATTTTTGCGTTTCTATATCTTTGTTATTGTATTAAATGTAGAGATTTGTAGCGTAGCCTCTAGAGCAGGGCTCAAAATTTCAAGTCCTGAGCTACTAGCTAGGCCTCAAGGGTTACTCGCCACCAGTTGCCCTGCCCAACCCCTACCCCGCCCCTAATTCCACCCCTAAACACGCCCTCATAAATTATCTCATGAAATGACACTTAAATGTTTTTTGCAGAATTAAGTTAATAAAATAAATATTAACAACAACTTTATCCGTGCCCAAAAATGCAGCCTGTGCCCGCCGATGCAGCCTACCTGTGCAGGGGAAGAGAGAGGAGAGCCGCTGCTGCCTGGTTGATCACAGCGTCGGAACATAACAGCTTTCATTTGGATTAGACGGGTGATCTGTCTATCAAAGTGCCCAAACAAAGAGGAGGGGCTGTATATGACGGCGCACGGCGTGGAACACACAGCTATTGAAATGAAAGCTGTTATGTTCCCCAGCGCTCTGATCAACCAGGTGGCGGCTCTCCCCTCTCTTCCCCTACGATCGCTGGGAGAATGGCTCCCTTACAACCCAGGTTGCCGGCGGTGCTCGCCCCCACCCCGCGCTCCCAGGCAGCCCACATACTCATCAGCCTGCAAAATGTGAGCAGGCGAGTGGAATTTGTGAGGTCTGCCCTTGAGGCAGGATAGATTAGTGAATACACTCACTCTGCTTCCTTGACTAGCAACTGCTGAGATAACTGTGTTGTTTTTTTTTTCTAGTATTTTTACAATTTAACCTTTATTTATTACTCTCTCTTTTTTTTTTATTTATCAGCCCTGTTAGGGGGGCTTTGATCAGAGATCAGGAGTCTAAACAGACCCCTGATATCTCCCCTTTGAGACACAGAAAGGGATTGGGGACACAGATTCCCCAGTCCCTTTTTCTGCAGCCTTGGCTGCACTGGAGATGATTGAACAGGAGATAACAGCTCCTCTCCATTCATAAACTGAGACATCATAAACACAGGTTACGATGTTTCAGTTATGAATGGACAGAGTCAGTGATCACTTACTGCATTTGGAAAAGGAAGGAGCCCATAAATGACATATATACCGGTTCCTTCCTCCACTCTCCATCCTGATAGATCTGGGAGGGTGGGGGAGGGGGACTGGTGGAGCGCCCGGGGAGCACAGAGGGGGAACCGGGAGGAGGATGGAGAGAGCGAGGACCCAGGGAGCCGGAGGAACACACAGGGGACAGTCAGGGGTGATCGGTGCGGTGGCAGTTACAAGCACCGATCCCCCTGTATAAGTTATACAGGGGGATCGGTGCTTGTAACTGAAGCGGCTGTCAGGAAAGCTATACAGGGGATCAGTGCTTGTAACTGCCCCCTGCCGCTGCTGCACCGATCACCTGTGAGGCTGCCTGGCCCCCCTGCTACACTGAGGATGCCTGGCCCAATACAACAAGTTTCGGATTAGGCATTGGAGCATTTGCACGAGTACTGATACTCGTGCAAATGCTTGATATTGTAACCCTAGTTTACATGTATATTATAAACTTTAAAAAGACTATATATTCCTTTTTTAATGTAGAATTATTAGAGTTTCTAATTAAATTATCTTTTAACGTGTATTTCAACTTTTGTAGCCAAATTGAAATAACACCTACTTTTTTCATTCATTACATGTTCCCATTTACACAAGAGGGGGTAGTTTGGGACTTTAAATGAGGCACATTATATGTACCTCCATCCCGGGTACAAGTACATAAACAGAAAAGGGGGGGGGGGGGGGGGATGAGATGCATTTACATAGCATAACTTTTACCATTTACCGCCCCTATGACATCCTTGGATTGAATTGTTTATACTTGGATGTTGCCATGATTTTGCACAGAGTGGCCCTGGACCTCCTCTTCTGGAGCCCTCTGTTGGCACTCCTGGCTCCTCCTCTCTTCACTCTTCTGAGTGCCCCATAGCAAAGCCACTTGCTTTGGGGGGGTACTTGTGCCTGCTCGATCCTGAGCTGAGCTGGGATATGTGCATCTATAGACGCACTGCGTGGCTGAGCCCTGCCCCCGCTCCCTCCCCACAAAAAATTGACTGACAGCATTTAGTAACCTGTTCTACAAGTGCAAAAGAAATGCCTGTAGATCCAGAATTCAGTTGACCTTGCAAATTTCTGTACACTTTGCAGCATTGTATTAAGCATTATCAACCCTGGCCAGTCCTCTTTTAAAGTGTTACTGATCCCAGGACCCTGCATTCACTATATCTGGTTTCCCATAGTACACAGAACATGGAAATGTAGTTATCTTAGTAAATATAAACTGCTAAATACCTTTTCTCATCAGCAGTATATAGTAGTCTTGTGACTTCTATCAGTGTCCGCCCGAGCACTGGTTAAAGCTTGCAGCAGGAGTTTCCATTCTCTGACTGTCCTATGAGGCTGCATTGACCCCTGACCCTCTGTCTGGATAGTGCTGATTGGCCATGTGCCGATCACAAGCACCCTCCCAAGAAAAACTCTCTGCACATGTTCAGTTTGGTGTGTATTGCTAGAGTGCCCCCAAGGCGCTGTATTATCAGGAGATGGATTAGGGACTGTGAAATAAGGGGAGGATCAGATGAGACAGAATCAAACTGTCTTTTTATACAATGTTCCATAGTGAGTATAACAAATATGCTTTACTGCATATATAGATTGATTTTACTGTTGTGGGTTTAGTAACACTTTAACTACGGGACACCTCCCCCTAAGTAATAGAGATAAAAGGAGGAGATGTTTTATTTTCCTAGCACACTTCCTGTGCTAGAGTGACAAAGCTGCTCTTCCATAGATACAATACAGTTATTGAGTGTTGCCACCCTAGGACAGAAAGTGTGTAAGGCCCCTTTCACACTTGTACAACATGTCCTGCAACTTGGGACTGCAAAGTCGCATGACAATTCTTACCCCATGATTTCCAATGATAAACAGTCATATCTGTGCGACTTCAAGTCGCACCAACATCAAAGTAGTCCCTGTACTACTTTGGTCTGACTTTCATGCGAGTTGAGGTCCATAGACCTCAAGTTTACACAGGCATTACCTGAAATCTCGGCAAAATCGTGCGACTTTTAAGTCGCGGCAGTGTGAAAGGGGCCTTACTTGCAGTATCAGCAGGTTAAAAAGGCCTAAAAAAGAACTAATGCAGCGACCCTGTTTAACGACTGGTAAGCTGCAATATATTACATTTTTAACCATGGGTTTTAGATACACTTTAATGACAGATTTTCCGGTTTTGCTTGTTATACTTAAATCTTTCCTTTCTCTGTTTAAAGTGTGTTGGTTTGTATTGTTTCCTATTTTTATACTGGAACGTTTGTGCAATGCTGTGATTTGTAGGCATTAAAATGAATCTTATAACAACAGCTTCTCAATATTTTGTAGGAGCAATATGAAACTGAAGATTTTGTTATTAAATCCACTGACAACCTCCTGGTCTGTGGTCGGGCAGAGAAAGACCACTGTAGTCTTGAAATTCATGGTAAGTACACTTCACTGACTGTCAAAACTGTGTTGGCTGCTGAGAAATGCAGGCAGGCAGTGATGACAGCGAGAGGTTAAAATGTATGTCAGAGTAACCCCCCCCCAAAAAAAAAATATGCACGTCTTCATGTTTTAACTAGGGATGCACCGATACCATTCTTTTAACACTGAATACGAGTACCGATACTTTTTTTTTTAAGTACTCGCCGATACCAATTACTGATGCCTATTGTCTAGGAAGAGTAGGTAGAGGGGTAGTTTGGGAGGTGGGGGGTGCAGGAGAGTTGGGTGAGGCTGTGGGGTAAGAGTGGGGAGGGGGGAGTAGGGTGTAAGTGAGGATATGGGGGAGGGGAGAGTAGGGGGGTAAGTGAGGGCGGGGTGAGTGGGGGGTAAGAGAGTAAGTGAGGGTGGGGGGGGAGGGTAGGAGGGTAAGTGAGGGTGGGGGGAAGTAGGAGGGTAAGTGAAGGCAGGGTGGGGGGGTAGGAGGGTAACTGAGGGCAGGGTTGGGGGGAAGTAGAAGGGTAAGTGAGGGCAGGGTTGGGGGGGAGTAGGAGTGTAAGTGAGAGCAAGGGGGGGGGGCGGGAAAGTAGGAGGGTAAGTGAAGGCAGGGTGGGGGGGGGCAGTAGTAGGGTAAGTGAAGGCGGGGGGGGGGGAGGGTAAGTGAGGGCAGGTTGGTAGAGCTTTGTAGGGGGTAAGTGAGGGCTGGGTGGGGGGAGTAGGATGGTGAGGACAGGATGGGGGGAGTAGGAAGGTAGGTGAGGGCAGGGTGGGGGGGATTGCAGATTGTCTGAGATTGCGGACATTGCGCATAGTATGATGACATGATATTTACATAGAAAATAGTCATAGAGCCCTCAATTATCAGTGAGGATTCCAGCACAGCTATCAGAGGATTAGCATATGTTGTGCAGGTGAATCTTCATTTCATATCCCCATTCAGGACCTTCACACAGATCGGATGATGACAGATAACCCTTCATTTGACTATCAATCAGGCAGACATTAGGTGGAGGTGTGACTGCACACAGCACAGCCTTTAGGTTACCTGCATACTCACCCCAGTATTCCAAACTTGTTCCCATAACCTGCATTCCTATGAAGGAATCTACCGACACAGAGACAGAATAGAGGAATCTTGTGTATTCCGGGCTGCACATTCCCGCTGTCCCTCCAGCTTGCAGAGCCTTACAGTGCACACTGACGGATGTCAGCACGCACTGCAGTCTAAAAACATACAAATCATCAGAAAGGAGCTGGAACTGCACAGCATTACACACACAGACACGAGGAAGTAGAGGCCACCCTGTCCATTCTCCATAGATGGGGGTGAGCGGAGTCCCTGAGAGACGACAGGAAGGAGGGGGGATCCACTCTATACGAAGATGACTTGGAGGCTCGATAGGCAGCTGAACACTTTCATTATAATCCATTCACCCTCTGCTGCATCCACCCCCTTGCCCTCCTGTAGCAACATAATTGGTCGGTGCCGCCCTACAACGCAAATGCCTTGTTTGCCTCAGTAGATACAACCCTGCCTGTCAGTACACCCAGCACTGCAGAGGACATGCGGCTGCGGTCAGTCTGGACCTGGTGACAGCTGGCAGGAGGAAGAGGCGGGGAGGGGAATCCTATGGACAGCTGACATGGTTGTTAAGGGCGCGGCGGCCCCGCTCCTTAACAATCAATAATTACCGACATTAATTTCTTTACATTTCAGCTGTTAGTGGGGAAATCCCGCTGACAGCTGAAAAAAACAAACTAGAAGGTATCGTTGCATTTCCACGAGTACCGATCCCCTTAAAAATGCTTAGTATCGGCACCAGTATCGATACTGGTATCGGTGCAACCCTACTTTTGACCCTTTAAGATTGCTTTAAGTACAGAAAATTACCCGTTGACCTGCTAGATATACCTGTATATCCTGTATACTCCTAACTTCTTGGTTGGGTTGACAACACGCTGTCTGTTGCTCAATTCAACTCAACTCAAGAACCCGTCCACGCATTGTCTCATATAAAAGGGTTCTTTTGGGATGTAGTTCTTGTGAGTGAGGGGTAATTTAAAGGGTTTTGCATAGAAAATGAACAGATTACTCACACACGCGAGATGGATATAAACTGTTCTTCCTGCTGAGACATTGGGTTTGATTTGGAGTGTGCGAAATCTGGAAACCAATTGGCTTCCATGTTTTTTTTGGTCCGCTTAATTGAACAAGCTGAAGTTAGAAGCTGACTGGCTACCATGCACAGCTGCACCGGATATTGCACTCTTCAGTTGTAGTAAATCAACCTCATTGTATTATGACAGCTCAACAGCATTTTTACAATGTTCCTGTTCGACAGAAGTCGATCAGAGATAGCCATATATGGATTTAATTATGGCCTGTCCCTACTAAATCTGCTGAATTTTGATTCATCCATGGCCATCCGTGTTTTACATAGTTGGACTTGCTACTAACTTACAGCCCTTAGCTAACTGACTTTACAGGAGAGCTGAGGGGTGATTGGAGCCTGAGCTCTTAACAGAGATCTTTCACTGAGGTGATGACCTGGTTGATGGGTGCTTTGCTGTCATTGATATTGACAGAGCTGAGTAAAGCTTGGTACACACTGAGAAAAATCAGAAGGAAACATTCCGTACAAGGCACGATCGTTTTGATTTTCGTATAGTGTGTACACGACAATTGGCATCCGATTCAGGCTTTCCAAGCGAGAATTTATGAAGGGACAAACGACAACTTTTCTCATACGTGAATAGAGTGAACCATTTTCATTTAATGTGTACTGTTTTCGTACGAGAAAATCAGATATGAAAGACTGCGCAGGATCATAAACCATAAACAACCAAAAAGCCTTTGTCATATGCAAATGTTCATACATTTCCATCCTCGTGCGATGTGGCTCCCAAACAAAATTGACATCCTTTTTTCCCCACAAATAGAGCTTTCTTTTGGTGGTATTTGATCACCTCTGCGTTTTTTTATTTTTTGCGCTATAAACAAAAAAAAGCGACAATTTTGAAAAAAACGCATTATTTTTTACCTTTTGCTATAATAAATATCCCCAAAAAATATATATAAAAAAAAAAAATCTTCTCAGTTTAGGCCGATACGTATTCTTCTACATATTTTTGGTAAAAAAAAATCGCAATAAGCTTTTATTGATTGGTGTGCGCAAAGGTTATAGCGTCTACAAAATAGGGGATAGTTTTATGGCATTTTTATTAATATTTTTTTTTTTTACTAGTAATGGCAGAGATCAGCGATTTTTATTGTGACTGCGACATTATGGCGGACAGCTTGGACACTTTTGGCGCAATTTTGGGACCATTCACATTTATACAGCAATCAGTGCAATTAAAAATGCATTGATTACTGTGTAAATGTGACTGGCAGTGAAGGGGTTAACCACTAGGTGGCACTGTAGGTGTTAAGTGTGTTCTAGGGAGTGACTCTAACTGTGGGGGGGAGGAGCTATGTGTGACACGACACTGATCACGGCTCCCGATTACAGGGAGCTGTGATCAGTGTCAGTGTCACTAGGCAGAACGGGGAAATGCTTGTTTATCGAGTCCGCGGGACCCGCGATCACACTCACGGAGGTTGCGGCGGGCGCCCGCAAACTGCTTCTTAAGGGGGAATGTACAGGTACAGTAATCTGCCTGTACGTGCCCTTCTGCCGACGTATATCGGCGTGAGCCAGTCGGCAAGCGGTTAAAGTGTAACTCCACTTTCGTGGGGGAAAAAAAAGAAAAAAATATAGCATATACAACTGTGACACAAGTCGTATTGTAAATGAATGTTATTAAAAATGATCTTTCCTTCAATCTGCAACTCTGCAATGTTCTGTAAAATGCAATATGGCTACCTGGAAGTATTTGGAACACAGAATGTATACAAAACGCCCCCCAGAGACATGATTTCCTGCTTGTGTGATTGGCTCACTGATTTTCCCAGAAGTCTAAGATACAAATCTGGTTTCAGGCATCCCCTGCAACAAAAATGTCATTTTTGGTGAGATACTCCCAATAGGAAATCATGTCTAAATAAATGCAGACCCTGCCTTTTCTCATTGGAGCCCTGCAGATGCAGCAGCTGATTGATAATTATGAAACCACTCCCATTAGACTCACTGACCACATGGACACAGACAAACACACAGGTATATATTAGCAATTGTTAGTCTGACATGTGTGCTTCTTTAGTTGGCCACTGGACTGCCTATTAGGTCTGTACATACCTCTTTAAGATCCCGTTCACACCTGCTGCATGATAAAACTGTCCATTTTACCATGTTGGCTGGTCTCCGTTTTGTGCCGAAGGTGGCTTGCATTGTAACTTTAACCTTTTTTTTTTTTGCTTTACTGAAATGTCAAAGTGACACCATTCATTTGTATGCACCATGTGAGCTCAGGTTCATTGTGGAAAAATGACTAAGGCCCCTGTGGGCTGAAATGCATTAGCACTTTTGTATGATGATTGCATGTTGTGGAAAAATGCATTTTTACGCAGTGTTCTGACACTCGCCTCAGGGGAGTGTTGTAAGGTGAAGAGTGTACGTAGAATATGTAACTATGTAATACAGTTGTTTTTTATGTGCCTTTGCCGTGTCATGATGGGCAGCCCAACGGCCAGCTAAAGGAGGCTGACAATGTGGCAGCTTATTGCAAAACCAAAAACCTAGTCTTGTCAGCCTGAAAGGGGAAGTGCTGTTATTGACAGGATCTCTGGGTAAAAAACTTTTGAATAGTGAAACTTCTGTTCATTTTTTACTTTGAGTTTTTTTTTTAATTTGTTTCCCAGTGTACAACCATGAAGAGGACTCTTTCTACGTTCACCATGACATTCTTATACCAGCTTACCCTCTGTGTACTGAGTGGCTCAACTTTGACCCAAACCCAGAAGAATCTACAGGTAACTGTTATAAGTTGTAGAATGCTATGAAGATGGTGTGCTAAAGTGTATGCTTCACAAGGCCACCTAAAATATATGTAAACTCCGAAAATGAAGTTTCTTATTTAATCCTTTTTGGACTGTTAAATATACCATTGTAATGGTTTTGTTATGGCTGTCGAAAAAGGGCAAAAAAAACCCCCCAAAAAACAACCAATTATCTTGTCATTGAGACCTGTTTCACAATGGTCTGGTGCCAGAGTTAGCAGTAAAGCACTGCTATTTTTAGTGGCGCTTTACCGCTTTTATAGCGGTGCTTTTCAGCCACTAGCGGGCTGCTTATAACCGCAGCTAGCAGCCGAAGAAAATATTTAATAGTGCCCATGTTGCAGTGCTGCCGAAGCGCCTTGCAATCGCTACCGCAGTGTTACCCATTCATTTCAATGGACAGCAGTGGTTTGGGAGCGGTGTATACTCTGGCTTTCACACTGGGGTGGCTTGAGAGATGCTTTTTTTAGCGATAAAACTCATGAAAAGCTCCCCAGTGTGAAAGGGGTCTAAAGAAATCTTGTCAGCTGATCATTTTTGGTGTTCTCTGCCTGTGCTGCACACTTATGTGTCGGCATTGCTCCCAGATCTCTCTGTGGATTACAGAACAAATCTACTGTTTGTTATTTAGAAGAGGAAAGAGGGCAGTGTTCTCTAGTCCTGTCCAAGGATGACTACGTTGCTCCTTTAAGTTTCCTTGGCCGACCACTGTCCTCCATGGTCCATAAAGTTGCCTGTTTCTTTGTGCTTCTTCAAATGAGCTTTAACAGCACATCTTGAAACCCCAGTCTGCTTTGAAATCTTTGCCTGGGAGAGACCATGCTGATGCACTATAACTACCTTGTGTCTCGTCGTGTGCTCAGTCTTGTGATGGTGTATGACCTGTGACATGAAGCTATCTTCCACAACCTCCCCTCACTAGCAGAGGTTGGCTGTTCCTCACCCAGTTTTATGCCCCTCAGTGAAAGTGTTTGTAGATCTAAAAAAAAAGTTATGTTACTGCCTCCTAAAAGCGATGTAATATCCATTGTAATGTGGCTTTTTTTTTTCCAGTCCTGTCTGTGTTGTATAATGCCTGGTGGATACTGCCTCTGTCCTGCCTCCTGAGAGTAAACTGAACACACTAGCATGGCTGCTGATTCATGCTAGTGTGGTCAGTTTATGTTTTGTGTCCTCAAGCTGTTAATACAGGCACGCTGTGCTAGAGAGCAGTGTGCGCCTGTATCGTCTGTAATCTGCAGCAAGCCACACCCCCTCCAGCCACTCCTGCCCTGTTTCATCACCATAAAAACACAGTGAGACCCAGTGGCAACGTTATTTCCATGTAGTGGCGTCATGCCCACCAGCAGATCCGTGGATTGCTTAGTAAGCTACAGCGATCACGTGACCTGCAATTCAGATGCCGAGGATTATAGCCACATTTTTCCAGAAAAAGAAACCAGGAATTTATTACAAGGTAACAGTTCTCGGTTTAATAATGTTTTCCACACTATTTACCTTTACAACCACTTTATTGATTGTGTAATCATTAAAGCCCACTTGTAGTAAAGCCCGCTTGGTGATTTTTACCTACAGGTAAGGCTTACCTGTAGGTAAAATGAATATCTCCTAAACTTACACCATTTAGGAAATATTCACCCTGGATGCATCCAGTTACATCTCTGACGCATGCACTCTGAAGGTCCAGCATAACTTGTCGGACCTTCAGAGCTTTGTGCCGGAACCGAGGGCTCCCGTGCGCATGTGCAAGAGTGGCGTCATCGTGGCTCCAGCCAGTCACATAGCCAGAGCGAACAAACCCGGAAGAGAGACCGGGGGAACATGTCAGTCCTCTCATCTGTGACCGTGCACTGCTGGAAGGCTTCATTCCAAGGTAAGTATTTCATAATGTGCTAGTATGTGGTGCATTATGCAATTGCCTTACAGGTGTTTTTTTGTTTTTTAAGCAGCCGTGGTTTACTACCGCTTTAACCTACAGATGAAATTGATGACCATTAGCACCTGCTTGGTATAATTGGTTAATCATACACCTGACTCTTAATCCTACAAAATCCCTGACTTTGTGCAGGTGTAAAGTGCGCAGTTGTAAGAGCTGATGCTGGCTTAAAAACCAAAGGGTACAGTTCTGGACTAGTGTGTACGTGTAGTGCACCAACTTGAGGCTGCCTGCCACTGCAGTTCTAAAAGGTTTTTCGTTTAGGGGTAAAACTATCCTCATCCATCTCCCTGGTTTTTGGAAGAGAGATGGGGCATAGTAGGAAAGGCACATTGTGCCTGGGTTGTTTAGTAATGTTTGCAAAAGAATTTTGTTTCACGTTTGTTGTTTTCTTTTTGGTGTATGACTCTGAATATCATATAACGGATGCTAATACATGGTATGTTCTATTAAGGATATTGCTGCTCATGGTCTCTTTTCTGATTCGGCTTCCCACCTATCCTCAGTGGATCATGAGGTGTATATTAGATGGCTAACCCCTCTGCAGATCACTTCACTGTTCTTTCTTGGAATGTCAGGGGTCTGGGATCTAAATTTAAACGAGCTCTCCTTTTTCAGTATCTAAAATCTCAATCACCCCAACTTATTCTTCTTCAAGAAACCCATCTTATGGGCAGCAAAATACTGACATTAAAAAAACCTTGGATACAGAGAGCTATACATGCCACATACTCTACTTATGCAAGGGGAGTCTCAATTCTCATACATAAGAACTTCCCTTGCATAATTGAGGAAGTATGTACTGACCCACAAGGGAAGTTTGTTATTGTTGTATTTACACTTTGGTCGCAAAGATATATAATCATTAACATGTATATACCCCCACCTTTCTCGCGGGAAATATTGTATGCGGTTATTAACAAAATTGCACCTTTTAGTCCTGGGAAAATTCTAATAATGGGTGATTTTAATGCCATAATGTCCCCGGATTTGGATAGACCTGCTCCACCCAAAAACCATTGCACGGAGCTTTCTGCCTGGGCCCAGGCAGTTGGTCTAGAGGAAATCTGGAGGTGAAAACACCCTACTACCAGACTCTATTCGTGTTTTTCCGCGTCGCACAAAACCGCATCCCGTATTGATCTGGCATTCTCGAATACCCCACTGTTGGCAGATGTGCTGGAGGCATCTTACCTACCCAGTGATTTATCCGACCACAGCCCATTAGTAGTAAAGCTCCGCTCTCCTGCATCTCGCAGTGCTGCATTGTGGAGGCTGGGAGCGCATTGGGTCTCTTATCCAGAACTAACTGAAATAATACCTCCCCTCTTAGCTGAATTCTAGGAACAGAACACAGGGTCTTCTTCCCCTGAAATGACATGGGATGCATTCAAGGCGTATGCGAGGGGCCACTACATTTCATCTATAGCTCACGTAAAAAAGCAGCAAAAAAAAGAAACCCAACAGTTACAGCATTCAGTGATAAATAATACAGCTACATATAGCTCTGATCCTACACCAGCTCACTTTGATCTGCTTATGGCGGCTCAGAGGGAGCTGAATTTACATATGGCAGAGGTCACACGACTTGACACACATAAGGGCAGGCAGAGAGCCTTTGAACAGGGTGATAAAAATGGTCGTCTGTTGGCCTTATTGGCACAGAATGACCAACCACTTACACTTGTCTCCACATTGCGGACCCCAGATGGTGGGATAGCAACATCTCCCTCAGAGATTCTACAAACATTCAGTGCCTTTTATGACAAGTTGTACTCCTCTACTCTGACCTCTGATTTTCGGCCTGAACAACTGCAGGACCTTTTAGATCCCTTGGCATTGGGTTGGCTCTCGGACCAGGAACGTGAGGCCTTGGTTCGGCCGTTTACGGTACCGGAGATTCTTTTTTTTTTTTTTTTTTTGCCACTTCAGCGAAATTTATCTTAACAGAAGTCGTATCAACTTTGAAAATCAAAATTTGTCCGTCTCTTTTTTTTCACATCATTGTGGCTAATGTTCTGTTTGTTTTTATTAATCCTAGACTTTATGGTTAAAAATAAAACACAGATTTCCTCCAAGCGAGCAGATCATATAGAGACCACATATACAATCTTCAGTAATATTCACAAACCTTTAAACCCTCCATTTTCCCCTCATACCCCCCCCATCCCTCCATTCCCCTCCACCATCCTCTCATCCCATTCGCACACCACCCATTCCACCTAATGTTCTTACACCTATCCAACCCATTCATACTCTAGCCATAACTTCCATATATTCTTATATTTCTTTAAACTGCCTCTCTTTCTGTACCAGAATTCCTCTTTCGTGATCATATCCTTAGCCTCTTTTCTCTATTCTCCTACTGTTGGGGGTTCTTTCTCCTGCCACTTCCGTGCTATGATTTTCCTTCCCTGAAACAGGCATCTTATAATAGCAGTCTGGGTGTCTTTCAGCATATCATTTTCCTCCAGCAAACTCAACAGGCAAGTTCTGGCCTCCATTTCCAATGAAGACCCAAATATTGCGTTAATTTCCTCCACTAATTTTTCCCAATACCTGTATAACGTGGGGCATCGCCAAAACATATGCACTAGGTCTCCTCTCCTATCTCCGCACCGCTGACACTTCGCATCCTGCCTCTTACCAAACCTAAATAATTTCTCTGGTGTGTAATAAAGTCTATAAATCAAATATAGATAAGAGACCCCCTGTGACGGTGATATAGATATCCTTGGCCCTAATGCCAGAATAAACTTCCATTGTTCCTCCGTTATTGTGCCAACCTCTTCCTCCCATTTAGTTTTCTTCCTGGACTCCACCTCCCCTTCTTGCCCCGCCTTACTTATACTCCTGCACATTTGTGAGATCAGCCCTTTAGACCCCTTGGTGTTTACCAGTTTCCTTAACAAGGGCATTTCACTCCACTCTATCGCCTTACCTCTAAATTGTACCTCCAGGGCATGTCTTACTTGCAAGTAGCTTAAAAAATAATCTATTGGGGATTGCAAACTCCTCTTTTATCTCTTGAAACGTTTTCAGCCTCCCTGCCTTATACAGTTGCACCAGACAGTGAATACCCCTCCTGTCCCATTCTTCTATTTTCCCCATCATACTAAGCTCATTCAGATTTTTATTATTCCATATCGGGGAAAACTCGGAGTACCCTGTATATCCCAATACAGCCTTTACCGTCTTCCAGCATTTAATCATTAGCTGAGTTGTTGGGCAGCTATATCCAAAAAGTTCAGCCTCCACCTCTGTATCATGACTGATATTGTACAACCATACACTATTTCTTCCTACCCTTTCTTCCACCAGATTACTGCCTCTCATAAACTGGATTTGGGCTGCCAAAAAGTAACTCCAGGGGTCCGGTAGCGCCAAGCCTCCCTCCTCTCTCGGCCGCCGCAGTGCTTTCAGGCAAATTCTTGCCACTGTTTTTCCAAATTAATTCCCTAAACAAACTATCCAGCTTCCTAAACCAATGCTTCGGAATCCAGACAGGAGAATTGTGTAACACAAACAAAATTTGCGGCATCCATATCATTTTAATAAGATTGCATCTACCGGCGACCGAGAGAGGAAGGCCACCCCACACCCGGCTCTTCTGTTTTATTTTTGCCATTAATGGTACTACATTGCCAGTTATATACTGCCCTGGGTCTTTGGTTATATTTACCCCCAAGTACCTCATTTGATTTACAGTTTTTATGGAGTTTACCTGTCCTGGGAGCGGGTTTGCCAGGGGGTCTATTGGTAAAAGAGACGATTTTTCCCAGTTAATTATTAAACCCGAAAAGCGCCCAAATTCTTTAATCAGTTTTATTGCCCCTAGCAAGGAAGCTTGTGTGTCTTCCAGGAACAACAGGATATCATCCGCATACATTGCGACTTTCTCCTCTACACCCCTTCTTTTAAAACCCTGAAATTCTTGCGACATTCTTAGGGCGACCGCCAGAGGCTCCAACGCAAGGGCGAAGAGCAGGGGCGACAGTGGGCACCCCTGTCTCGTCCCCCTCCCCAGCTGGAACCACTCGGAGCACTCACCATTGACCCTAACTCTGGCTCTTGGATTGTCATATAAAAGACTCAACCAGTTCACAAAATTAGGGCCAAATTTGAACTCTGCCAGTACTTTCCACAAATAATGCCACTCAAGGCAATCAAATGCCTTGACCGCATCTAGTGATAAGATAGCTCTATTCCCTTCCTTCTCTGTAGGTACTTGTATATTACTGTACAATCTTCTAATATTCGTACTCACCGATCTATCCGGTATGAAGCCGGTTTGATCTGAGTGGATTACTTTCGCAATTATCTTTTTTAACCTGTTTGCTAGGGCTTTTGCCAGAATCTTAATATCTGTACATAGAAGTGAGATTGGTCTGTATGAAGCCACATCTAACGGGTCCTTCCCTTCCTTTAGGAAGATTACAATAGTAGCTTCTGTCATAGACATGGGCAATCTACCCTCCATAACGGCTCCATTCAAAACTTCCAGTAGCTTTGGGAGCAAAACATCCCCATATCTCTTATAAGTTACTATGGGCAGGCCGTCAGGTCCTGGCGCTTTTTGATTCGCCATTTCCTTTACCACTCCTTGCAACTCCACCAATGTCAACGGAGTTTCCAGGGCATCTCTCTCCTCACTGGATAACGGAGTTATTTTCAATTTCTCAAAGAACTCCCACATCTCCCCCTCTACATCCGACTGTGGGGCCCTATACAGACCTTCATAGTAGTCTTTAAACACTTCTACTATGCCGGGGTAGTTCTAATAGTATTCCCGTCCTTATCCCATATTTCTAATATAGTGGATGAGGGGCCATTTGCCCTGGCTATCAATGCCAAAGTTCTACCCACTAATTCCCCTTCACAAAAAAAATTCTGTTTCTGAAACATTCTACTCTTTTCTTCTTTTTCCAGTACTAGTTTCCTGTATTCTTCCTGGCCTTCTACCCAAGCCTCATATCTAGCTATGGTTGGCTCCTCCAAGTACTTCCCTTCTGCCACCCTCACCTTTTCTCTTATTCTATATTCCCTGGCCTGTGTTTTCTTTTTGGCATAGGAGATTTTCTGAATGAAGACCCCTCTAAGGAACGCCTTCAAGGCGTCCCAGGTTATACCTAGCAGGGCGGATCCTACATTCATATTTATGAATTCTTCCAAATTACCAACAATCCCCTCATCATCCTCGATTATTTCAAGCCAAAAGCGGTTCAGTCTCCACTCCCCCCCCTCCAACACTCAGCCCCATTCTAACTGAAAAGACCAATGGAGAGTGGTCTGAGAGCCCCCTTGGCTCGTAATCTATCCCTCCCACTATCCTCAGGGCTTCCTCATTACAGAGCACCAAATCAATCCTGGACAAAGTAGCATGCGTCCTCGAGTGGCATGAATATTGCTTCTCACTCGGATGCCACTTCCTCCAGACATCCACCCATCCCACTTCCTTGCAGAATTGGAAAAGCGGGTCCTTAGATGACCCTCCAGGGATCCCCTTTATCGGGAATCTATCTACACAGTTGTCCATGGCCCTATTAAAGTCCCCTGTCACTACAACCAGTACCCCAGGTTTGTCCGCTATGAAGCCTATCAATTTGCTAAGTATCTCTGTTTTGAATGGTGGAGGAATATACACACTCGCAAGAATACAGTCCCGCCCCTCAATATTACAGTAGAGAAAAACATATCGACCATACTTATCCAGTTTACTCTGCCTGCAGGAGAAAACCAACCCAGTATTTATCAGCACACTCGCTCCCCTTGAATACGAGTTGAGTGATACTGCTCTTGATAGTTCCTATTCCTCAAAGTGTTCACTGTATCCTTATCTAGGTAGGTCTCCTGGAGACAGAGTATCCTGACATCCCTTGTTCTGGCCGTAGAAAAAATTGCTTGTTTCTTACATACATCTTTCACCCCTCTCACATTCCATGAACATATCTTCATATATTTAAATTTGCCTGAGGTTACCCTCTTATCTATTTTAGTGCCTACCATTCACCTATTCCTGTGTCTTAACTCAAAATAATTCTCTATTCCAAAAACTATTGTGATTAATAATTGAAATTTTAGTGCTTTTACTTTTTGTGTTTCTTCAATACTTCCTACTTCACACCACATTACCCTTTTACCCCCCTCCCTCCCCCCCAACAATCATATACACATCTCTCTCCCCAATCCCACCCAACCCCCCTCCCTCCCCCCATCCCATCACCCCCTCCCCCACCGACCCAACCTTGGGCCCATCTCACCAAGCTTCTAAAGTGACCGTGTTAACCCACAAACCGTGGATACACCTCTTTCCCCCCTTTGCATTGTAACCCGAACCTATATAAGAGGGGGAAATTACCCCCATCATAACCAGTATGTAAAGGATTCTTATTCACTACCTCCCTAAACCCACACCTCTGCAAATATAACCATGGAAGAAGGGGAGGGAAGAAGACCTGGAAAAATAACAAAGACTGGAGAAAAAAACAAAAACAAAAAAAAAAAAAAAAAAGTCATGTCCCCAAATATGCATCTACTCGCTGGGCAAAAAACCCCAAATTCTGTCCTCCTCTTCCCCCTCGCTCCTCTTCTAAGGCCTTCAGCTCTTCTTCTAAGGCCTTTCTCCCAGCCGAAACCTTCCCTCATTCTTCTCCAGCCATGAGAACACTTCCGCAGGAGTATTAAAAAACTGTACCTCCCCATTTACTGTTACCCGTAAACGAGCTGGGTATGACAGTGCATAGCCTATTTTATGCTGCCGTAGACTCCGTTTGCACTCTATAAACTTTGCCCTCTGTCTCTGCAGCTCAGGGGAGAAATCTGGATACAGGGATATTCTTGCACCATTGTATAGAATATTTTTCATCTCCCTTGCTTCCTGAAGGATAGTGACTTTGTCTCCAAAAAACAGAAGTTTAACTATAAGGGGCCTTGGCTGACCCCTTAAAAATGGAATCCTAGGGGCCACTCTATGTGCTTGTTCAATAGCAAACAAGCTAGAGAACGCGTCCTTGCCAAACACATCCCTGAACCATCCCTCCATGAATTCTGCCGGGTTGTTGCCCTCGCTTCTTTCGGGAAGACCCAGGACCCTCACGTTCTTCCTACGTGCCCTGTTCTCGTATTCGTCCATCTTCCTTAAGCATGTGTCCAATTGTTCCTTCATCCTTTTAACCTCCTGTCTTAGCGGATTCACATCGTCTTCCACCTGACTAAGTCTCTCCTCGAGGGCAGTGGTCCGAGCGCATACCTCCTGCATATCCCTTTTCAGCACAACTAAATCGTCTCTAATTCCTCTAAGCTGGTCCGATAAATCAGACAGCGCGGTCTTGCAGGCATTAGTTGCTAGAAAAATGTCCTTTTAAAGATGGTTCCTGCTCTGGTATCCCCTTATCCTCTATTGCTTCATTACCCAAACTGCTCTCCCTACCCAAATATGTCTGCGACACTGGTTCGGTGACTGTGGGTACACAAGCTTGGGCTGGGCCTTGACTTTTCCTCCCCCCAGGGTGATTGGCCTGGCCCCTTGATGCTGCGCACCCCCCATCTGGCTACCTTTTTTAGGTGTACAGTTTGGTGTATGGGCAAAGCGTTCCAATTTTGCTGCTGCACCTTGGCCTGCTTTATCCTTGGGGCCGCGCAAATTATGTGCCCCAGCTCCTTCTTGTGCTGCGGTCTCCTCTGACCCTTTTTTTTGGTCATCCTGTCCTCCCTCACCCCTTGGGATTTCGAGAACAAAAAAAATTATACAATCCTGCTATATCTTTAAGATTTGATGTTTGAGATTCTATTGATAGCCCCACAGGAGCACTGCCTTCAGAAAGCAAATGTAACATGCAATTAAACGTTAGCCAGTGTATTCACTCCCCTCCTCACGGCCACTTCTCCGGCCTCCAATGTCCTCCTCCCCACTCTTCAAAGGTAGGAACTCACCAAGGGGTCCCCCCAAGGGGAAGCTTCCAACAGTCTCGTCCAGGGAGAATACAATCAGGCTTTCCTAGGGCATACAGCGCATATCATGCAGCATACCTGTGCAGTGTATCTTACCCCACCAACCAGTCAGCCGTTCTGCTCAGCAGCGTCCTCCTGCTTGTGTTCAGCCAGCACAAGCGTTCTGAAGAGGGATCCTATGGGTCATGCACTCCTGTCTCCGGAGAGAAAAAGGCAGGCAGAGGCAGCGCGCCGGTCCGGTCCTCGGATGAACCGCTCGTTAGGACGCTAGGATGTCTCCCCTATCTCCCAGGAATCCGGCCGCCACAGGCATGGAGATTACCGCTCCGACATTCCGGCTTCCAGCGTGGGCATCAGGAGGAGCAGCTGGGTTTGTGTCCGCAATGCCCTCCCCTTCCCTCAACCTTCGGTCACACCCACCAGCCACATCCCCCGTACTATCTTTTCTAAAATTCGGTACCGGAGATTCTGAATGCCATTCAGTCGTTTCCCACTGGAAAGGCACCAGGGCCAGATGGCCTTCCAATTGATTTTTATAAAGCACATGGGGAACTTTTGGCACCGTTGTTGGCCCAGTTATATAACACCTGTTTTAGAGCTGGAAAGTTGCCTGACTCTATGTATCTTGCATACTTAACCTTAATATACAAACCTTCTAAGGACCCAACATCTTGTGCCTCATACCGACCCATTGCATTATTAAATAATTATTTCAAAATTTTGACCAAATTACTTACACGACGTCTATATCCTCTACTACCATCAGTGATCGATTCAGATCAAACCGGTTTTATGCCCCGTAGATCCATTGATGTTAATCTCAGAAGACTATATACTAATATACATACCCAACATCATAATACGGGCTCCAGGATTATAGCCTCACTAGATATAGAAAAGGCTTTCGATACAGTGGAGTGGCCTTTTCTTTGGGAAACATTGCGCAGAATGGGATTTCCTCTGCTGTTTATTGAATGGCTTCAGATATTATACAAATGCCCCACTTCATCGGTGAGATTGGGTGGTGGCTTGTCGGCTCCCTTTAGACTTACAAGAGGAACGAGTCAGGGCTGTCCTCTCTCTCCAGCGTTATTTGCCTTAGCAATTGAGCCTGTGGCGGAAGCATTACGCTCATCCCTGCATATAAGAGGTCTTCTTATTGGCTTGCTGGAGGAGAGGTTAGTCCTTTATGCGGATGACATGTTGCTGTTTCTAAATGATGCAGGTCCATCCTTGCAGGGAGTTCTAGATGTATTAAACAAGTTTGCAGATGTCACGGGGTTAAGAGTTAACTGGTCAAAGTCCATACTCTTTCCAATCGACCAAGCAGCTAAAACTACATCTCCCTTAAATTGCTCCCTACAGTGGGTAGAAACCTTTAAATACTTAGGGGTTCACGTCTCCACCCAAGCGACGGATTTTATTTCACTTAATTTAGCCCCAGTGCTTTTAGAAACAAAGAAGAAATTTAAAACATGGAGTAACCTGCCTCTTTCAGTTTGGGGATGAGTAAATCTCCTCAAAATGAAAATAATCTCTAAATTTACTTATCTGTTTCGCCACTCCCCCCAGTGGATACCTAAGTCCTTTTGCAATAAATTGAATCAATTATTCTCATTCTTTATATGGGGCCTCTCACCACCCAGATATCGTTTAACAACCCTGATGCGGCCGACAACGCAGGGTGGTATGGCATTTCCTAAATGCTACAAATATTTCTTAGCCACTCAACTGGTGACGGCGACCTGGTGGTTGCACCCTGACAAAACTAATGCGTCCACAGTTCTAGAAGCGACGATATTAGGTTCGTTAGAAGCTCTACAATTACTTCTATTCAGAGGTCTTCGTGCACCGTATCCCTTGACTCCCTCAATGTGTACCACCCTGCGGGCTTGGCAGGCAGGTCTAGCCATAGAAAAGTATAAAGCAAACAAGTTCTCTCCTAATACTCAGTTATGGCTGAACCCCACCCTACCCCATATGAACAAACTTCCTGACCCTTATGCATGGACCAAATATGCGCTAGATAATGACGATTGGGACGATGTCTGGGATTTTCCATTTAGATCATTCGTTTCTATGCGAGACCACCTTATACAATTTAAAATAGTTCATAGAGCTTATTTTACCCCATATAGACTTGCCAAAATGAACCCTTCATGCACGGCGGAGTGTTGGAGATGTGGAATCTCCCCAGGCGATTTTTCACACATTTTTTGGCATTGTCCACAAATCCAGCAATACTGGAGTGAGGTACTTGAAGTGGTAAACAGGGTTGCATCCACTTCACTACCCCGTGCAATGGAAATCTGTCTTCTGGGACTGATTGAAACACACATACCAAGGATTGCACAACGCACATTGGTTGGGTTGTTACTCTTTTATGCCCGCAAATCCATTGCCCTGCAATGGAAGAAAACTGCCCCCCCTTCATTGACACAGTGGAAAAGCCTGATAAATACTAGTCTTCCCCTTTATAAAGACACCTATTCAAATAGAGGATGCCCGGCAAAGCACGATAGAGTCTGGCGTGCTTGGTTAGACAAAGAAGACACAGCTGGTTGATGTTTAATATACTATGACAAGGGTGGTTATTATGAACTTTTGAGAGTCTACTAGTGTCACCATGAGGAATAGACGGGAAGTCTTTTCTGTAATATGTAAGGATATATTGGTAACAATACACTGTGAGTCAGCTTGTGAATGAGACACTTTGCACAATGTAATACCATGCCATGTGTTGTATATGTCATACCGGATGTACACCATAGTTGTTTTTAAGTTGTATATGTATTGTTTGCCTTAAAAGTTAATAAAAATAATTTAAAAAAAAAAAAACCAAAGGGTAGGCGCACCAAATATTGATTTAGATTTTTCTTTGGTCCACTCAGTTTGCATTTTGTAAACTGATAAAAATAAACAATTAAAATTTACATATATTTCTTAAAGCATTCTTAGTTTACAGCCTTTTTTCACACCTTTCTAAAACGTTTGCACAATACTGTTAGGCTACTTTCACACTGGGACGGGCGTCGGCGGTAAAGCGCCGCTATTTTTACCAGTGCTTTAACGCCGTTTTAGTGGCGCTATTTGGCCGCTAGCAGGGCAGGGAGCTTTTAACCCCCGCTAGCGCCCGAAAAAGGTTTTAAACCACCCGCAAAGCGCTGCTGCCCCATTGATTTCAATGGGCAGGGGCGCTTTAGGAGCGCTCCTACAGCGCTTAAAAGATGCTGCTTGCAGGACTTTTTTTACCGTCCTGCACTCAGGCTTTCACACTGGAGAGACCGGATGGAAAGGCTCTTTACAGGCACTATTTAGTGCTGTAGCGCCTGTAAAGCGCCTCAGTGTGAAAGTAGCCTTAATATCATTGTATATGACACTTTGAGTGAAATGTCCATTTCTTTCTCGAACATCACGGGACACAGAGCCACAGTAATTACTGATGGGTTATATAGGTATCACTGGTGATTGGACACTGGCACACCCTATCAGGAAGTTCAACCCCCTATATAATCCCTCCCCCTTGCAGGGATACCTCAGTTTTTACGCCAGTGTCTTAGGTGATGGACGTGTAAAGATGTCCTGTGCTGAGCTCCAAAGGGAATATCCTAGGATCCTATACTGGGGCAAGCCAGGCGAACCAGATCCATTCAAAGTGTCTTTTCATGGCCGAATTGAATGGTACCCGGGCCTCGTGTCCGAAGAAACGAGGTTTTACCCGTAATGCTTCTCTTTTTAGAGAGCTGGACCCCGCAGATCAGAAAATGGCTTTAAACTTCCTAATTTCTGGCGAGGTGCTTTACGGTCCCAGAACTGTTGGATCCCCCTACTGATGGGGGCCCCAGTCTCTGACGGTTTTTTCAAACAGAGCCCACCGTGAGAGGTGAAGATTGGGTCTGTGTAAACAGCACCCTGCGGCTGGATAAGGTAAGAGGAGATTCCACAGAATTTTTGAGTTCTAGTGGCTTTTCTCCTTTAAGGTAAATGCATGCTATGCCTATTGTGACCACCGGGGGCTGCCAAGAGCACAAACCTACACATGCTGACTGACTGTCTCAGGTGTTCAGTGCTGATTATGTCCCAGCATCTCAAAGCAGGCTGCAAGCAAAGCAGGTAAGGTGGAAAGGGGGATTTCTCATGTTTGAATGTTCCCCCCCAGGCTAGAGAGGGGCCACAGGGGTCTAGAAAGTGGTTATACCACCCGGGCTCTGCGGCCTAATGGCCACCATCTCTGAAGATAGCCGTTCAGGCAGATCTTGTTACCAGTCTCCCTCCTTCCCCCCCCCCATCCCCAGCCTTTTCTCCAGAAGCATGACAGGAGAGTCGGCAGTGCGGGAAGCGCTCGTTTTTTTCAAAACTCGAGGGGGGGGGCGGTAGAGGAGGGGGCGGGATGTCAGCACAGAGTGTTTAGACTCCCACTCAGGCCAGCTGCAGGCTATTAAAGGCACTCTGTACAGGTGCACTCAGCCTTCTGAGAGACACAGAGCTGACGGTCGCATGTAAGGTGGGACACAGGCATTCTCCTAGGCAGCATTTACTGAAGTAACACCAGACTGAGCATTGGGTAGCAAGGCTTTTAGCCAGACTACATCGCTCAGCGGGCAGTGTTCATTTGTATACCTCACACCTTGTTGCTTTGCACTATGGGTAGAAGAGGTTCAAGCACCCCAGGAACCAGAGACACTAGGGGATCTCGTTCAGGTTCTGAGGGCCCCCTGTCGGCAGCATCCTCCCCCCCTAAAGATGGGCCAGGGACGGCTAGCCAGGGAGAGCCATCGGGGTCAGGGGCTACACCTGCTTCTGGCACTTCAGCCCCTGTATATATTACACAAGAGGTTTTTTCCTCAACCATTAATGGTCTAGAGGAAAGATTAATGGCCGTGATTACGTCTTCACTCAGTGGAAGAAAACGCACTAGGCTTTCCTCTGTTCCCCAAGACCCTCAGACAGAGGAGCTCTGGGATAAAGGAGATGAATCCCTTTCAGAGGATCGGGATGGGATGGATGATTCCTCTTCGGAGGATTCAGGTGGAGAGGGACCCTCTGCGACTTCCCAAGAGGAGAAAGTCTTAGTGCAGATCCTCACTGGATTGGTCCACTCCACATTTAAGTTGCCCATACCTGAAACTGCTAAAGAATCCTCTTCTGCTTTGGGGTCACTGAAACCTTTCCAAGCAGCACATGCTTTTCCTGTTCATACCTTACTTGAAAAGCTTATTTATTCTGAGTGGGACCACCCAGACAAACGTTTTTTTCCGCCGAGAAAGTTTTCAACACTTTATCCGATGGAAGAAAAGTTTATTAAAATGTAGGGAATACCGGCTATTGATGCCGCCATTTCCTCCGTAAATAATAGCCTGACTTGTCCTGTAGACAATGCTCAGATGCTCAGGGATCCTGTAGATAAAAGGATGGAATCCCTATTGAAGGATGTTTTCTCCTTAGCAGGATCAGTGGCCCAACCTGCAGTAGCAGCGATTGGAGTCTGTCAATACTTAAGAGACCATGTTAAGCAGGTCATCAAAGTATTACCTGAACAGCAGGCCCAGGGGTTTGCTAACCTTCCAGCGGCCTTATGCTTTGTGGTTGACGCCATTAGAGATTCTATCGTGCAAACCTCCCGTCTTTCACTGGGGTTGGTGCATATACGTAGAATCCTATGGTTGAAAAATTGTTCAGCCGAAGCACCATGTAAGAAGCTACTGGCTGGGTTTCCATTTCGTGGTGCAAGGTTGTTTGGAGAGGACTTGGATAACTATATCAAGAGAATCTCTTGTGGGAAAAGCACTCTCTTACCTGTCAAGAAGAAGAGTAAGCGTCCCTCTTTCAAACGGACTCTTTCCCCAGCGCCGGGGGCTTCAGCCTCCAGGCAGTCTCGACGGCCGCCTCCATCGGGGTCCAGAGACAAGAGTCAACCCCAGGGACAAAAGAAGTCCTGGGGAAAGAAGCCTACTAGGCAAAACACTAAGACCTCTGCATGAGGGGGCGCCCCCGCTCACTCGAGTGGGGGGAAGACTGCGACAGTTCTCAGAGCTCTGGCACGAGGACTTCCAGGACAGATGGGTAGTCTCCACGGTAACCTTAGGGTACAAGCTGGAGTTTCAGGAATTCCCTTCTCCTCGGTTCCTCAGATCAAATGTTCCCAGAGACCCAGAGAAGAATCAGTCGCTCCTTCTAGCGTTAGAGCGACTTTTGTCGCAGGAGGTCATTATGATAGTTCCCGCAAAGGACCAGGGATTGGGCTTCTATTCCAACCTTTTTACGGTCCAAAAGCCAAATGGGGATGTCAGGCCCATTTTGGACTTAAGGGATCTGAACCGATTCCTAAGGATTCAATCCTTCCGCATGGAATCAATTCGAACAGTAGTTCCCACCCTGCAGGGAGGAGAATTTCTGGCATCAATAGACATCAGAGATGCATATCTGCATGTGCCCATTTTTCCTGCTCATCAGAAGTTTCTGCGCTTCGAGGTAGGAGGGCGCCATTTCCAGTTTGTGGCTCTGCCTTTTGGGATAGCCACTGCACCTCGAGTGTTCACAAAGATCTTGGCTCCTCCTCTGGCCAGATTAAGGGCTCAGGGTATAGCTGTCATAGCATACCTAGACGACCTGCTCTTGATAGACCGGTCGGTAGCCTCTTTGAATGGAAACTTGAGGACCACGGTCAGGTATCTAGAACACCTGGGTTGGATCCTCAACTTAGAAAAGTCTTTCCTAAAACCAGTAAGAAGACTGGAGTATTTAGGTCTGATTATAGATACAAGCCAGGAGAAAATATTTCTACCCCAGGCAAAGATCACTGCTTTGAGAGAGCTGATTCTGACAGTAAGGACCAAGAAGGGTCCCTCAGTCCGCCTTTGTATGAGGCTACTAGGGAAGATGGTGTCTTCATTCGAAGCAGTTCCCTATGCTCAGTTTCACTCAAGAATGCTGCAACACAGTATTCTGTCGACCTGGAACAAGAAGGTTCAGGCATTAGACTTTCCGATGCACCTGTCGCATGCGGTGCGTCAGAGCCTCAATTGGTGGCTCATACCCGAAAACCTGCAGAAGGGGAAATCCTTTCTACCGGTTACCTGGACGGTGGTAACAACAGATGCCAGTCTGTCAGGTTGGGGAGCAGTTCTGGAACAGGCTGCGGTCCAAGGGGTATGGTCCAAGACAGAGAGGACCTTACCCATCAACATTCTGGAGATCCGGGCGATACATCTAGCTCTAAAAGCCTGGACTATCAGGCTACAGGGTTGTCCGGTCAGGATCCAGTCCGACAATGCCACAGCAGTGGCTTATGTCAATCATCAGGGAGGCACCCGGAGCCGAGCTGCTCAAAAAGAGGTGAACCAGATCTTAGTCTGGGCAGAGATGCATGTGCCATGCATATCGGCAGTTTTCATCCCGGGAATAGAGAATTGGCAGGCGGACTATCTAAGTCGCCAGCAGTTACTTCCAGGGGAATGGTCTCTGCATCCCGATGTCTTTTGGGCCATATGCCAAAGATGGGGGGTTCCAGATGTAGATCTCTTTGCATCCCGATTCAACAAAAAGATAGACAGATTTGTGGCAAGGACAAAAGATCCTCTTGCATGCGGGACAAATGCGTTGGTGATTCTGTGGCATCGGTTCTCACTGATTTACGCATTCCCGCCTATTCTGCTACTACCACGACTCCTTCGCAGGATCAGGCAGGAAAGGAAGTCGGTACTTCTGGTGGCCCCCGCTTGGCCCAGAAGGACTTGGTATGCAGAAATAGTAAGGATGACGGTGGGTTCCCCGTGGACCCTACCGGTACGCCCAGACCTGTTATCTCAGGGTCCAGTGTTCCATCCTGCCTTACAAACGCTAAATTTGACGGTTTGGCTATTGAGACCCACGTTCTGAAGAGTCGTGGGCTCTCAGGTCCTGTCATATCTACCTTGATTAATGCAAGGAAGCCAGCTTCCAGGATGATTTATCATAGAGTCTGGAAGGCTTATATAACCTGGTGTGAATCCAGAGGTTGGCATCCCAGGAAATATGTCATAGGTAGAATCCTTGATTTTCTACAGATGGGATTAGAGATGAAGCTGGCCTTGAGTACCATCAAGGGCCAGGTTTCTGCTTTATCAGTATTATTTCAGCGGCCACTTGCTTCGCATTCTTTGGTCCGAAACTTTATGCAGGGGGTGATGCGTCTTAATCCTCCGGTTAAAGCGCCCCTAAACCCCTGGGACTTGAATTTGGTCCTGGCTGTGTTACAGAAACAGCCTTTTGAACCAATAAGTCAGATTCCTTTGGTCTTGTTGACAAGGAAATTAATTTTTCTGGTGGCCATCTCTTCTGCTAGAAGAGTATCAGAATTAGCAGCTCTTTCCTGTAAGGAGCCTTATTTGATTATACACAAGGATAGAGTGGTACTACGCCCTCATCCTAGTTTTTTACCGAAGGTGGTTTCTGATTTTCATTTAAACCAAGACATTGTTCTACCTTCCTTTTTTCCAGATCCCTGTTCTCCGGAAGAGAGATCTCTACATTCGTTGGATGTAGTAAGAGCAGTTAAGGCCTATCTAGGGGCAACTACTCAGATCCGCAAGACGGATGTTTTGTTTGTGCTGCCAGAGGGTCCCAATAGAGGACAGGCAGCGTCAAAAGCTACCATTTCTAAATGGATTCGACAGTTGATCATTCAAGCTTACGGTTTGAAACAGAAGATTCCTCCGTTTCAGATCAGGGCACATTCCACAAGGGCTATTGGTGCTTCTTGGGCAGTGCATCACCGGGCCTCTATGGCTCAAATCTGCAAGGCCGCAACCTGGTCTTCAGTTCATACATTCACCAGATTCTATCAGGTGGATGTGGGAAGGCATGAGGATATCGCCTTTGGGCGTAGTGTGCTGCAGGCAGCGGTACAGGGTCCTCAGGTCTGATTGCACCCTATTTGGTCGTGGTTCCCCCCCCTCAGGTAGCATTGCTCTGGGACATCCCATCAGTAATTACTGTGGCTCTGTGTCCCGTGATGTTCGAGAAAGAAAATAGGATTTTTTAAAACAGCTTACCTGTAAAATCCTTTTCTTTCGAAGGACATCACGGGACACAGAGGTCCCGCCCCTCTTCTAATACACTATATTGCTTGGCTACAAAACTGAGGTATCCCTGCAAGGGGGAGGGATTATATAGGGGGTTGAACTTCCTGATAGGCTGTGCCAGTGTCCAATCACCAGTGATACCTATATAACCCATCAGTAATTACTGTGGCTCTGTGTCCCGTGATGTCCTTCGAAAGAAAAGGATTTTACAGGTAAGCTGTTTTAAAAAATCCTATTATTCATTTTGTGTACATGCTCAAATAGAATCATTAGAGATCCCTGCTGGATCAAGCAACTGTGGTCCTGACCACTTTAAGATGCATTAGGAACAAGGAGGCATCCACCTTATGACATCCCACCAAGTGTGGGGTGGATATAGTCATACAAATCAACCAAGTCCTGAGAGCCACTAACTGCAACTCCTATGAGCTGACCCCCAATGGAGGACGCAACTTCTTATGGTAAACACACCAGAGTAATCCAATGTAATACACTCCAGCATTTGCAAAATAGGTAAAAGTAATATGAGTTTATGCAAAGTACTCTTTTGCCTATTAACTATGTCCCCTGCCCTATCCCTCAGCTCGTATAATTAGAGAGAAAAAAAAATGTGTACGTGTGTATTAAGCTATTTGCATAGGTTTTAAACATTTGGTTAGAACTTTTACTACTGTCTTTGTCCCAATTAAGGAGATTCACCCCTCTAGTCATACTGGTGAACATTATCATTTAGATATAAAGTGAAGTGAGAGTCAACATTTTAGAGCTGTCCCCAGAACAGCAAAGAGGGGAAATCTTCCAATGGGGACATGGGAGCAACTGTTCTCACTTTCTTCCCTTTGGGGGACTTCCCCTAACTTCTGTTGTTCCTTTGGGACAGAAAGTTGATGGAAATTTCCCCAGTGGTACTCAGACAAAAAAATTAACTCCACCCAAAGTTTAAAAAAATTGTATGCTTTAAATACCCCACATGTCCACAAGAAGAAAATTTAATATAATTTTACTACATGTGGTATTTTGTTTTTTTCACAACTGAAATTATGAAAATAAAATATGAATTGCTTATGTCACATTACTTTAATTATTAAATTACTTTGGAATGCAAAAGCCGGTAAAGGGGTTAAACTTCTAAGCACATCTGACACCTGTATCCCCCTCCCTTGTTCTGGTCAGCTCACTGCCGCTGTTCTATACATATATCACAGTTAGACTTTAAAGAGCCCATATAGGCTCAGTTACGTTGATGGAAAACATGTAATCTAAATCTTCCGCCTTTTTTTCTGTACTTTAATAATGATGTTTTTACATTGTTGCTAGCAGTCAGAAAACATTTTAATACTCGGCAGTGCTTTTTGGACTTGTTAACTGCTTGGTGGCAGGATAATAAGCCCCTGCAGAAGAAAGGTAATGGATAGAGCCAGGGCTCGTTATTTGCTGTAAAAGTTTATTTCCCCCTCCCGGCTGCCATGATTACGTTAAATCACAGTTGGCCCAATCTCGGTGTTGGCTGAGCTGGGATTTATTTTATTGATCCAGACTCACAATACAGTTATAATGTCCTTAGGACTGGCTCACTTGGGGGTATCATGCTGCTACTTTATAACTCCATCACATAATAGCAGCCGTTGTAGGTGTTTAACATTTAATGAAAATCTCACAGACCTAGCATGTCCATGTTACTGTAGCAAAACAGAGAGGATTATGGGAATCTGTGGCATAGTGACATCATTCAAGAGCTACTGGTCTGCTTTAAGGCTGGATTCACACCAGTCCGGTGCGATTTCCAGCTCCGTTCTCAGTGCAAAGAGAAAAAGCAGCTGTTCAGTGCTTCCTCTCCGCTTTGTAGCTGCGGATCAGCTGAGCAGGGAGAGGGGGAGAGAATGCCTGTTCACAATGGAAAGCATCTGCGAATCAGATGTGTTCCCATAGAAGAACAGGTGCCTGAAATTCGCACCGCACTGCCAGGAAAACGCAGTTTTTTGGGCAATGCGGAGTGCGAATGCAACGCACATATGCGAACCAGACTGATTGAAAGTAATAGATTTTAAAATGTTCTGCAAATTGAATGCAGTGTAAGTCGCATCCAATTCGCATAGGTGTGAACCCAGCCTAAAGGAGACCTTTGCTGCCTGTTTGTCCAGGGTCAGTGGCTGAGAAAGTACTGAAGTCAAGGATTAGCATGACAAGCTGCATTTTCGGAAGGCGTCGGCAGTGATTTCCTAAAATTTCTCTGAGCACGGGTTTAAAAGATTTATTTTTGTAACTGTAATTTGTGCAAATATTCCTTTGCCAAGATTGGCTGTATGAATATATGCCTTTATCCTCTAGCATACATATTACGTTTCTCATTGGGATTTGCACTGAAACACTGTCTCAGAACCAAAAAAGAAATCTCCTCCAGTAGAGGGGGTTCCAGTGGGCTTAATGAATTCTAATGGTGGCCTTGTGTATACTTTAACCACTTGACCTCCAGAAGATTTACCCCTCTTCATGACCAGGCCATATTGTGCGATATGACACTGCGTTATTTTAACTGACAATTGCGCGGCCATGCAACGCTATACCCAAATAACATTTATATCATTTTTTCCCCCACAAATAGAGCTTTTTTTTTGGTGCTATTTGATCACCCTTGCGTTTTTTTTTTTTTCTGCTATAAAACATATCCGATAAATAATAGAATCTAATCTAAATCTAATTTCTTCTTAGATTTAGGCCAATATGTATTCTGCTACATGTTTTTGGGTGCTATACTGGGTCCCCTTAACCACTTCAGCCCCGGAAGGATTTACCCCCTTCCTGACCAGAGCACTTTTTACAATTTGGCACTGCGTCGCTTTAACTGCTAATTGCGTGGCCATGCAATGCAGTACCCAAATGAAATTTGCGTCCTTTTCTTCCCACAAATAGAGCTTTCTTTTGATGGTATTTGATCACCTCTGCCGGTTTTATTTTTTGCGCTATACACGGAAAAAGACCGAAAATTTTGAAAAAAAATGATATTTTCTACTTTTTGTTCTAAAAAAAATCCAATAAACTCAATTTTAGTCATACATTTAGGCCAAAATGTATTCGGCCACATGTCTTTGGTAAAAAAAATGTCAATAAGTGTATATTTATTGGTTTGCGCAAAAGTTATAGCGCCTACAAACTAGGGTACATTTTCTGGAATTTACACAGCCTTTAATTTATGACTGCCTATGTCGTTTCTTGAGGTGCTAAAATGGCAGGGCAGTACAAAACCCCCACAAGTGACCCCATTTTGGAAAGTAGACACCCCAAGGAAATTGCTGAGTGGCATGTTGAGCCCATTGAATATTCATTTTTTTTGTCCCAAGTGATTGAATAATGACAAAAAAAAAAAAAATTACAAAAAGTTGTCACTAAATGATATATTGCTCACACAGGCCATGGGCCTATGTGGAATTACACCCCAAAATACATTTAGCTGCTTCTCCTGAGTATGGGGATACCACATGTGTGGGACTTTTTTGGGAGCCTAGCCGCGTACGGGGCCCCGAAAACCAATCACTGCCTTCAGGATTTCTAAGGGAGTAAATTTTTGATTTCACTCCTCACTACCTATCACAGTTTTGAAGGCCATAAAATGCCCAGATGGCATAAACCCCCCCAAATGACCCCATTTTGGAAAGTAGACACCCCAAGCTATTTGCTTTGAGGCATGTTGAGTCCATGGAATATTTTATATTTTGACACAAGTTGCGGGAAAGTGACAATTTTTTTTTTTTTTTGCACAAAGTTGTCACTAAATGATATATTGCTCACACAGGCCATGGGCATATGTGGAATTGCACCCCAAAATACATTTAGCTGCTTCTCCTGAGTATGGGGATACCACATGTGTGAGACTTTTTAGGAGCCTAGCCGCGTACAGGGCCCCGAAAACCAATCACCGCCTTCAGGATTTCTAAGGGTGTAAATTTTTGATTTCACTCTTCACTGCCTATCACAGTTTCGGAGGCCATGGAATGCCCAGGTGGCACAAACCCCCCCCCAAATGACCCCATTTTGGAAAGTAGACACCCCAAGCTCTTTTCTGGGAGGCATGGTGAGTATTTTGCAGCTCTCATTTGTTTTTGAAAATGAAGAAAGACAAGAAAAAATTTTTTTTTTTTCTTTTTTCAATTTTCAAAACTTTGTGACAAAAAGTGAGGTCTGCAAAATACTCACTATACCGCTCAGCAAATAGCTTGGGGTGTCTACTTTCCAAAATGGGGTCATTTGGGGGGGTTTTGTGCCACCTGGGCATTCCATGACCTCCGAAACTGTGATAGGCAGTGAAGAGTGAAATCAAAAATTTACCCCCTTAGAAATCCTGAAGGCGGTGCTTGGTTTTCGGGGTCCCGTGCGCGGCTAGGCTCCCAAAATGTCTTACACATGTGGTATCCCCGTACTCAGGAGAAGCAACAGAATGTATTTTGGGGTGTAATTTCACATATTCCCATGGCATGTTTGAGCAATATATCATTTAGTGACAACTTTGTGCAAAAAAAAAAAAAAGGAAATTGTCTCTTTCCCGCAACTTGTGTCACAATATAAAATATTCCATGGACTCGACATGCCTCTCAGCAAATAGCTTGGGGTGTCTACTTTCCAAAATTGGGTCATTTGGGGGGGTTTTGAACTGTCCTGGCATTTTATGCACAACATTTAGAAGCTTATGTCACACATCACCCACTCTTCTAACCACTTGAAGACAAAGCACTTTCTGACACTTTTTGATTACATGAAAAAAATTTTTTTTTTTGCAAGAAAATTACTTTGAACCCCCAAACATTATATATTTTTTTAAAGCAAATGCCCTACAGATTTAAATGGTGGGTGTTTCATTTTTTTTTTTCAAACAGTATTTGCGCAGCGATTTTTCAAACGCATTTTTTGAGGAAAAAACGCACTTTTTTAAATTTTAATGCACTAAAACACACTATATTGCCCAAATATTTGATGAAATAAAAAAGACGATCTTAGGCCGAGTACATGGATACCAAACATGACATGCTTTAAAATTGCACACAAACGTGCAGTAGCGACAAACTAAATACATGTTTAAAAGCCTTTACAGGTTACCACTTTAGATTTACAGAGGAGGTCTACTGCTAAAATTACTGCCCTCAATCTGACCTTCGCGGTGATACCTCACATCCATGGTGCAATTGCTGTTTACATTTGACGCCAGACCGACGCTTGCATTCGCCTTAGCGCGAGAGCAGGGGGGACAGGGGTGCTTTTTTTTTTTTTTTTTTTTTTTTTTTCTTTATTATTTTTTTGCTTTTTTATCTTATTTTTAAACTGTTCCTTTCATATTTTTTTTTAAATCATTTTTATTGTTATCTCAGGGAATGTAAATATCCCCTATGACAGGTACTCTTTTTTGAAAAAATTGGGGTCTATTAGACCCTAGATTTCTCCTCTGCCCTCAAAGCATCTGACCACACCAAGATCGGTGTGATAAAATGCTTTCCCAATTTCCCAATGGCACTGTTTACATCCGGCGAAATCTAAGTCATAAAATGCTCGTAGCTTCCGGTTTCTTAGGCCATAGAGATGTTTGGAGCCACTCTGGTCTCTGATCAGCTCTATGGTCAGCTGGCTGAATCACCAGCTGCATTCTCAGGTTCCATGTTGAGACAGGAGAGCCAGAGAAAAACACGGAAGACGGTGGGGGGGGGGGGGGGCATTCCCTCCCACTGCTTATAAAAGCAGTCTAGAGGCTAATTAGCCACTAGGATTGCTTTTACATGAAAGCCAACCGCTGGCTGAAAAGAATGATACCAAGATGATACCTAAACCTGCAGGCATCATTCTGGTATAACCACTCAAAGTCGTGAATGGTGTACCTGAAGACCAAAAAATGGTTAACAATAAAGCACAGTAAACGGTAAAGTATAAAAAATTGCATACCTGAAAAGCAAACATGATAAAACATAATAACAATAAAACATTGCAGAATAGAATACAGTAAAAAAGAGCAGTAAAAAAGAGCAGAACAATAAAACGACAACTATTTTTTATATTATATTTTTGTTTGTGTTTTTTTTTTTTTTTTTTTTTTTTACACTTTTTTTTGTAACTAACTTTTATAACTGTAACCGGTTCCAGGTTCGGGTCTCTCAAAATGCGATGGCATCTTGGGAGACCCTGTGAAAGTGTGTCTAGTCTGTGCAATGCTGTACTCTACGCTAATACTCAACTAGTGTATGGTAGTGTTCAAAACATTCACCAATGCAAAGACCAGGATTGGCAGGACAGGAGGGACAATAATAGCGGGTGTCACGCCTATATCCACGCTTGCTGTAGACACAACATCTTTTTTGGGGGGGTTCATTGGGTAGGGGTACTTGGGAGGACATAAAGAAAATGCATCTCATGCAGCTGACTGCATTTGGTTGGGGATGTGAATGGGGGAAGTACGGGCGCTGCAGAAGTGGTGGGTTCCCAATTATTAGGATTGGCAAATGCAGCAGGAAGGGCACTATGGGCACGACGGGCCTGTGTTTGTCTTCTTCTTGGTGGCAGCGGGACACTACTTGTGCTTGCCACCTCACCAGCTTGAACTGCACTTATGGGACTCGCCACGTCACCAAGTGTTACTGCAGTGCTGGTTTGACCACGACCGGGGTGTACTAGGCCGCTGGTGCTTGCCAGTTCACCAAAACGCTACCAAAAAAACTGTTAGCGATTGCAGGGATCAGGCCTGACTCTGCGAACGCTGCAGTTATGCGTTTAGTGTTTTGTAAGTGACAGTGATCGATTGATACTGCACTTGGTTGGGCTGGGCCGGGCCAGGCGGAGGGGCAAAACGCAGGTGCTAGCAGGTATCTGGGCTGATCCCGCTAACACTGCGTTTTTGGGAACCCTAAACTGCTGGGGACGCCAGTATAGATCTGATCAGATCAGATATTGATCCGTTCAGATACTATACCACTAAGGGAGGCGTATGCTGCGTGCGTGGGTGTTAGCGGTACTGGCGCTAACCTGACGCTGCCTGGGGCTGGTGCTTGCCAGTTCACCAAAACGCTACCAAAAAATCTGTTAGCGATCGCAGGGATCAGGCCTGACTCTGCGAACGCTGCAGTTATGCGTTTAGTGTTTTGTAAGTGACAGTGATCGATCGATACTGCACTTGGGTGGGCTGGGCCGGGCCAGGCGGAGGGGCAAAACGCAGGTGCTAGCAGGTATCTGGGCTGATCCCGCTAACACTGCGTTTTTGGGAACCCTAAACTGCTGGGGACGCCAGTATAGATCTGATCTGATCAGATATTGATCCGTTCAGATACTGTACCACTAAGGGAGGCGTATGCTGCGTGCGTGGGTGTTAGCGGTACTGGCGCTAACCTGACGCTGCCTGGGGCTGGTGCTTGCCAGTTCAGCAAAACGCTACCAAAAAAACTGTTAGCGATCGCAGGGATCAGGCCTAACTCTGTGAACGCTGCAGTTATGCGTTTAGTGTTTTGTAAGTGACAGTGATCGATCGATACTGCCCTTGGGTGGGCTGGGCTGGGCCGGGCGGAGGGGCAAAACGCAGGTGCTAGCAGGTATCTGGGCTGATCCCGCTAACACTGCGTTTTTGGGAACCCTAAACTGCTGGGGACGCTAGTATAGATCTGATCGGATCAGATATTGATCCGATCAGATACTATACCACTAAGGGAGGCGTATGCTGCGTGCGTGGGTGTTAGCAGTACTGGCGCTAATCTGACGCTGCCTGGGGTGACGCATATCACCGCCGGGCGATCAGGGGGCTAAACCTTTATTCGGTAATAAACGGCGGGTGCCCTGACACTATAAAAAATAAACGAACTAACCAGCGTCAACCGAAACAGTTATACGGTGATCAGTGGTGAAAGGGTTAACTAGGAGGCAATCAAGGGTGTGTGTGTATGTTTTGTGCACTCACATGTCTTCTCTCCTCGGCGCTGGAACGGAAACTGCCAAGCCGAGGAGAGATGACATCACATCCTCTGCCTGTGTGTACTATACAGAGGCAGAGGATGTTTCTCATTGGCTGGGAGCGATCGCGAGGGGGGGGCCACGATCGGATGGCCTCCCCCTCGTCACGGAACGCTCCCAGACAAAAGCCGACCGCCGCTGGCACCGGGGGGGGGGGGGGTCCGATCGGACCCCCCGCCCGCGGGAAGGCAATCACGTACCAGGTATGTGATTTTGCCTGCCCGTGCCGCTCTGTTCACGTATATATGCGTGAGGCGGTCGGCAAGTGGTTAATCTAGGGTCCACTCCCCTGGACTTGTATAGCAACCTGCAGGAAAACACCTTGGTCAGAACAAACACTGCACAGGGCTCCCTTACGAAGGGTCCAGCGCCGTAAGGCTGCATTACAGGCAAACCTTGAGGAAACCCTGAAGGTCTTTTTATGACACAGCCTGCCATGATGAGTGAAGGCTGGACTCCTGTCAGAGTCCTGTGGCAGGAATGGTAAGTCTGCATGTTGCAGTTTCTTTAAAAAAAAAAAAAAAAAGAATCTCTCTGTTTTTTCTCCTGGTGGCCACTTTTTCTCAGGAGTATTGGGCTGCAGTGTCTTCTCCAGCCTCTATAGGGTGTGGGTTCACTCAGCATGGCCTAATCCTATATAGACAGGAAGTAGAAGGGCGACCATTTTCTGGTGAGCCATGTGGGCTGAAGGATCAGCAAGGCCTCTGAAGCATAACTTCGGCCATGGCTACATAAGAGCTATGTGACCAGATAAGTAATTATATACTGCATAAAGGTATTCTTACTGCTTAATCCTGGGGGCTTGTACAACTATCTGTCGATACACCCCTGTATGGGCAACGGTACACTAAGGAGTTGTGTTTCCAGTATAATGTGCACAGTTCTGAAGCGGCATAGAGGTTGCATTGGATGCATATGTGCTTGGCTAATCCTGCAAAACTAGTATGGGGCCTGGTGAAGATGAGCAGTTGCATGTTTGCAAACTGATTTAAAACGCATGTTTGCTAAAACACATTAGCACATTAACACACAGGTTTGCGTCAAACGTATGTTGCATGAGACTCATGTTGGTATCACATGTTGCAGGAGACTCATGTTTGCGTCAAGCGCATTTTGCAGGAGTTTGCATAGATATGTCGCATAGATGCATGTTTTTCATAGACACATGTTGCATGTCTGCATAAGACACGTTTGCATAAAACACGTTTTCAGATGCTTGCATAAGACATGTTTTCACATGTTTGCATAAGACACATGTTGAATGTTTCTATAGATACATGGTCGTGCAGACACATGTTGCTAGATGCATGTTTACTTATATACATGGTTGCATAGATACATGGACGCATGGTGCATAGAGGACACATGTTTGCACATAAATACATGTTTTCATAAGCACATGCTTGCTTGCATAAGCACGTTTTGCATAAGCAAATGTTGAATAAACGCATGCTTGCTTACTAGTATAAACACGTTTGTGTAAATGCATATTTTATAAACGCATGTTTTAGGGCTTCGACCAACGATTATTTTCATAACCGATTCGTTGGCTGATTATTGTTTCGATGAATCGGTTAATAACCTTAAAAAAAATATGGTGTATAATTTAGTTAATATGTAAAGTTTAAAAAAAGGCAATTTATTCCTAATTATATCTCTATACGCAGGGATAAATATAAATAACCAACTATATGGTTAGGGAGTAAAATCTTTAATCCACTCTGAGAATAACAGACAGAAGATATACTGCATATACTATTAAAGGATATATATATACTGTATATACTATTAAAGGAGCTATATACTGTATATACTATTAGAGGAGATGTACTGTATATACTATTAGAGGAGATGTACTGTATATACTATTAGAGGAGATGTACTGTATATACTATTAGAGGTTGAATCTGGTAAATATCATCAAACTCAGATTAAATCTTTTTTTTTAATGAAAAAAAAAGTTAGACTGTTTTGCAGATTTTCAGACAGAACTGTAATATATTATATGCTAGCCATACAAAAACAATGTCTTCCTTAAAAGTAAAATGTCATTTTAAGACGTTTGTTCGATTTTCTAATTGTTAGTGGGGTCAAATCGAGGTTTGTTTTCAACCACAATGACGGGAAAATTTAGAAATAGAAAACTTCTTGGTCAAAGGAATTTTCAGACAGTGTATGTGGTTTTCGTTCAGAAATTACGGTACATTCAGTTTAAAACAGAATGTTAAAAGCAAGTGAAAATTTCAAACATTCTTTCATTCAGCGAATGTACAAAGATTTTTCTCATGAATATTCTCGTCTGAAAATTGATCCGTGTGGCCAGCATAAGGCTTGGTACACACCTATGCAGTTTGCTTTTGATCAGTTTATGCAGTGCTTTTTGCTGTGCATGTTGATTTTTTGCGCATGTGATTTTGCTGCGATTTGCGTTTTTAGCTTTTTTTTATGCCTTTTTTTGGGCAATTTGTTGGGCAGATTAAAAAACACAAATTGCTGCAAAAATGCACTACATTCTTTTCTGCAGCTTCTCCATTGAAGTATATTGAACCAAAAAAGCACCGTTTTGCAATGAAAAAGGTCCTTGAAAGGGCTATTATGAAGGGCATTATGTTACTTCCCGATTAATCGATTATGAAAATAGTGATCTATTAATTTCATAATCGATTAGTTGTTGATTAATCGATTAGTTGTTTCGGCCCTAGCATGGTTACATAACTTGAACTGCATACATATGTGTTTTTGTTTTAAATGAACAGCATAAATATGTGCTTATTTATATTAAACTGTATAGATAGGTACTTATTTGCATTAACTGCATACATAAATGCATGAACAGCAAGAATACTTATATACCTGCATGTTTTCATACCTAGGTACCTACATAACGGCATACCTGGGTACCTGCATACTTGCATACCTATGTATAGCGCTAGACCAATGTTGTTGTAGGCTTGCATCCTTGGCGAACTGCGTATTCATTTTTGCCCAATATAGTCGATACATTTTTTACCTGTTAGACCAGCTAAATGACTCCAGAAAGGAGAGGCGGCCAGGGGAGGCAGGTACACCACCCTCAGGTCCAGTGATCTGGCATTGTTCATGTCTCCTGTTGGACCAATTGCATCGGGGGTATCTGAGCCACTGTGTGCCTGATATCGGATCAAGCCTGGTTAATACTTGGATGGGGACTGCCCAGAAATAGCAGGGGCTGTAAGTTTTTTCCCTCCTACGTGAGGGAGGCAACTGGGGCTGTTGTGTTTTGGTAGCGGTTCCAAAACCAAATAGGGACATGAGGTCTATCTTGAGATCTCAATACGATGGGCATCCTTCTGTTTCAGATAGGCTCGGTTGGTTCAGTGATGACCTCTCTGCAAGAAGTAGATTTCAGGGTCCATAATCATCAGTAAACGCATATCTTTATGTGCTGGTTTGTTTCCATGCTCATCAAATATTTTTGTAGTTGCAGTGGAAAGTCTTTTTTTCTTTGTGAATCTGCCCTTTGTGCTGGTCACAGCTCCTGAGGGTTCACAGAGCTCCTAGCCCCGGTGCTGGACTTGCTGAAGACACAGGGGGTGTCAATCTCCATATACTTCAATAGCCTTTGCTCAGGAAGCGGTCAATTCCAGAGTTTCTTTCAATACATTTCTGCAGGAAGAAGTTATATCTAGGTCGAAGCACATTCCCTACGTACAGCCCTACTCCAGGTCTTTTGTAAAATATCATTCTCTCTGTCTGGAATTTGAAGAAGCAGGCATTGGATTGCCGGAGGGCTCTGTTCCCGGGGTAATGCAGAGCTAAAATTGGTGGTTTAGAATCTGGAAAAGGTGGAATTCTTCCTTTCAGGGGTTTGGAAGATGATAACCACTGATGCCAGTCTCTCCAGTTGGGTTCAAGGTGGCTACAGTTCAGTGGACTTGGTCTCCACCATATAGAATACTGTCCATAAATATCTTGGAAATTTTGGCCAGTGCGCCTTGCTCTGGATTATGGGACAAACTAGTTGTAGGTTTAATCTGGAAATGCCTCTGCAGGGGCATATATATCAACCACCAGAGCAGCACCAGGAGTCATGCGGCTCAGGAAGGTGAACCACATTCTGTCTGGAACAGCACAAGTGCTGTCTCTATCGTCGGTGCATATTCCAAGTATAGAATAGTGGCAGGCAGAACTCTACAGGTGAATCTACTAGAATCCATGTTCTACAACAAGTTGGGACAGGTTGTGTCCGAGACGAGAGTCCCAATGGCAATAGGAGTAAATGCACTGGTAACACCTTAGGTACCAGTTCTCCCTTATTTGACGCTTTCCCTCTGTTTCGACTACTGCCACATCTTTTGCGAAGAATCCAGGAGGTTGGTAACACTGATAATAGTGTTAGCCGAATTAGCCCAGGAGGGCTTGGTACACTGACATAGCGAGTCTTGCAGGGATTGCTCCTTGGGCACTCCCAGTTAAGCGGGACCTAATGGTCTTGAGTCCTGTACCTCAGCACTGTTGAGCCCCTGGAAGCCAGCTTCAGGGAACTTCAATTACACAACTTGGGCATATTTTTTTGCTTGGGGCAAAGCCAGGAAGTGGCATCCCCAGAAATATGTGAGTGGGAGATTTTCTTTTTCTTTCTTCAATCGCTAGGGGAAAGGAGATTGGCCTTAAGTACCGTTAAGGGTCAGAGTTCGACCCTATCCATTTTTTTTCCAGAGGACGTTTTTTTTTTCTCACTCCTTGATTCATACTTCAGACTGCGTGTAATGTAGACAGTCCCGCCTGTCAGGCCACTCTTGTGTTCTTGGGACTTGAATTTGATCTGGACTGTCCTTGCAGAGGCCACTTTTTGAACCAATTGGGAGATTCTGTTAGTCCTTTATCTCCGAAGGTGGCTTCTTTGGTTGCTATCACTTCCCTAAGTGGAGTGTCAGAGTTGGCGGCTCCTTCATGCAAGGAGCCATTCTTGGTCTCACATCATGATAAGGCGCCCTCATCCATTTTTTGTTGTCTAGAGTGGTTTCTAGTTTTCACTTGAATCAGGACAATGTCCTGCCTTTTATTTTTCTCCTAATCCACAGTTAGCAGGAGAAAGATTGCTACATACTCTAGAGGTAGTTCAGGCGATCAGGATCTGCTTGAGTTGTCGGCACAGGTCAGGAATCCTGGTTTGTGCTGCCAGAAGAGCCCAGGAAGGGCAGGCGACATCCAGGTCCAATATTTAGCAGTGGATCTGCCAGTTTATCATTTCCTAAGGTTTAAAGGTCAAAATCCCATATATTTCATTGAATAGATTCTCTACCAGGTGTATGGGAATATCTTTGACCATCTGCCATCAGGTGTCAGTGACCCAGGTGTGCAAGACCACTATTTGGTCTTTGGTTTATACATCTTCAGGGTTTTTACCAGGTGGATGTCAAAAACATGAAGGATGCTGCCTTTGGCCTCAGCCTATTACAAACAGCAGAGTAGATCCTTATCTAGTGGCAGTTTTTGCAATGGGGTCTCCCTCCCCTCAAGGGTATTGATTTGGGATGTCTCAAGTACTTAGTATTATAATAACCGACTCTGTGTCCTGTGATGTACGATATAGAAAATTGTTTTTTTTTCTTTTTTTTTTTCTACAGCTTACCTGTAAAATCCTTTTCTTGGAGTACATCACAGGACACAGAGGTCCCTCCCCTCTTTTGGGAATGTGTTGCTTGCTACAAAACTGAAGTACTTCCTGTGTAGGAGGGGTTATATGGGGGAGGACTTCCTGTTTGATTGAACTGATGGATCTACCAGTGTCCATTCACCTATAGGTGGCGTGTAACCCAAGTAGTTATTATAATAACTGTCTCTGTGTCCTGTGATGTACTCCAAGTAAAGGATTTTACAGGTAAGCTGTAGAAAAAAACTATTTTTTTTTCTGTAATTTATGTCCTGCTGCAGAGGGGGTGATTTAAAGACAATCTTTCTTTAATCCTCATGGACAAAGCACAAGTACATAAAATGTTTTATAATAGTTCAAGCTTGCATATGAAAGATTGATACTTGCCGCCTTTATTGTAGCAAGATAAAACAAAGACACTTGTCTTGCTTTTATATCCTTTTGCTCCTCTTTATGAAAAAACAACAGGTGCTCTTTAAATAACCACAGAAGTGGATGTCTGTTGCAGTCTATTATAGGGGTGTCATCAGCAAGATTTGTTCAAAAGCAGAAAGGTATGATAGATGATGGGAGCACCATTTAATTCTTCTCACAAAGAGCTCTTGTGTCATAGAAATTGCTCTGTGGGATTAATGAATACATTTCATTTGCATTGAAAATCCACTCTAGAAATGGATATGAGGAAGCCGAGGCTTGTCTGAATAGGAGAGAATTTTTTTGTGTATAGAAATTTGATCATGTTTCTTGATCAGATTTATTTCTCAGCTCAAGTGTTCATTTCAACTTTGCAAAAAGATGCACTGCTAAGCTACTCAAGGCCTTGTTCAAAAGAAAGAGTTGTTTTGGATATGTCCTCTTCAGCCTAGCTATATATTCTTGTTGACCATAGCAATCTGTCAACCGCCATCTTTCATGGGACTAGTAATAATTTAAAATTTTAAGTAAGTAAAGGATATAAAAGAATCTATTGAGTTTGAGTGTAGCCAGGTGCTTGGCTAAGAATGGAGAGTGAGAGAAATACTGGCTGTAGCTGCTGGTTAACAGCTGTTTCAGCAAGTGGAGGAACTGCTGAGCAGGAAGAGTTCCATAGACAAGTCAGCACTGCACTGTGGGATCTGTAGTCCGTAGGAGAGTGTGTCTACTGTAATCAAGAGCTTTTGAACTAGATTGCCCAGAGGGAGATTGGTGGGGGGAGGGGGGAGCTGCATTATCTCAAACTGTACAGCATACCTCCTCCCATGAGGGAGCCCAGACAGAGAGTGCACATCACTGTACGGTGTGCAGCACTACTGCTGCACATCAGCTGCCTGAGCAGCCAGCTGTGTCCACAGCCAGAGTTACCTGAGTTTAGAGCAGAGAGTGGACTAATTGTTGTGTGTGTGAGCAGATAGTGAGCTGCAATATCACTGGGACTAGTGAGCTGCTGCTGTGGAAATTTACTATCTGCTACTAGAGAGACTGAGCCCTTTAGGAACTGACCATTCAGCCATCTAGTAGCCTTATTGATGCCTGCAGACTTGACTGGGACTATACAACTGGGCCCCAGCGCTAGCTGGCTGCATAGTTAGAACTAAAGACTGCCTCTTTGCAGCTGCTACACAGAGACCTTTACCTTTTGCTTATGCTAAGAGGTACCTCTCAGAGGACCTTGCTATCCTAGCCATTCTCCTAGAGTCCACTCTAGACTAGTTTATAGTAGTATTATTCACGTTGAAGTTAATGCTTATTTGCACTGTTTATTGCCAACTTTGCTGAATCATGAGTTAATGCCAGTCTAGTGGTACAGAACTAAATTCTAAGTTACCTTGGTAGAGTAATAGTTATTCTGTCTAGTGGACTGTATCTGAACCTACCTTCTGTGTGTGTATGCTCAAACCAGTATTTATTCTAACCTGTACCATTACATTGAGGTCATTTACCACTAAACAGTCTTGTGTCTATTTCCTGATGCTAATTCACAGTCGAATTTCACCTAGCAGCAAAAAGGGTTGCTGGTTTGAATCCCGACACCATCTGCCTGGAGTTTGCATGTTCTCCCTGTACGGGTTTCCTCCGGGTACTCCGGTTTCCTCCCACACTCTAAAGACATGCTGGTAGGTTAATCAGATCCTGTCTAAATTGGCCCTAGTATATGTATGAATGTGTGTTAGGGACCTTAGGTTGTAAGCTCCTTGAGGGTAGGGATTGATGTGAAGGTACCATGTATATGTAAAGCACTGTGTAAATTGATGCCACTATATAAGTACCTGAAATAAATATATATATTTGTGATCTTATAAGTGCTTGCAGTAACTCTTATTTAACCAGGTGTGTCAGAGGGGCTGAGGTTGTTCTTGGAGTTGAAGTGCAAAACATAACCCAACTTACCAATCTGCTCCTGCGGGGATAGCAATAAACATAGATGAAAGGAACATCTGTCATACACAAGGCCAAGCATAATGGGGAAGCATGCACAAAACGCATAGATTAAATAGTCTTAAGATCTTTGTCGCATTGAATGGCTAAAGCCCAGTATACATGATGAGAAAATCAGATGGAAAAAAATGCATTTGGAGCAATTATCCGATAATCTATTCATTTGTATACATCTTTCGAGAGCCGATCGTGACGGTTCATGTGGAAATATCCAAAGGGAGAAGAACGAAAATCTTTCTTTTGGGATGACGGAAGGAACGATTTTCGTGTAATAAGTTTAACATTTGTATGAAAAAAAATCGAGTGACCAAGACCATGCATGCTTGGAAAACGAAAGAATACATTACAATGCAATACATTATATCACTTCCGAAGTTATGTTCTGTGTAACAAGAATTTTTGTAACTTAAATGACCTATTTGTTTTCAATATGAGACTAACATGCAAAAAAAAAAAATGGATGATCGTTCGTCCAATATTCTCATTGTATGATCCTGGCTTAAGACACTCAGGCCAGTTGCACACAGGCCTAATAATTTACTGATGTTTACTCAGAAACTTGTTGAGAGAAAGTTTGTGAGTAAAAAAATTGTGTGTAAACACCTGAGTAACACCTGAGTAATGTTGACAATAGGCGAGCAAAGGTGCGTAAGCATATGGAAGATTTCTTCTGTTGCCAGTGTTATATAATATACTCGCGTAAACATGCTTATAGACAAGTAAACACGCATATGCGAGTAAATTACTACACTCAAATGTAAAGTTTTCTATTTTTGTTTTGCTCTGTACTCAACACCTTATTACTAATCTTTACTCAACTGTGAGCATGGTTCCATAGACAACAATGCATCTCATTTCAAATCAGCATTTTTTACGTCCGTGTGCAATAGACCTTGAAGTAATATGTAGGAGTTTCTTCAAGCACCAGAATATTTAAGCAGTTGCTGTAGCAATGCAAAGTTCCATATGTAGTTGGTGTTGTGCAAAAGCACTGTGAAAGCCAGTTTGGCTAAGAAAGAGTACAGACTTAAGGCAATGAGTAATTAAGAGCAGTTATAGCACCCCTGTGACGTTACTCTTAGAAGAGGAATTTGCCTTAACGGGAGTCTCTTGCTCTAAAGACTAATTGAATTTTAAAACCAAGCTAACGCCCCATGGTGGGGGGGTTGTACTCTCAAACCTCTTTCTACGCCCTTTATGCCCTTTTTTCCCCATCTCCCCAGATGTAAGGCACACCTCCCACCCAGGAACCCTTTCCAATGCAACATTCGCTTATGTAAATATGTTGATTTATTTTTTCACTTCCACTTGGTAATATTCAGCTTGTGGAACCTGATATTAAAAATGAATAAAAAAAATTTATTGAACAGGGTGAACAACACCCCCAAGTGCACACAACAACTTATCTTCTTTATATGCTTGGGAGCCAAGATAACCTTAACAAATGCCTGGAAAAAACAGTGTCAATCTCAGCTGCTAAGCGGAAAATATCCTGGACCATGACCCAAGAACAGACAGTTGAAAGCTGCTGGACACGGTCCATTGCTTTGAAAGGGTATGGGAACCATGGGCCACACATATCAAGATCCCGCTTTACCCGGGTCATCTACACACATGAACGAATCTCCAGAGGGACCACATACCCCTTCCCCCTCCTCTGTATCCGTTCTTCCCCTCCTAATCTCCCCCACTTTCTCTCTTACCTCTTTTTCACGGTACATATTACCAGACTTGTTATTGGCTTGTTGAAAGCTTAACACTCAGCTCTTTGCAAGGAAATTTACCACTCATACTGGAATAACATGCGTAGAGGATAGTCTGATACGCTTTGTAAAAGAGAAAAACAAGCTCCTGAGCTTGACAAAGGAGCGCGCCTTCCGTGCACGCTCAGAAACGCGTCGCTTTACGGCAGTACAGCCAATACCTTGAACTTTGCACCCCAGCCCCCTTGTGATTGTCTGGCCGCGCTCCAAGCCTCGCTGTGGATGCCGCCGTATCCCGGAAGTGCACTGTGGATCAATACGCTGACAGCAGAGAGGAACAGAGCTGAAATTCCATCTAAGCTGCAGAGATCGGATATGGCTTGAACTGGACTCCCCTGTGCCTGACCAACAGTTTTTTACATGTGAGTGATTTAATGCTATCTGTTATTAAATGCTAAACAGTTTTACTAAGAGGCGCCTGTTGCTGTGTTTTTCTCTTTTACATATCTGGAGTGGCTTCAACTCCCCCCTCAAGGCTGCCCTACTGTATAGACTGTTCACCTTCACACAGAGCAGTAATTGCTCAAAGGACTCTCTTATGAACTTGCAATGCTTAATCCCATACCTCGACCTGCGCCGTTACCCATTGTTGTTTTCCTTTGGTACGCTTTGAACTGATCTAGAACTGGCCCAAAGTGAACAACTCCCTTCTCCCTATTCCGGGGACTGTTGTAACTTGGGATCCTGCCGAGGTAGACATCCCCTGGGAAAAGAGTAAGGTAATGGACAAGGCTTGTCATCGGGCTGGGACATAGGCTCTGTTACTCCACAGTGTGAACCCATAGGGGTGGAGTAATTACCCTGGAGGGCCCGGCATGGTACGACCCTGACCAAGTCTATTACCCCGGGGCCATTCTCCTCAGACAGTTCGGTCAACCAGTTCAGTTCAGAACATGGTTATATAGGTTTAGCTGAATAATTTTATACTTGGATGGTTAATAGTCTTAAGGACAGGTTAGCCAATGATATTGTCTTCATCAAATACATGTTACATGCCAAATGTTAATGGAAGCTTCTGGCCCCCCCATCGGACGTCCACATTTTATGACAACATGTAATTACTGTTATTCCTATTGTATGTTTCTAATAAAAAAATATTAAAACAGAAAAAATGTATTGAACAAAAATACAAATTAAATTTTGAAGTACATTTAAAAAAGTTTTGCCAAGTCATCATATGTACTGAAAATAATCTTACGAGTGATCATACAAAAACCTGCTAGTGTATTGCAAGGTTTAGCGTTGTGTACTGATGTTACTAGATTTGTTAGAAATGCTGAGGCCTCATCAAACTCTTGTATGTGTTTTGTTGAATTTCTGTATAAAGCCGCAGCATGGAGTTTTCGTGTTCTCCCTGTTTTCTCGTGGCTTGCTTTTGGGTTTTCTTGTTTTTTTCCCCACTGCAAAGACGTGCTGGTAGGTTGACTGGCTCCTGTCTACATTAGCCCTATTAATGTGTTTACAAACTGGCTATGTACATGAGTTACCACATTTTGCATGCCAGTCCCAAGCTGAGCAATTTGGGAAGGTTGAGGAGAAACCTTGTGACCTACCTCGTAAAATATTTTAAAACAAAATTCTATGGAAAGGCTCTAAAGTTTATCATACATGCCTAAAGAAATGGTTCATGCTATCAAGTAGCATCAGATTACAACTAAACGGATTTTGTGTAAAACGATTCTGCGCACCAGTTAAAAAAATATGGTATATATAAAAAAACTGCAAGCAAAAAGTTATCAAATCCCCCAAAAACTAAATGGATTTGGTTTTAATCAGATTACCTAGATTTTCTCTTTTTGGTATTGGTACCTACTTGCATGCTCACTTCATATGTAAGTGAATAACGTATGTATTCTCAAAATCCAGATGTCAATGATACTAACATTTACCACAGCTTCCAAGGGCCATCTCATGTCTTCTGTTGGCTACCAAATGTGATGTAGGAAGGAGGAGATCCAGTATCAACCAAAAAAGCTGTGCTCAGTATTTGCATGTTACACGTAGTGAGGTTTGGGGACACTAGGCACAGGTGAGTAGGCACCTAGAAGAGCCCACTCTATCAGCCTGGGTTGTACTAACATGGTAAAATGAGTCAAAAAGTTCAGTTTAACATGGCTCTTCTTTAAATTCTCTTCACTATAGGAACAGTAAAGCTTACATTCTAGATGACATTTCACTCCCAGCACAGTTCCACTTAAAAACGTACTCATTATTTGTGTTCCGCTGACTTAAATTTCACCAGGAAACTACGTTGCCGTCGGTAACATGACCCCTGTCATTGACGTGTGGGACCTCGATCTGGTTGACTGCTTGGAGCCTGTGTTCACCCTGGGAAGCAAACAAATTAAAAAGAAGAAAAAGAAAGGGAAGAAGGTAATTTTCTAAGAATAGGTTTCTTTTTCCAGATATAACCCATCATGGGCCAGTTACATCCCGCGGTTAATGGAAGGGAATTGCCATATCACCAATAAATGCCAATGTGGTTACTGTAGTTGATGAGAAACAGATTGGCGGGAAGTGTCAGGCCGTGCAGCAGTGTTTGGTTATTTATACGTTGCTGAATTTACTGGGTTGGGGGATTATAAGACCATCAATTGCTACACAGGGAAATGGTCTTTAGTGAGCAATCTGGGCTCATCAGAAATTCTGATATTTTGGGGGATTTTATTTTATTCTGACCTTCAAGAATATAAACGTATTTATTTTCAATATATTGTCTTTGTTTCAGATTCTTATTGGGACTTGTATAATAAAGCAGAGAGAAATTGCAAATTGTTGTAAGCCACAAGTGTTTTAGTATTCTGACTGCTCCAAAGTGATGAAATTTGAATTTTGGCCATTGGCTTCTACAGTTAGCATACCTCATACCTCTTAGCATTGCTATATTGAGGACCAATACCAGACAATTATTTTTCCTGCTTCCCTATTGGGAACAATTATATCCAAACTAAGCTTTCTGTATAGATCAGCTAAATACATTCAAATCTTCTTATAACAAAAGGTGTGCAAAGCCTTACAGTATGTTTTATTTTAAAAGAAGCCACAGCCTGAATGGAAAAGCCTGTTCCTTGCCAGCATGCTGTAGAAAACAATCTTTGTTCTCTGTGTGGAAACAGAGGTCTCTCTGTAGAGGACTAACGCGCCCCCCCCCCCCTCGGTGTCAAAGTTAGGGCTCTCCAATCAACAGGGAGGATGAGCTTTGCTGATTACAGAGCCATATGTTTGGCTCAGGGGTATGTTTCATCAGTTCCGGATTTATAAGGGGGCAAAAGGGGCAAATTTTACCCAAAAGTATGAGATTGGCTGAATTTGGGACAGGTGTGGCCCTGGGATGGAACTCGGCCAGAATGACAAAGCAGAGAGTAGGGGGCCCACGAACTGTAAGTGCCAGAGGCCCCCCCAAGGTCTAAATCTGGCACCGTGTTTTATACATTGTCAGAAACCACTATCTCCACACAAAGAGCAAGGATCCTTCTCTGCAGCATGCTGGCAGGGGATTGGCTTTTCTTTTCAGGTTGCTGCTGTTTTCTAAAGAAAACGTACTAACTTTAGATACTTTGTATTGACGTAGAATGTATTTAGTTGGATTCTGTGCTCCCTCTCCAGGAAATCCTTGACAGGTCTAACCCTTCCCTGTTTTATTAAATACTTAAAAAAAGGTATGAAATGATTACAGTTTATTTTATATATGTACTTTATTTAGATTAAATGTCCATTATACATGATTAGGTTTATAAGAAGAACCAGGTCTTCCCTTAAGAGGGGGATTAAGATTCACAAGGGCTATAGATGTTTATTAAAATTATTATCATATTGTTGGATATAATTGGGACCTGTAGGTTTCTAATTTTTAAAAGTTTATTTTAATTTTTTTTTAGTCTTTGACTATCATTAGCAAAATAATAGACATTTGCATGACTCTTCTCACTGTGTTAGTTCCAACTCTTTTATTTTCTTTTTTTTTTTTTAAGACTAAAGTGTTGATATATTACAAATTTGACTTTTTATGGCAGTATATGTTCTAGACGCTGAGAACAAACTTCAAATAAGCAACATTTCCACATGCATGCTTGTAGTTAGTACTGAGATAAGTGTTCTCAATCCTTTTGCTTGAAAAGTAAGTACTGTAGACACCACTGTGATTGTGTTCACAGGGAGCCTCATCAGAGGAAACGCAGGAAGGTCATTCAGATGCAGTTCTAGATCTCTCATGGAACAGGCAAATCAGGTAAATGGCTGCTGAGTGTGTTACATCTTTATTGGTCTTTTTTTATTTTTTAATAATGTACTTTACTATTGCTGGCAGATTGATGGCTTTATATACCAGCAGGAACTGGTATAATGGAATACGCTATGTGATTTTTGATTCGCTGACAACTGTAATGAGCCCTAAAATGCCTAATATTTAGACACTGACACATATCTCCACATGAAACCTGTGATTTTGTTCATATGTATTGCTGGGGTTGTACCATAGAATAAAAGAGGAAAAACTGTTCTTAGGTCTCTTTAGGGGAAAGATTGAAAGAAAGGATTAAAAAGAGTGTTATGCATGTTTAAAGAGTGCTAAACTCCTCCTACTTCATTGTTTGTTTCCACCTCCCATATTGTTATGCTTTGTCTATGTATACAACTAAAGTAAAGGAAGGTTATTGTATATTCAGTAACCACCACTTCAGACAGTTCACTTCAGCGTCAAGTAAAGCCCTCTTCACAATAAAGGGACCCCCTCACCCACGCTTTTTATCCCTGAACCATCTCCATCAAGTTGTTGTACCAGTACCGCCACAAGACAGGCTCAAAAGATTCTACTCAAATCTGTTTACGATACCAAAGCTCAGCGGGGGGTATTAATCCTATTCTGGATTTAAAGGAGTTGTAAAGACAGAAGGTTTTTTTTATCTAAATGCATTCTATGCATTAGGATAAAAAGCCTTCTGTGTGTAGCAGCTTCCCCAGCACCCCCTAATACTTACCTGAGCCCCTTCTCTGTCCAGCGATGTCCACGAGTCCCTCGGCCGCCCGGGACTCTCCCACCTGATTGGCTGAGACACAGCAGCTGCGCCATTTATTCCCAAGGCTGTCAATCAAAGTCCGTTAGCCAATTAGGAAAGAGAGGGGGCGGGGCCAAATTGCAGCTTCGTGTCTGAATGGACACAGAGCGGCAGCTCAACTCAGGTGCCCTCATAGCAAGCTGCTTGCTGTGGGGGCACTCAACAGGAGGGAGAGGCCAGGAGAGCCAAAGAGGGACCCGAGACGAGGAGGATCCTGGCTGCTCTGTGCAACTCCACTGCACAGAGGAGGTAGGTATAACATGTTTGTAATTAAAAAAAAAAGAGACTTTAAATTCACTTTAAAATCCCTCAACAGATTTCAAATTCCAAATTTTTGCATTGGTTCTACAAGGTCGGTAATGACTCTGAGACAAGGGGAATACACAGCATCCATGGACATGCAAGATGCCTACCTGTATGTTTCCATTTACCCATCTCATCAGCGCTTTCTGCGATTCTCAGTGGCAGACAACAACTTCCAGTTTGTCACATTGGCCCTTTGTCTATCCTCTGTCTATTCCAGAGTGTTCACATTGGTCTTAGCACCTCTGCCTGTCCCTCTCAGAACTCAGGGCTAGATCTATTTTACATAACAAATCTATATTACCTTCTTCTGAAGGACTCCCGTTCTTTCCAGCTGTCAGAAAATGTCCAAAGGACAATTCAGATGCTCCAGGCCACTGGGTGTTCAATTTCAACAAATCTGCTCTCCAGCCTTCACTTTACCTGAAAGCAAAAGCCTTTCTCCCCCCCGAAAGAAAATTCTTTCTCTAAGAGCCTGTGCTCAAGAATTAAGATCCAAGAGACATCCAACATTTTCCATGAGAGTTTTAGGCCTAAAGGTAGTTTACTTTTGATGAAGTACCATTTGCCCATTTCCATTCAAGAAATCTCCAACTCCAAATCTTGTCTACCTGGAAAAAGCAGACTCCTCCTTCCAATTTACTCATGCTCCTGTCCAGCCAAGCAAGGGATTCTCTATCTTGGTGGTCTCACCACCTCAGCCCTAACAGTGGGGAAGTCCTTCTTTCCCTATTGTTATCACAACAGCCATCAACGGGGCATTAGGAGGCAGCAAGCCAGATAATCTCCAAGGCATACCGCTTTAAGATGAACGCAATTTTGACTTACCTGTAAATTTTATATCCTGGAGTACCTCTAAAGCTTTTACAGTGTCTACTTACCTGAAGGTATGTCTCTATAACCTATTGAGTATGAATACTCTGCCTGTGTCCTGTGCTGTACTCCCAAGACATGGAATTTACAGGTAAATCAAAATTCCTTTTTTTTTCCGTTGGAGAAGAGTTGGATCCTAAATTGCACTCTTGAACCCCCCCCCCCCCCCCCCCCCCCCCGCCCTGAAATGCTTTTACAAGTATGGGCCAAGCACAGATTAACAAGAAAAAAAATCTGAGACTTGCTTTCTAAGAAAATAAAAGTGCCCGGCAAGGTAAATAAATATATAATATAATATTCACTGCATGGAGACTAGATACTTGATTTACAGCCTTCATTCTGGTTCACCTATAGGTTAAAGGTCGCAGGTATTGCCTCATAAGTAGTTGCATCAAGCATAAACTATTAATCATTCAGTAGCTTTTACTTCCAATATATTTATATTACTACACGTTGAAAGCACTTATTTAATTCTGACTGATGGCTTGTCTGCTTCTGCTTTTTTACAATCCATTAAGAAACATTTCATGCAATTTGCTTGATGAAAAGCTCATTTTAAATCCGTGGCTGATGGGGGAGAAAAATCTGCTTTTAATACCCTCCCTTTTATTCCAGGAAATGTTTATTATAATTATGGTGTTTTGTTGGGATACTATTTTTCTCTCTTACATTATAGCTTTTGATCCTAAATCTGTGTGTCTTAAACAGTACTGTACATGTCTGGCTTTTAAACATAGGCTTACTGTCACCATGGCAGCCCATGCAACTACTGGGAGCCAGTATGATATAGGAACACATGGCTTGATTTTCTGCTTTGCATGGCTGCATAATGGCAACAGCAGTTCTGAAACAGGATATGACTAGGATGGTACAGACTATAACTTTGTACATCGTTCAGCTATCCTTGCATATTAATATGAAGCTCTTGCAGGTTTCTTTATAGGGCAGGCAGACTGTTTTTCAGCAAGCTTTTTTTGTTGCCCAGAATATTTTGTCAAGCTGATTGTCAGTTAATAACCTTGCAGATTTTTACGATGGGTTCACACTACAGAATCAAAAATTTATAAAAGCCTGGCTTAAGGATATACTCCTCTGCTATAGTACTTCAAAAATCATTACATAGAAAGAACTTCTAGTGGAAATTTAAGCAAATGAAAACAAATCACTTGAAGACCAGGCATTTTCAGCTTTTTTTTTGCTAGAAAATTACTTAGACCCCCCCCCCAAACATTATATATATTTTTTAGCAGAGGCCCTAGAGAATAAAATGGTGGGTTTTGCAATTTATGTCACACAGTATTTGCGATGGTGTTTTGCCGAGTAAACGGATGCCTAACGTCATGCTTTAAATTTGCTCACGCTTGCAAAATGGCACCAAACTACGGTATTTAAAAATCTCCATTGGCGACCCTTTAAAAGCCTTTACAGATTACCAGTGGGAGAGTAGGGATGGAGTTTTAAATGACAATTTACTTGCATATAAGCCTTTAAAATTAGAACTTTTTATTTTTCATGTCAGTGTCCCATAGACTTTAATGGTGTTCCGGCGGCTTTTGAATTTGCCTCGAACACTGCATATTGTTCGGTGTTCGCAGAACATCCGAACTTATGCTCGGGCCGAACCGTTCGGCCCGAGCATAAGTTCGGATGTTCTGCGAACACCGAACAATATGCAGTGTTCGAGGCAAATTCAAAAGCCGCCGGAACACCATTAAAGTCTATGGGACACTGACATGAAAAATAAAAAGTTCTAATTTTAAAGGCTTATATGCAAGGAAATTGTCATTTAAAAGTGATCACGGCTGTAATGAATTGTCGGGTCTTGGCAATATAGATAAAACTAATTGAAAAAAAGGGCATGGGTGTCCCCCCCCCCCCCCCAGTCCATTACCAGGCCCTTTGGGTCTGGTATGAATATTAAGGGGATCCCTGAACCAAAAATGTAATAAAAAAAATTGCGTGGGACGTCCCCCCCAAAATCTATACCAGGCCCTTCAGGTCTGGAATGGAAATTAAGGGGAACCCTGCGGCAAAATTAAAAAAAAAAATGACGTAGGGGTCCCCCCCAAGTTCCATACCAGACCCTTATCTGAGCATGCAACCTGGCCAGCCGCAGGAAAAGGGGGGGGTACGAGAGAGTGCCCCCCCCCCCCGAACCGTGCAAGGGCATCTGCCCTCAACATGGGGAGGGTGCTTTGAGGTCTCACAAGGGCCTCATCCTCACAACCCTTGCCCGGTGGTTGTGGGGGTATGCGGGCGGGGGGCTTATCGGAATCTGGAAGCCCCCTTTAACAAGGGGACCCCCAGATCCCCCCTATGTGAATTGGTAACAGGGTACATTGTACCCCTACCATTTCACAAACAAAAAGTGTCAAAAATGGTAAAAAAGACAAGAGACAGCTTGGGACAAGTCCTTTATTAAAAAAAAAAAAAGTCCTGCAATGTAAATCCACGTCGCCCGACGGACCGAAAAAAAAAAAAGCCGTAACCGTTCTGCCTTCATGGGAGACTCCCGCCCACTGGCGCTTCTTCTGGGTGACAGTTCTTGTATAGCTGAGGGCACGGCCACTCGGTGTGGATTAGACCCCAGATGTCTCCTCTGCCCTTAATAGCATATGATTACACAAAGATCAGTGTGATCAAATGATTTAAAAATGGCACTGCTTACATTTGGGAAATCAGGACATGACGACAGTACTATTTCGGTCCTCCAATGGCTCTAATGTAATCCGGCAGAACCCTCAGTTTCGGTTCCATGTTCTCCGGTAAGATGGAGATCCTGGAGAGGCATCGGGGGAGGGTGACCCCTCCCGCCACTTGTAAACGCCATCCAGCAGCTAATTAGTTGCTTTAATGGCTCTTACATAAAAGCCAATCGCCTCCTATAAAAAGCAATACCAGGACGATGCCTGTAGCTGCAGGCATCATCCCGGTATACCACTTTAAAGCTGCAACGTACATAAACATATTGCAGTCTTCAAGTGGCTAAATAATAACAAATGCACACTTATTAATTCACAATACAATATCTCAAAAAAGCAAAATACATGCATCTATTTTCTTTTTTTTATAAATGGCCAATTATGGTTTTATTGATTTATAGGTGCAGGTACATTTTTTGTTGTTTGGTTTTTATGTGCTGAGATTTCCACTGGAAGTTCCCTCTATGTAATGATTTTTGGAGTATATAGCAGAGGAGTAGAGCCTTGACCAAGCTTATACATTTTTACAAATGATGTTGTACAAATACTGCGTTACCCTCGCCCAATATCCGCTTTTATATATTTTTTGGATGAGGGTAATGCAATGTATTTGAAAACTGTATGTAATGGTGCTTTATGGATTTACCTGTTTGCTTATAGTTTAGCTTTGAAGTGTTTTAACCAGTGCCCTGGACTCTTTCAGGTTTTTACCAAACATTGTAGGCATTACTTTTTATTTCTTGCAGTCCCCAAATTTCTATGTGTGTTAATTTTTTGGTCTTCCCAAACTAAGCTTTGCATATTTTTCATGGTATAACGACATCTTCTGTACTAACGATCATTTGTTCTTTCTTTTTTATCCAGAAATGTTCTGGCCAGTGCCTCTGCAGATAACACAGTTCTTCTCTGGGATATGTCTCTGGGTAAACCAGCTGCCAACCTTACAATGCACACAGACAAGGTACAACAGACACACACACAGCTTATTATGACTGGTAATGTTTTATCACTCTGTTACCGTTTATTTAAACAAAGATTTCACCATGAAATTATACTTGAATTCAACGTAATTCATGCATGTTTATTTACCTGTAAAAGCCTCCCCTGTTTAGATTACCCTATATTCCTGAGTTTGCTTCTGGGCTTTGCCATCAAGTGGCCCTCCACAATATTCCCTTTTCTCTTTCCTCAGCAGGTACATACAGTAATAGCTTATGCGGTGAGGTGAGCAGGGTCAGACAGTTATTAGACACTACTAGAAGTGGAGAAGGTCCTGAACATGCAAGGAGCGAGGGGGCTGTTCTAGGGTATTACCTCTCCTGGAGCTGTCTTGTTTTCTAGCAAGTTCAGAGATGCTTTGAAGGTGAATAGTGAAGATTTTAAAGTAGTTGTAAAATCTAAAAAATGTTTACCTTAATGTATACCCTGTATTAAGGTAAACAATGTATACATGTTAGCATTGCCCCCATCACCCCCTTTATACTTGCCTAAGCCCTCGCTTCAGCAGTGTGCCCTTCTGTAGCGGCTCTCCCCCGCTCTCACAGGCTTTGTTGAGGCAGCTGGAGCTATTGACTCCTGCTGCTGTCAGTCAAATCCTGTGACGAGGGAGAGGCATCAAGCCACACTGTCTATGTTCATGGCTGCAGGCGACGTGGCTCAGGATTGAGCCTGCAGGTGCACCACCATAGGAAGCAGCTTCCTATGGTGGCACACTGAAAAGATGAGGAGCCAGGAACACCGGTGGGGACACCAGAAGAGGATTGAGGCTGCTCTGTGCTTGTCATTAAAAAAAAAATTATACTTTACAACCACTTTAAAGCGGGGTTCCACCCAAATTTTGAACAATATCTGTATGTATTCTCTTCCTTGCCTAGATGCTGACATGCCGTTTAAAAAAATTTAAATCGCCATAATTACCTTTTATTTTTCTATTCTTCTTTGCACTTCCTGGTTCTCCTCCCGTGGGAGTAGGCGTGTTTCTAGCCTCTCCCAGACTCCTGGGAGCTAGTCTCAGGCTTCCCAGGATGCCACTGAGCATGTGCGGGAACGAGCGGTGAATGCTGGGAGCACAGCATTTACCACATCCAGGAAATAAATGCTTATGGGCTTCAAATGCCCACAATGAAGATGGAAACCGCCTGCAGTGAATAATATAAGTTATTCTTTCCGACGAAATCTGACACAGGCGGACATATTACACACAATATGTGAGTATGTAATGCTGAGAAGAAAAGTTTGTGAATGAACTAAAAAAAAAAAAAACGATAGATAGGTGGACCCCCGCTTTAAGCAATAAATGAAAGTTCAACAGTTAACCCTTTTTTCAACTTTTATAGCAACTTCCTTTTGGGGGAAAAAAAGGTTTAAACTGTATAACAAAGTTAACTGTTGTGGTTTGTATAACCCCCTTAACTGTCACTTTTGTCTGTCAGTTTGGTTTGCATATAAATACTGAAAAAAATATGAATAAAGGACTTAAATGACCTAAAAAGGATTTCATATACTAAATATGATCATTAAAAGTAATATCCCCTTACATTACTAGCCTTTTAGCAAAAACTCCTTTTCATTTAGTGGCGGATGTCTTTTTTTTTTTTTCTTTTGTCCATTCAGGGCAAAGTAACATTGTTCTCTGATGCCCTCATTATATTTTGTCTCAGGCTAATTACTTTTTATCTTGTAGGTACAAACATTACAGTTCCATCCCTTCGAGGCACAGACACTTCTATCTGGCTCCTTTGATAAGTAAGTAAATCTAATCTGAAAGGACATCTTTCACGACAATTAAGCCCTGGGGGCAGAGTAAAACGCGTTAGAGTGTGGCATAGATTGAGGCTCTTTACAGAACACATGACCTGTTGAGCTGGAGGTGCAACATCCACTAGTTCCCACATATCTTTCATTAAAATGTCATGCATGTACATTTTAGTAGTACTTTGCAAATCATCTGTTTAAAAAAAAAAAAACACTGGAAATTTTACACTGATAACATATTTCAACATCACAGCAAAAAGGAAGACCTCACGGCCACCACTTACGTCCGTATTCCTCAGCAGACAAACTGCACCAAAAATGATAATAAAAAAACAAAATACTGTTAATGGACTACTACAGATATTCTAGAATATACAATGAAAGTCAAAACCACTGTAAGCAACCAGTTTGCATAAAGAACTATTTAATATACAAAAAGTTAAAAACAACAATGGTATATCAAATAATGTGCAGCGCTAATCGATAAACCAAAATAAATTTTCTTTCTCGAACATCACGGGACACAAAGCCACAGTAATTACTGATGGGTTATATAGGTATCACTGGTGATTGGACACTGGCACACCCTATCAGGAAGTTCAACCCCCTATATAATCCCTCCCCCTTGCAGGGATACCTCAGTTTTTACGCCAGTGTCTTAGGTGATGGACGTGTAAAGATGTCCTGTGCTGAGCTCCAAAGGGAATATCCTAAGATCCTATACTGGGGCAAGCCAGGCGAACCGGATCCATTCAAAGTGTCTTTTCATGGCCGAATTGAATGGTACCCGGGCCTCGTGTCCGAAGAAACAAGGTTTTACCCGTAATGCTTCTCTTTTTAGAGAGCTGGACCCCGCAGATCAGAAAATGGCTTTAAACTTCCTAATTTCTGGCGAGGTGCTTTACGGTCCCAGAACTGTTGGATCCCCCTACTGATGGGGGCCCCAGTCTCTGACGGTTTTTTCAAACGGAGCCCACCGTGAGAGGTGAAGATTGGGTCTGTGTAAACAGCACCCTGCGGCTGGATAAGGTAAGAGGAGATTCCACAGAATTTTTGAGTTCTAGTGGCTTTTCTCCTTTAAGGTAAATGCATGCTATGCCTATTGTGACCACCGGGGGCTGCCAAGAGCACAAACCTACACATGCTGACTGACTGTCTCAGGTGTTCAGTGCTGATTATGTCCCAGCATCTCAAAGCAGGCTGCAAGCAGGTAAGGTGGAAAGGGGGATTTCTCATGTTTGAATGTTCCCCCCAGACTAGAGAGGGGCCACAGGGGTCTAGAAAGTGGTTATACCACCCGGGCTCTGCGGCCTAATGGCCATCATCTCTGAAGATAGCCGTTCAGGCAGATCTTGTTACCAGCCTCCCTCCCCCCCCCCCCCATCCCCAGCCTTTTCTCCAGAAGCATGACAGGATAGTCGGCAGTGCGGGAAGCGCTCGTTTTTTTCAAAACTCGAGGGGGGGGGGCGGTAGAGGAGGGGGCGGGACGTCAGCACAGAGTGTTTAGACTCCCACTCAGGTCAGCTGCAGGCTATTAAAGGCACTCTGTACAGGTGCACTCAGCCTTCTGAGAGACACAGAGCTGACGGTCGCATGTAAGGTGGGACACAGGCATTCTCCTAGGCAGCATTTACTGAAGTAACACCAGACTGAGCATTGGGTAGCAAGGCTTTTAGCCAGACTACATCGCTCAGCGGGCAGTGTTCATTTGTATACCTCACACCTTGTTGCTTTGCACTATGGGTAGAAGAGGTTCAAGCACCCCAGGAACCAGAGACACTAGGGGATCTCGTTCAGGTTCTGAGGGCCCCCTGTCGGCAGCATCCTCCCCCCCTAAAGATGAAAGATGGGCCAGGGACGGCTAACCAGGGAGAGCCATCGGGGTCAGGGGCTACACCTGCTTCTGGCACTTCAGCCCCTGTATATATTACACAAGAGGTTTTTTCCTCAACCATTAATGGTCTAGAGGAAAGATTAATGGCCGTGATTACGTCTTCACTCAGTGGAAGAAAACGCACTAGGCTTTCCTCTGTTCCCCAAGACCCTCAGACAGAGGAGCTCTGGGATAAAGGAGATGAATCCCTTTCAGAGGATCGGGATGGGATGGATGATTCCTCTTCGGAGGATTCAGGTGGAGAGGGACCCTCTGCGACTTCCCAAGAGGAGAAAGTCTTAGTGCAGATCCTCACTGGATTGGTCCGCTCCACATTTAAGTTGCCCATACCTGAAACTGCTAAAGAATCCTCTTCTGCTTTGGGGTCACTGAAACCTTTCCAAGCAGCACATGCTTTTCCTGTTCATACCTTACTTGAAAAGCTTATTTATTCTGAGTGGGACCACCCAGACAAACGTTTTTTTCTGCCGAGAAAGTTTTCAACACTTTATCCGATGGAAGAAAAGTTTATTAAAATGTGGGGAATACCGGCTATTGATGCCGCCATTTCCTCCGTAAATAATAGCCTGACTTGTCCTGTAGACAATGCTCAGATGCTCAGGGATCCTGTAGATAAAAGGATGGAATCCCTATTGAAGGATGTTTTCTCCTTAGCAGGATCAGTGGCCCAACCTGCAGTAGCAGCGATTGGAGTCTGCCAATACTTAAGAGACCATGTTAAGCAGGTCATCAAAGTATTACCTGAACAGCAGGCCCAGGGGTTTGCTAACCTTCCAGCGGCCTTATGCTTTGTGGTTGACGCCATTAGAGATTCTATCGTGCAAACCTCCCGTCTTTCACTGGGGTTGGTGCATATACGTAGAATCCTATGGTTGAAAAATTGGTCAGCCGAAGCACCATGTAAGAAGCTACTGGCTGGGTTTCCATTTCGTGGTGCAAGGTTGTTTGGAGAGGACTTGGATAACTATATCAAGAGAATCTCTTGTGGGGAAAAGCACTCTCTTACCTGTCAAGAAGAAGAGTAAGCGTCCCTCTTTCAAACGGACTCTTTCCCCAGCGCCGGGGGCTTCAGCCTCCAGGCAGTCTCGACGGCCGCCTCCATCGGGGTCCAGAGACAAGAGTCAACCCCAGGGACAAAAGAAGTCCTGGGGAAAGAAGCCTACTAGGCAAAACACTAAGACCTCTGCATGAGGGGGCGCCCCCGCTCACTCGAGTGGGGGGAAGACTGCGACAGTTCTCAGAGCTCTGGCACGAGGACTTCCAGGACAGATGGGTAGTCTCCACGGTAACCTTAGGGTACAAGCTGGAGTTTCAGGAATTCCCTTCTCCTCGGTTCCTCAGATCAAATGTTCCCAGAGACCCAGAGAAGAATCAGTCGCTCCTTCTAGCGTTAGAGCGACTTTTGTCGCAGGAGGTCATTATGATAGTTCCCGCAAAGGACCAGGGATTGGGCTTCTATTCCAACCTTTTTACGGTCCAAAAGCCAAATGGGGATGTCAGGCCCATTTTGGACTTAAGGGATCTGAACCGATTCCTAAGGATTCAATCCTTCCGCATGGAATCAATTCGAACAGTAGTTCCCACCCTGCAGGGAGGAGAATTTCTGGCATCAATAGACATCAGAGATGCATATCTGCATGTGCCCATTTTTCCTGCTCATCAGAAGTTTCTGCGCTTCGAGGTAGGAGGGCGCCATTTCCAGTTTGTGGCTCTGCCTTTTGGGATAGCCACTGCACCTCGAGTGTTCACAAAGATCTTGGCTCCTCCTCTGGCCAGATTAAGGGCTCAGGGTATAGCTGTCATAGCATACCTAGACGACCTGCTCTTGATAGACCGGTCGGTAGCCTCTTTGAATGGAAACTTGAGGACCACGGTCAGGTATCTAGAACACCTGGGTTGGATCCTCAACTTAGAAAAGTCTTTCCTAAAACCAGTAAGAAGACTGGAGTATTTAGGTCTGATTATAGATACAAGCCAGGAGAAAATATTTCTACCCCAGGCAAAGATCACTGCTTTGAGAGAGCTGATTCTGACAGTAAGGACCAAGAAGGGTCCCTCAGTCCGCCTTTGTATGAGGCTACTAGGGAAGATGGTGTCTTCATTCGAAGCAGTTCCCTATGCTCAGTTTCACTCAAGAATGCTGCAACACAGTATTCTGTCGACCTGGAACAAGAAGGTTCAGGCATTAGACTTTCCGATGCACCTGTCGCATGCGGTGCGTCAGAGCCTCAATTGGTGGCTCATACCCGAAAACCTGCAGAAGGGGAAATCCTTTCTACCGGTTACCTGGACGGTGGTAACAACAGATGCCAGTCTGTCAGGTTGGGGAGCAGTTCTGGAACAGGCTGCGGTCCAAGGGGTATGGTCCAAGACAGAGAGGACCTTACCCATCAACATTCTGGAGATCTGGGCGATACATCTAGCTCTAAAAGCCTGGACCATCAGGCTACAGGGTTGTCCGGTCAGGATCCAGTCCGACAATGCCACAGCAGTGGCTTATGTCAATCATCAGGGAGGCACCCGGAGCCGAGCTGCTCAAAAAGAGGTGAACCAGATCTTAGTCTGGGCAGAGATGCATGTGCGCAGTTTTCATCCCGGGAATAGAGAATTGGCAGGCGGACTATCTAAGTCGCCAGCAGTTACTTCCAGGGGAATGGTCTCTGCATCCCGACGTTTTTTGGGCCATATGCCAAAGATGGGGGGGTTCCAGATGTAGATCTCTTTGCATCCCGATTCAACAAAAAGATAGACAGATTTGTGGCAAGGACAAAAGATCCTCTTGCATGCGGGACGGATGCGTTGGTGATTCCGTGGCATCGGTTCTCACTGATTTACGCATTCCCGCCTATTCTGCTACTACCACGACTCCTTCGCAGGATCAGGCAGGAAAGGAAGTCGGTACTTCTGGTGGCCCCCGCTTGGCCCAGAAGGACTTGGTATGCAGAAATAGTAAGGATGACGGTGGGTTCCCCGTGGACCCTACCGGTACGCCCAGACCTGTTATCTCAGGGTCCAGTGTTCCATCCTGCATTACAAATGCTAAATTTGACGGTTTGGCTATTGAGACCCACGTTCTGAAGAGTCGTGGGCTCTCAGGTCCTGTCATATCTACCTTGATTAATGCAAGGAAGCCAGCTTTCAGGATGATTTATCATAGAGTCTGGAAGGCTTATATAACCTGGTGTGAATCCAGAGGTTGGCATCCCAGGAAATATGTCATAGGTAGAATCCTTGATTTTCTACAGATGGGATTAGAGATGAAGCTGGCCTTGAGTACCATCAAGGGCCAGGTTTCTGCTTTATCAGTATTATTTCAGCGGCCACTTGCTTCGCATTCTTTGGTCCGAAACTTTATGCAGGGGGTGATGCGTCTTAATCCTCCGGTTAAAGCGCCCCTAAACCCCTGGGACTTGAATTTGGTCCTGGCTGTGTTACAGAAACAGCCTTTTGAACCAATAAGTCAGATTCCTTTGGTCTTGTTGACAAGGAAATTAATTTTTCTGGTGGCCATCTCTTCTGCTAGAAGAGTATCAGAATTAGCAGCTCTTTCCTGTAAGGAGCCTTATTTGATTATACACAAGGATAGAGTGGTACTACGCCCTCATCCTAGTTTTTTACCGAAGGTGGTTTCTGATTTTCATTTAAACCAAGACATTGTTCTACCTTCCTTTTTTCCAGATCCCTGTTCTCCGGAAGAGAGATCTCTACATTCGTTGGATGTAGTAAGAGCAGTTGAGGCCTATCTAGGGGCAACTACTCAGATCCGCAAGACGGATGTTTTGTTTGTGCTGCCAGAGGGTCCCAATAGAGGACAGGCAGCGTCAAAAGCTACCATTTCTAAATGGATTCGACAGTTTATCATTCAAGCTTACGGTTTGAAACAGAAGATTCCTCCGTTTCAGATCAGGGCACATTCCACAAGGGCTATTGGTGCTTCTTGGGCAGTGCATCACCGGGCCTCTATGGCTCAAATCTGCAAGGCCGCAACCTGGTCTTCAGTTCATACATTCACCAGATTCTATCAGGTGGATGTGAGAAGGCATGAGGATATCGCCTTTGGGCGTAGTGTGCTGCAGGCAGCGGTACAGGGTCCTCAGGTCTGATTGCACCCTACTTGGTCGTGGTTCCCCCCCCCTCAGGTAGCATTGCTCTGGGACATCCCATCAGTAATTACTGTGGCTCTGTGTCCCGTGATGTTCGAGAAAGAAAATAGGATTTTTTAAAACAGCTTACCTGTAAAAATCCTTTTCTTTCGAAGGACATCACGGGACACAGAGGTCCCGCCCCTCTTCTAATACACTATATTGCTTGGCTACAAAACTGAGGTATCCCTGCAAGGGGGAGGGATTATATAGGGGGTTGAACTTCCTGATAAGGTGTGTAAGTGTCCAATCACCAGTGATACCTATATAACCCATCAGTAATTACTGTGGCTCTGTGTCCCGTGATGTCCTTCGAAAGAAAAGGATTTTACAGGTAAGCTGTTTTAAAAAATCCTATTTTTTTTTAATCCAAATTACGCAAGTCAATCTTGTAAAATAATTTAAATTCATTATTGCAATATATGTGTAAAGGTGTTTTTTGTGATCCACCATATGATTCCTAAATATTCCGTGACTTAGCAAACTGAAAAAAAAATCAGTGAAAAAGTACAGTGAAAAAACGTGTGGAAAAAAAAAAATGGTGACTCAAGTTCATTTATCTTTTATGACCAGTACGCTTTGCATTGTATTCTTCTATACATGAGCCAGTGAGCATCTCCTCCAACACCACCATGCTCATGTAGGCAATTCTAAGTTAAAAGAAGTCTGATAAAGACCACAGGATTTTACAAGAAAGCTGCTCCACAAATCTACTGTCAAAGGCAACCCAAGGATATCGCTCCTGATCTTGTTTGCTCATATGCAGCAGGTCAGCTCCATTGCACATCATATGGCATACACAGTGTGTATGTGTATATATGTGTGTGTATATATATATATATCAAATAAAATATTTTTTGCGAGAGGAGGGCCTCATAAGGGGTCCTCTAATATTTGGATAAAGTTGTCCGGTACCACATCCTACCAGAAATTTGCACAAAAAAAAAAAAACCCTATAAGCTAACAAAGGTACCAATATGTTTTGTTTAAAAATGATCAAAATGTATTGTATAACAACTTGTTAAAACCATAAAGGGCATACAATGAGGACAATGTCCTCATTGTATGTCTTTTATGGATTTAACAAGTTGTTATACAATACATTTTGATACTTTTTCAACAAAACGTATTGGTACCTTTTAAAGTCATTTGTTCGCTTATAGGGTATTTTTAATATATTTATAATCAGTGGCGGCTGGTGCTCAATATTTTGGGGGGAGGGGCAGGACGGCAAACCAATGGCACCCAATAAAAAATAAATTCTCCCTGGTGAAATGTAAAATATATAGAGAGAACTCTCAAAGTGGATTGTGTATTCACCATGCCACATGTCTTTATACCCTTCTGGGGTAGGAACACCACTCCCTACTCCAAGGGAATTATATAATGCAAACCATGTTACCCTGTTAGTGTCAGCAGGATTACAAAAGAAGTGACCCACAAGAGAAGTATGGCCAAAAAACTTGGCCATACATATCTTTTAAAGCTGAACTGAGCAATGTAAATACCTGAATTTGACCTGATATCAGTCTTGCAGTTCCTGTATAGCAGTGCTGGAATGTTAGAGGAAGAAGCAGCACAAGGAGCCAATAAGTTAATCTGCTGATCATAAGCATGCTGATAGGAGCAGAAGTCAGAGTGACAGGGTCGGCTCATCACTGTGCTGCTTCTCCATACACTGTCCAGTTACAGGCTAGGGCAGGTCCACGACAACCTGGGCACAGAGGAAGTGGTTTGAATGATGCTTGCTAATAAGAATAGTTTTGGGTTTAGATACATTTTAAATACCTGGAGCAAGGAGACAGATGTATGTACGTGTGTTTTACGTGCATTGCGTTAGAAAGCCTATTTACCAAGCTGCATGCCATATTTTAATTAACACAGTGCACAGATCATTTACATCTGTGAGCGGTGGTGCATTACAACACATGGGCACTGTAGTGTTGGGGTGCTCTTTAAAATGAATTGCACTGCAATACACCCCTTACTGTGCGTTGTGGTAAAACTCTTGTTTGTAGTGCATTAACAGAATGCACCCATATAAATAGCCCCTCAGGGTGTTCTCAACATTGATGAAAAATATAACACAAATTGCTGAATGTTCACCTTAATGCCCTCTATATAGGACCCCACTTTAAAATAAGAGCGTCAATTTATGTTGAGCTCTGTCTGTAAATTCCACTTTAGTGCATATTTTTTTAATCTTTGAAAACACATCCATTTTTCAATGATAACCAAAGGCAAAATTGCTATCAATACAACGATCGGTTCCATAAATAGCCCAAGCCATCTGTTAATTGTGCTGGATGGACCTTGAATGCAATTTTCAGGATGTGACTTCTCTGTCACCGAGTGCGCTGACAGCGTGAACCGCCGCTCGCCTGGGACCTTGTCTACCTCGGCAGCAGATGGGCCCGTGCTGTTGTTGTTAGAACATTCATCTAGTACAGCCTGTCTCTTGGTGGAATGTGAATTTTATTTCCCGATGAATGGTGTAATAAATCAGGCTGTGCTCCGTCCCGTGTCACATGGAGCACAGAGGTGTCGGATCTGAAATGCGTAGTGCACACTCTCTAGTCTGCTTTTTGCGCTCAGTGCTAAAAAACCCTGCATGTTCTAAACTTGTGTTGCTGTGTAATTTTCATTTTGAAGATTTTTTTTTTTTCATCCTTTAAGGGGAAGCTGTGGAGTAGATTTAGTAAACCCTTGCCTGCCTGCGTCCTAGGACAATCTCATGCTGTTATCGCATGTGATCACAGCTTGAGAGATCACACCCACATACCTGTGGATGCGATTAGCTGGCAGCCTCAGCTTTCAATGGGGCTGCCTACTCACAGCTAATCGCAGGAACCCCTGGGGGCTGAGAGTTCTCATGTGTAATCGTTGGCAGGGTGTATTCACATGTGTGACTATACCCTTACACCCATTTCATATCTCTGCATTTTAGATGTAGGAAAATCTTAGACAAATTTAGGCATGATTCACACATTATACACGTGTTACCATTCATCTGTAGTAGCGTATTGCTGGAAACCACACTAACAATGCAGCAAACGAGAATTAGTTTAATGCACCAAACTGATTTGTTGAAGTGGGAAATGGATCCTATGCTGCCAACAAGTAAAAGCACAAAAATCTCTCTATATACAGTACATGCACGTTTGATGTAAATGTTCAGGGTAGGGTTGTGCTTTGAAAGCAATTGGTTAGGAAAATCTACCCTAGCCAATTTTCTCCATAAATGACAAAACATGTCCAGGCACCCTGGTTTTCCTCAGACCAAGCTTGGCCAAGTGGGGTAATGGAGGTACCTTTTGAAGCCGGACTCTAGGCGTAGGCATACAAAACACAATGAAGACAGCTCTTTGGTCCCCAGTACATTGTTAAATGTACTATATGTTTTAAATGTAAGTAGTGTAGGCACCTGAATCTGACCTGGTGTCTGCCCCTTGCAGTCCCTATGCTGCAGGATTGGAGTATGAGTAGAAGCAGCAGCATAAGGTGTCCAGTTCTTCATATGCTGACAAGAAGCATGCTGCTCGGAGGAGAAAGCAGAGTGACGGAAAAATTAGGTCAATACGGTGCTTGTTCTCCTTCCATTGTCCAGCAGTAATGAGCTTAGGTGGGTTCAGACACAACTCCAAACCAACCTGAGCTATGCCACCTGGTAGCTGTCAAAGATGATGGCCTATCATAGGTGGTGGAGGCTTTTCCCTCCTGCAGCTGCAAGTATACACACACCTTGCATATGCATAGCTGCTGGGCATGGAATTCCTCCACTGTTTATTATTGGCTATTGGAATTGACAGCTTCCTGATGGGATAGCTCAGGCTGTTTCGGAGGCGTGTGCAAAAACGCCTGAGCTCATCCCTACTCTCCCGTTTGAGGCTGGAGCGGGTCCAGGATGACCTGGGCTCAGGGGAAGGGGGTTGTATGATTCTGGCCATCAGACTGAAGACATCTAGTAGCGGAAAAATTTCTTTGGGGGAAAATCTCTGGATTTTAAGTGAATATTGCAGCAAAAACTGGTCTTGTTTTATATTTTAAAAGGCTATTTCTTTCTTTCTGGTTTTTGATTGAAGTTCTGCTTTAAATGCTAAAAACATTCCCTAATCTGACTGTGTAAGCAGCCAGATGCAGGGAGCATTCTTCAATGTCTGTAGACAAAATAAAATGAAACTGAACATTGGCTGTGGAGATTCAAGTATTTAATATACAGTACTCAACAATATATAAGGCATGCCATACATTATTATTATTATTTTTTTTTTTAATTTAGTTCCGGTTGAACAAAAAAAAAAATATGTGCTGATTCCCCATCCACACACTTGAGGTGGATGGGGGTGAATCCCTCCCGCTGAGCTATTTTATTCTGACAGTGGAACACAATGATCAGTGTTGCCGGCTATTGCCAGTGGCACTGATCCTTCAGGAAAAACCTAACTGGACAGTTTTACAGAAGTCGATCAATAGATCGACTTCTGTACAACCTGGGTGCCCATACATGGATTGAAATTTGTTGAGTCCCTGCTGATCCAGCTGAATTCCGATTTGTGTATGGCTGGCTCTAGGCACCATTTCTGATCACCCTCTGCACTATACCTGGAGTTCAGGTTTGAAGAAGTGCTCTAGCTTGTCTCCATTGTTCTTTACGTGTAGCACAGATCTGATCTGCAGCACCCTCCTATCAGACCCATCTCACCACTCTCTCATCTGCTGGGTGTTAAGTAGCACTACTTTGACATCCTTTATTTGCCGTTGTGGATATATTACAGTCAGTCTGTGTAGCTGAAGCACTTTAAGGCCTCGTGCACACGGCTTCAAAAATGCTGCTTCTTCAGGCGTTTGTCATTTTTTTCAGCTTGTAATCGCACCTCTGTTAGCTTATGTGTCCATGTAAACTTGGGTGTTTACAGGCATATTAAAAAGAGGAACATTTAGAAGCAGAACAAAAAACTATCGCTTTCATGGTCAGGAGAGGAGGTTTTGGGCAGAAAAAATGCTGAATGAGCCAAAATGCCAGGCACGTTTAGCGCTTGAGCATTCATTCCAGTGGCCCGCATAAATTTATTTTTCGGGCCAATGGACTCAATGAACACCCAAACTCTTGATCTGCCCAAACACGTGCAAAACGCAGCTTTAGGCACGTTCTTTTTAGGCTGCTCTTTTTCATTCCAGGAGCAAAGGTGTCCAGGGGAGAAAAGAATGTCCTGTGTTCATGAGCTCTAAAAGACAACCACCAGCAAGTGTTTAGTATACAGAAAGCCTTCTGAAGGGGTAAATAATATTAAAAATATTTATTCTAGTGCTCTTTTTTGTTCTTTCTTCCACAGATCGGTAATATTGTATGACTGCAGAAGTCCTCAGGAAAACCACCGAACGTGGCGATTCAGCGGAGAGGTCGAGAGAGTGACGTGGAATCATTTTTCTCCCAGAAACTTTTTAGTAAGCATATTTTTTTCATGTTCTTTAGTGCAATCATGTACACCATATTTGCTCAGATGTAACACTGGAATTTCCTATATTATGGTACTATCCAGATCTGTTAATAAAATGCGCAAAACTTTGAAACCGTTAAAGCTAAAGTTTTAATCTGCTTTTACTTTGTCTCCTGGAGCGGCTGCAGCATTGGGAACATGTTACATGTTCCACCTTAAAAACATTTTTTTCTTGTTAGAAAATTACTTGGAACCCCCAAACATTATATATATATATATATATATATATATATATACTTTTTTCTAACACCCTAGAGAATAAAATGGCGGACGTTGCAATACTTTTTGTCACACCGTATTTGCGCAGCGGTCTTACAAGCGTACTTTTTTTGGAAAAAAATTACTTTTTTTAATTAAAAATAAGACAAGAGTAAAGTTAGCCCCATTTTTTTTAATATTGTGAAAGATAATGTTATGCCGAGTAAATTGATACCCAACATGTCACGCCTCAAAGTTGCGGCCACTCATGGCGACAAACTTTAACCATTAAAAATCTCCATAGGCGACGTTTAAAAAAATTCTACAGGTTGCATGTTTTGAGGTACAGAGGAGGTCTAGGGCTAGAATTATTGCTCTCACTCTAACGATCGTGGCGATACCTCACATGTGTGGTTTGCACACCATTTTCATATGTGGGCACTACTCACGTATGCGTTTGCTTCGGGACGCGAGCTCGGCGGGACGGGGCACATTTAAAAAATTTTTTTTTTTTTATTATTTATTTTACCTTTTTATTTTTACACTGTTCTTTTAAAAAAAAATTGTGTCACTTTATTCCTATTACAAGAAATGTAAACATCCCTTGTAATAGAAGAAAAGCATGACAGGACCTCTTAAATATGAGATCTGGGGTCAAAAAGACCTCAGATCTCATATTTACACTAAAATGCAATTAAGAAAAAAAACTGAATGTCATTTAAAAAAAAAAAAAAATCCCCTTTAAGAGCATTGGGCAGAAGTGATGTTTTGACGTCGCTTCCGCCCTGCAGTGATATGGAGACGGGTGAGGGCCATCCGATCGGCTCCGGAGGACGGCGGGATGGGGGGGGCGCTCTCCCGCCGCTGATAAAAGTGATCTCATGGCGAATCCACCGCAGAGACCACTTTTATCTTGAAGCAAACCGCTGGCTGAAGAAGGGGATACCTGGGTCATGGTAGCTAGCTGCTACCATAACAACGCTATTCCTCTTAAAAATAGCCACGTAAAACGACGGTGGGGTATCTAGATGTGATGAAGACGACTTGCTGAAGTTCAAACTGAGCATCAGAATGAGGAAGAAAGGGTATTTAAGTGACTTTGAATGTGGCATGGTTATTGGTGCCAGACGGGCTGGTCTGACTTTTTAAAAAACTGCTGATCTACTGGGATTTTCACACACAACCATCTCTAGGGTTTACAGAGAATGGTCCGAAAAAGAGAACATTTCCAGCGGCTGGCAGTTGTGTGGAGGAAAATGCTTTGTTAAGGTCAGAGGAGAATGGGCAGACTGGTTCAAGATGATAGGAAACAATAACTCAAATAACCACTCCGTTACAACCAAGGTTTGCAGAATACCATCTCTGAACGCACAACTCATCGAACCTTAAAGCTACAATTTGCACAGACTCCCCAAAATTGGACATTAGAAGATTGGAAAAATTTTGTCTGGTCTGATGAGTCTCCATTTCAGCTGCGACAATCAGATGTAGGGTCAGAACTTGGCGTAAACAACATGAAAGCATGGATCCATCCTGCCTTGTATCAATGGTTCAGGTTGCTGGTGGTGGTGTATTATGTAATGGTGTGAGGGATATTTTCTTAGCACACTTTGGGCCCCTTAGTACTAATTGAGCATCGTTTACATGCCATGACCTACCTGAGTATTGTTGCTGACCATGTCCATCCCTTTATGACTACAGTGTACCGTCTTCTGATGGCTACTTCCAGCAGGATAATGCACCATGTCACAAAGCTTAAAATCATCTCAAAACTGGTTTTTTGAATTTGACAATGAGCTCACTGTACTCCAATGGCCTCCACAGTCACCAGATCTCAATCCAATAGAGCACCCTTGGGATGTGGTGGAACGGGAGATTCGCATCATGGATGAGCAGCCGACAAATCTGCAGCAACTGCGTGATGCTATCATGTTAATATGGACCAAATTTTCTGAGGAATGTTTCCAACACTTTGTTGAGTCTATGCCATGAAAAATTAAGGCAGTTATGAAGGCAAAATGGGGTCCAACCCGGTACTAGCAAGGTGTACCTATTAAAGTGGCCGGTGAGTGTAAATACGTACAGCCAGAATTGTGGTTCTGTGCTGAGAGTGTGTTCCCCAACACTGTAGCTGCTCTGTCATCAACCGCTCCTGGTCACGGTTTATGATTGGAAAAGAATCGGGACCAGCTCCCAATCACGTGATCACTGTGATAGCCAACTAAAGTGATCTTATGGCTGGGAAGCCTATGAAACTCCTCAGCTGGCTCCTGTTCAGTGGAAGGGGCTGACATGTTAAAATTTATATTAGATTTTAGAGAGTGGGTTTAAAAAATGAGACCCAACATTCTGCCATTTTGAGCCAATTTTCGGACAGAACGGTGTGAAAACCGATAAGATTCTCACCATTTTTCCTGCCCTGATAAGGTGAAGGACCTTTTTTTTTCCAAGCACTTTGTCAGGAGGTCCTCTGTGACCTGCTGGTATTTCCTGTATAAAATGGAGCAGTAAGAGGTGAATGATACCAATCTGCTGTGCTGAATTTACCTCAGAAATCGGCATGAGAGATCTAAAAACAGCGTCTACCGCTCTTCTTTATTTGCTGCAAATGAAATCCCTCCCTCATAAATAAAGCAGACACTTTTAGTATCGGGCTGCCTGTAATGCTTTCCGTGAAAAATGGCTCGCCCACCACACCGGTGTTTGCTTTTAGAACTGAACAAAATGTCTCCGCAGTGTATTCCTAATCATATTTGTTTTGTTACATCGCAATTGTCAGTATTTTCTTCTGATCTATTTCTCTGGCTGAGGGTAAAATATGAACCCGAAGGACATGATAGAGAAGCATTATGTATGTTTTCACAGCTCTTCTTTTCAATTTAAACTGAGATTGCTCCATATTGAGATGTGCTTCAGAAGTTATGGCTCCTCGTGTCATCCACTCTGCTTATTTCATTGTCTGTGCACCAGGGGGGCCCTGTTCCTTCCCAGGCTTTGACTGAGCCTAGCCTGCTGTTTAGCAGCTCTTACTCTCGTGTCAGAGAGAACATTGGACAGGTAGTTTTTTTTTTTTTTTCGTCGCAGGATTTAACCACTTCAGTACCCAATTCATTACCAAGTCAGTTTACAGCACTGATATTTTGACTGACAATTCCTCATCATGATATGCAGGAAAAGGCACTTCTAAGTGCAGTAGGTCGGCAATTTTATTAAAAGGCAACGGTTAAAAACACTTATGCCCCGTACACACGGTCGGACTTTGTTCGGACATTCCGACAACAAAATCCTAGGATTTTTTCCGAAGGATGTTGGCTCAAACTTGTCTTGCATACACATGGTCACACAAAGTTGTCGGAAAATCCGATCGTTCTAAACGCGGTGACGTAAAACACGTACGTCGGGACTATAAACGGGGCAGTGGCCAATAGCTTTCATCTCTTTATTTATTCTGAGCATGCGTGGCACTTTGTCCGTCGGATTTGTGTACACACGATCGGAATTTCCGACAACGGATTTTGTTGTCGGAAAATTTTATATCCTGCTCTCCAACTTTGTGTGTCGGAAAATCCGATGGAAAATGTCTGATGGAGCCCACACACGGTCGGAATTTCCGACAACACGCTCCGATCGGACGTTTTCCATCGGAAAATCCGACCGTGTGTACGGGGCATTACAGGGTTACAGAGTAAACCGGCTCATCAATGTATGGAGTCCTCCTGAGATGGTCTTCCCTGTCACTGTGCTGGCCTTGGGTGATCGCGATTGTATATAGCACCTGGAGGACCCTTCTAGCAGAAGCGCTCCTACTTACCATTCTTCAATTGCTCATCATGCAACACTGTACCAAATGAGATTTAGATCAAATTCAATTTTCGAGACAAATTAAACTTGCTTTTGTTGGTATTTATTAACCACTATGTTTTTTGTTCTTATATATTAACTAGTTCCCACCCGGCCTATAGCAGATTGATGGCCGGACAGGGTTTCATTGTTCTATGTGGACGTCATATGATGTCCCCCAGAGCGGAGCACGTGCGCACCCCCCGGGGGTGTGCAGTGTGGCGATCCATGGTGTGGTGTGTTACTTGGACACACCAGATCACGGTAAAGAGCCTATGATGTAGACTCTTTACCATGTGATCAGCTGTGTCCAATCACTGTGTAAATAGAAAGTGCCGGTTATCGTCATTCCTCTCCTCACAGTGTGAGGAGAGGAGAACCGATAAGTGGCTTTTCTTAGTAGGAACATCTGCACTGATAATCAGTGCAGCCCCATCAGTGATGCCCACCAGTGATGCGACTCAGTGCCAATCCATGCCTATCAGTGCCCATTGGTGCCGCCTATCAGTGCTGCATATTAGTGTTTTCTCATCAGTGCCCGTCAGTGTAGCCTCATCAGCGCACATCAGTGAAGGAAAAAAATTCTTATTTACAACAGAAACTAAGAAAAACATTTTCTAAATTTTTGGTCTTTTTTTTGTTTATCAAAAAATGAAAAAAAAACCCTGTGGTGATTAAATACCACCAAAAGAAAAGCTCTGTCTCAAAAAAAAATTAAAACCATTTTGTTTGGATATAGTGTTGCATGACCACCCATTTGCCATTCAAACCTAAAATTAGCCTAGGCAGGAAGGTGGCGAAAGTGCCCAGTATTGAAGTGGTTAAGGCCCCTTTCACACTGTCGGACCGTTCAGGTCCGCCTGTTAGTTTTGTCAGCGGACCTGAACGGGCGCTCCATGCTAGTCTATGGAGCGGCGGATGTTAGCGGTGACATGTCCGCTGACATCCGACCTGGTCCGATCCGCTAAAATCAGACGGATGCCTCTACGTTCACATCCGTCCCTGGCGGATTGGATCGGGTGAGATCTCATGAAAATGGACATGCTGTACATTTTCGTCCGATCTCTCCATAGTAACTAGCGACGCTCGACAAGCCCCTCCCTGCTCAGTGAGCAGAGAGGGACCTGTCATCCGCCGGCTCAGCAGAGATCAACGGAGAGATCTCCCGCTGAGCTGGCGGATGGAGGCGGACTCCGAGGCAGCGGATCCGCCTTGTGGGAATGAAGCCTAAGGAAAATAGACCAACATTTTGGAAGTTTACTTTCTAGTATAAATATAAAATAAAAATGCCAGGACAGTATAAAACCCCCTAAAATAGCCCCTTTTTGGATAATCTAATTTTTTCCACAATTTTGGGGAAAAGAAGACACATGCTAGTAATGAGATGGTTAAACTAAACCTGTCACATACTTAGGCATTTGAAACTGAGCATACCATGAAAAAAGCAGATGTATAGGCAGCGTAAAGTGGAACTAAAGGCAAAACAAGAAATTACTAACAGGCAGGCACTTTATTGCAGAAGAGACATACATACAGTGTGACTTGTGCAAAAAAATGACTTTCCTGCCTGTTCTCAATCCTCTGCAGAATGTACACTGAGCTAGCACATGCTGGGATGAATGACTCCTGCACATGCATGGGAGTGACGTCATCCCATGCTGGCTAATCGGAACGACATCGGGAAGAGGATGCTGGCGCAGGACCTTGCAGACGTCAACATGTTATAGCAAAGGTGAGTATCTTTGCCCTTCGTTCCACTTTAACCTGTTCCCACCGGCTGTATGCAAATATGTGGCTGCTGGGCAGGTTGGCTTTAACTCTGGGTGTCCCTGGGGACAGGTTTTCTGTGCTAAGAGCATGGTCATTGTGCACTCCCAGTACAGCAACTAAAGTGTTACTGAAAGCTCCCGATGCATACTTGCGATCAGAAATTATGTGATCACTATGACGGCCAGGTACAGCAGTCACATAATTGTAATGTCCCCTCCGCCTCCCAGAATTTTTATTAGCTTAAATAGCTGGGGTGGTGGCAAGAAAGGGTTAAATTAGAACTAGAGTCAACTAAACATTGAGCATGGCCAGTGAGTTTGGCCATTGCATCATAGTGGATGTATGCTTTGGACATATGTAAACCCAATCAATAAAATCTCATAATCTTTAATGTCATTGCTGTAATAGTAATTTTTTTTTTTTTTTTTTTTAAGTCTGCAGCTTTCATTAAAATGTTACATTATGATCCTGGCTGTGTTATCTCAGCAGTTGAACTCTGGAAAAAGCCGAATATTTTTTAAATACAAGAGGCATGTGTATTCTTATTTCAGTCTGTTTGCTTTCTGTATTTCTTTCAGTTGCAGAATCCAGTGTAAAACAGGCGGTTGGGTTCGGAGGAAGTGATTTGTTACCATCTAGGGAGGGATCTGTCAGCAGGAGGCAGAAAAGCAGCAGTACACTGTTCTTCCCAGTGAAGAGCTGTACAGGGGGGGATGTCAGCACAAGTCTGACCACTGGAGTACAGGCAGACTGTGCTCTCAAATAGAATGCAAAGAAAAAAACTCGCCACGTTGGGACAGATGTGCTTCCATGCTGTGGTGTTTGAGATAGGAAAGCAGGGGGACTGGCAGGAACACCAGGGATTTCACACAAAGGAAGCAATAAAAAGAGAACTGGATACTTTCTCATACAAGTACAGGGTACAACAGACACATATCAGGAAAATATGAAATGTTGGGGTATTATACATGTTGTAACATCTTTCTTAACTCAGCTCCGGCAGTATTCAAGAAGTACATTGCATGATTTTTCTGCTGGATTTTTTTTTTGCTTGCATTATGAAACAAACTATAGATGTAAGTTGCAGTATCATTCTGATTAAAGGAAATTATAATGTAGTTTTATTTTTCTTCATCATCCTTTTTTATTTTATTTTTTTAAGCTTTGTTTTGCATATTTTTTGCTGCTATTCCAAACAGAGATTTCCTGTGTAGCCACTAGAGGGAGCTCTGTATTCCTTTAGTTACTCTGTGGCTGGTTGCACAACAACTGCTTTAACTCATAAAAAGCGAGTATTAGAGTACTGTAGCACATTAACCAACCCTGCCATTGAAAAGTCCTCAAAAATTAACTATAAGTCGAAAAAGGAAGAAAACTCCTATTATCCACACACCAAAAGGAACACTGGGTCACTTAACATTTAAGTAGTCAACCAAACAATAAGCTCGTTGACTGGGTCAGCTGACTTGTAGACATGTAATGTGAGAAACAGCAGTAATGCCAACCACTGTGCCAGGTTCACAACTATTCTGTCTCAATGGGGTGTTTTAGCACGTTCTTCAACGATGTATGATGTGTTTCGTGTTGACACGTGGATTTAATCCATTTTCATGCATTATGTGTTTTCATGTTGGTCAATAAAAAAGATATTATCATGCATGTTTTGTTGACTTCTATGGATGAACAAAAATAAATGAAATCAGACAGAAAAAACTGACCTGAGCTATTTTCAAAAACATGCTGCATTGCACAAATGTAAACAAGGTCTATCTATAATATAGGCTTTGATAACACATGCGTTTTAGCACATTTCAATGCACAAATTAACATGCTAGTATGTGAACTAGATTTAGGCAGCCCAGATGTAAGCAAAATTTATTTTTTTTTGTTCAGCCAGCGGGTAAAAAAAACACGACTAGTTCCCCCATCCCCACTCAATGCAAATGGAGGAATCCTCCCTGCTGAGCTATTGCATTCTGATAGTGGGGAGACTCTCCCGCTATCCATATACACTGATCAGTGTTGCCAGCTATAGCCTACGGTGCTGATCAAGTGGAGAAAATAAGACAAGCTGGTTGTACAGAAGTTGATCTTCTGTACAAGCAACCTGCCCATACATGGATCAAAATTTGGTTGGTCCCTGCTGATCTGGACAAATTTTGATCAAAGTATGGCTGGCTTTAGACATCACACAACACTGGCAGGGACCTGTTGTTCCTGTGCTGCAGTTAAGTAACACTTACAGGTCTTGTTCCTTCCTCAGCCTTTGACTGGACAGTGAAGGAGAAGCAGAAGACTGATGAGCTCACCTGTCACTCTTCTCTCTCCTGCTATCAGCATGTTCATTTTAAGCATATGAGCACTGCAGTACAACTGGTTGGCTCTTTGTACTGCCTCTTCCTCTTACACTCCAGCCCTGCTGTACAGGGACTACAAGAGGCTGATATAGGGTCGATTTCAGGTATTTATGCCACTTGCATTTAATTAAATATATTTACCGGTGTATTAACCACTTCAGCCCCAGAAAGATTTACACCATTCCTGACCAGGCCATTTTTTTGCGATACGGCATTGCATCGCTTTAACTGACAATTTCGCAGTCATGCGACGTTGTACCCAAATAAAATTGACATCCATTTTTTCCCCACAAATAGAGCTTTCTTTTGGTGGTATTTGATCACCTCTGCGGTTTTTATTTTTTGCGCTATAAATACAAATCCCCATTCTGGCTCTCATGCCCGTGATCACAGGTGGCCGGCAGCGATCGCGCCTGCCGGCCACGCTCATTGTGTCTCCTGTTGTGCAGCGGGCGTGTGTGCGCCTGCTATGGCTCTTGAGGGAGCCAATATATGGGTACAGTGATCTGCGCAGCAGTGCCACTTTGCCAACGTATATCGGCATGAGCCGGTCAGAAAGTGGTTAATTAATACTATATTGTCAAAAGTATTGGGACACCTGCCTTTATACACACATGAAGTTTAATGGCGTCTTAGTCTGTAGGGTTCAATATTGAGTTGGCTCACCCTTTGTAGCTATAACAGCTTCAACTCTTCATGTCCACTAGGTTTAGGAGTTTGTCCATGGGGATGTTTGACCATTCTTCTAGAAGCACCTTTGTGAGGTCAGGCGCTGATGTTGGATGAGAAGGCCTGGCTCGCAGTCTCCACTCTTTTTAATCCCAAAGTTGTTCTGTTGGGTTGAGGTCAGGACTCTGTGCAGGCCAGCGAAGTTACTCCACCCAAAACTCTCGCTCATCCATGTCTTTTTGGACCTTGCTTTGTGCACTGATGCGCAGTTATGTTGGAACAGGAAGGGGCCATCACCAAACTTCCCACAAAGTTGGGGGCATGAAATTGTCCAAAATGTCTTGGTATGCTGATGCCTTAAGAGTTCCCTTCACTGGAACTAAGGGGCCAAGACCAACCCCTGAAAAACAACCCCACACCATAATTCCCCCTCCACCAAATGATTTGGACCAATGCACAAAGCAAGGTTGCATTGCTGACTTTGTCATTCTGATTCTCACTTTATAGCCTAGCAAGTCAGTGATGTGGAAACCATTATGCAGACTCAGAGCGTCAATAAAGGGTTATATTTTTTTTTTAATCTGCGCAACATTTTGATTATGTACAGCCAAGTTGGTTGTTGTATGTGTAAAGCACAGATTGCACACACTGCACTGTAAACAGTTTTCAGACACAGCTCCGCAGAGATGAGGTCTTGTCTGCCCGAGGCATAGAGTGATAGAGTGCTTTTCCTTCGATCATAATCAGTTGCCATGGGAGTCCAGCGAAGTTATTGTGCTGTGGATTTTGCAGTATAGTAACTGCCGTGACCAACTGTGTAATTATACCTGTTTTTTAATTAATAAATGATTTGGTAAAATTGAAGAGCCTTTCATTTATGCAATTAACTTTACCTTTTTGCATTCCATATTCCTGTAACTTTTTTTTTCATTTTCTCGGTTATATCAAATTACCTTTCCTTTTGCCTTGTTTTATTTCTTTTTTACTTCCTTATTCTTGCCCTGATTTGCTTATAATTATTTCACATATTGTGTGTATTTTGCATGGCAAAAAAGGAACTGCCAGAATTAAAGTGGTATATAACCACTTCAGCTCCGAAAGGTTTTATCCCCTTCATGAACAGGCACAGCACTACTTTAACTGGTAATTGCACCATCATGCAACACTGTACCCAAACGAAATTTATCTCATTTTTTTTCACACAAATAGAGATTCCTTTTGGTGGTATTTAATCACCACTAGGTTTCTTTTATGTTTTGGGATCTAAATGAAAAAAGACCGAAAATTTTGAAATATAAACTTTTTTATACTTTCTGTTATAAACCATATTCAATAAAAAAAAAAAATTCAAATTTTGGCCAAAATGTATTCTGCCTTTGGAAAAAAAAAATCCCAGTGAGTGTACATTGATTGGTTTGCGTGAAAGTTATAGTGTCTACAAACTTTTTTTATACTACTAATGGCGGTGATCAGTGACTTATTATAGGTCTGCAATAGTGCGGCTGGCAATCTGACACCAACTGATGCTGGGTGGGAACTGACTAACTGCCACTGACATCATCAGTGACACTAATACAGTAATTAGTGATATTATTATACACTGTCACTGTACTAATGAAGCTGGCTGGGGAGGGGTTAACATCTAGAGTGATCAAAGGGTTAAATGTGTGCTGCTTTTGCTAAAAGATCTTTGTTTCTTATCTCTGCTTTGCAAGCTTTTATTTATTTAAAAGCTTTATCCCAAAAGGAAATAAAAATGTTTACAGTAACTGCCTATAGTGTTATCTGGAGTTCAGCTTCTCTAGTGACTAGTCACGAATGTCCATCTAAAATAAAGCTGGCCATAAATGGAGCAATTTCCTTTCCCGCAACCACAGGTTGTAGACAGGAAAATCTCCAGATTCCCCCACAGTCTGTGTTGATGGAGAATCCCTCCCACTGAGCCATTGAGTTCTCCCAGCGGTGGAAGCCATACCCGCCAGGAGAACACACTGATTACTGTTAGCAGCTATAATATACGCTAGCAATAATCACATATGAAATCCTACAGGGTGGTTGTACCCAAATTGATCGATCAACTTCAGTACAATCAGCCTGCCCATACATGGTTTGAATCTTGGCTGTTCCCTGCTGAACTGATCGAAATTCAAACTGTCTATGGCTGGCTTTGCACTACCCTTTGTAGACAGTGTTGTTGTCCAAGGGTGTCTCCATTGCTCCTCCATTGATGGAGGAGCCATCCTACTGGCCGATAACCAGAACAAACAAAAACTAAAAACAGGAAACTAATGCAGCCACCACCACATCTGGTAAAAAAACTGAATAGGTGAGAAGGGTAAGCTCTCTACCTCCCTGGCTTATTTTCTGGGGCAATTGGTATTATCAGAGACAGGCTGTCTGAAAGGGTATCCATAACACTCTAGGAATCACCTTGTGATGGGTGCACTTTGTATCAGATAAGACTACACATGGTAAATGTAAGGGTGTACAAACCTTTTCTGTATGACAATTTTTTGTTAATTTAGATCATAAAATTTTTTACAGCGTGTTATGTTTTATGTGTTTGTACAAAAATATCACTTTTATCTGTAGGCACAATTTATATCAAAAACTAGTGTTTGACTATTCAAAAGTGTTGAGAGAGTCAACGGTTTCTATGTGGTGTACTTATTTTCTCACCCGAATGTATATATGTCACAACTAGAGCCATACAGATTCTAGGGCCAGTTTTAGCCTACTAATGTCTATGTAGGAATTCCATACAGACATCATTCAGATGTTGTTGGTGTACCAGAGTTGCACTCAGTCACCAAAGGGTTAATGTCTCATTAGTTTGTAGGTACTTATTGATTGTAAAGCCAAATGTTTCCAGGTAGGTTCACACTGAGTGCAGGTTTGAAATCGCACGAGTTCAGCTGAACTCGCACGATTTCAAACCTGCATTTCAGTGCAAGTTTGGGGGTGATTTCAAAGACACCTGTGCGGGTTCCTGCACATATGTCTATTGAAATCGCCCCCAAAGTCACCAAAAGTAGTGCAGGAACTGCTTTTGGAAATCGGTGTGGCGCTGCAAATTTGTCGTCCCACCGATTGGGACAGTGCCGTTGCCGGCAATAGGCTGCAGTTTGGCATGTTAAATCGCACCGATGTGAACGGAGGCTCACAGTCTTTTCAGATTTGCATTTTGGACTTCGTTGCGCTCTAGCTTGACCACATGATCTATTGAATAACACGGGGTTTCTAGGTAATGGCTGAACTGCACTTTCTGAACTATTAAACAAAATGCCCTAGACTGTCAAAGTGATGATCATTTGGTTTACTTTGTGCCCTGTTTGTAGCTTTTAGTCGAGTTGCCTATGTGACCCCAAGCAAATTACAGAGCAAAATCAATGGCAAAGTGGAGTGCAGTGCGAGGGGCAGACATCATATCTATGTGTTCTGGGTTCAGTGGGGGCACTCCGGACATTTTAGTATAAAGGTTTTTGTATTTTAGCAAGTATATAAAATAAACCATTATCAATATGCAGTTTTATTTTATTTTAAAGCATAAGGAACTGTCTGGTAAACATACAGGGAAAAGAAAGTGGTATACTTAAATGTAGACCCCTAGCAGCAAATATTGCTGTAAGTGCACTTGTCACGTAAATACAGTGTATGTTAAAATAAACATGGACCCAGATCTCATTTACTGTATTCTTCAGCCACACTTCACTTTTTTCAGTTTTTATTTGTTTCAGCCTTTTAAAACGTTGCAAAGGAGCTAGCTGTCTTATTGACAGGTTTGAAGAGTAGTAAGAGGCAAATAAAAAAAAAAAAAAAGCTATGCAGTACATCTTTACAAAACATGCACATTTCCCCAATGTTCTAAGACCCTGCAAGACCTTGCATAGCTGTTGATCTAACAGAAATGCACTCCAATTTGAAGTCCTGTTCTGGACTGAAATCCCAAGTAATGGTGTCAGCCCTGCCCAGCTACATTTTTCATGGATTCAAAAGAATCCCTTCTCATCTCCACAAAATAGGGAGGTTGTATTCTTTAGTCTAAGATCAGAACTGAGAGGTCCGGTTACACTCCACAAGATAACACTGGAAGATTGAATAGGACTGCTCTGTTGAATATATATATATTTGCACTTATCAAACAGATATAACAAAATATTTTCAAGTAAGTGTTTAATAGACCAAAAGGGACCAAATAATAGATGCTCATAACATACAATAGACTTTAAATCGGTCCTCTGCTTACTTAAAGCTTTAGCCTAGAGATATGCAATTAGCAGACCTCCAGCTGTTGCAAAACTACAAGTCCCATCATGCCTTTGCCTCTGGATGTCATGCTTGTGGCTGTCAGATTCTTGCTATGCCTCATGGGACTTGTAGTTCTGCAACAGTTGTAGGTCCGCTTATTGCACATCCCTGCTACCTTTTGCAGCAGTTGTTAAAAGAAAATAAATAAATGAATGGGCTGCTATGCCCATGCAAATGCAGCCATAAGAAAACCTCCAAGATGTTCCTGTTGCATGTTGATGTGCAGAGAGATGAGGCAGGCACATGTAATTGTTTATATATTACGGAAAATTGTTATCAGATACTTACAGTAATTTTTCTTTCTTTGGTTCTCCTCATCTCCAGCTATGCTGTCATGAGGAGGCCCAGGAAAAAGTTTTAGAACAAAAAACAAACACCCCAGGCCAAAAATAAAAATAAAATGATTACAGGAAATCTATCATAGTTTGGAATTTTAGCAAACTGTAAAACAGATATCCGTAAGTATTTTTAATTTAATTTTATATACCAACTGGTATAATTTTCTGTAGTATTCCCTAGTAAAGCTTTTCTTTTTAGATGTTGCGCTACTCCATTCAGCCGCATTGTAGCTTATGCAGGGCTTTGGGCTCAACATGTGACAATGCTGACTGGCCTTGTGCATTCACATGCCTGAATTCCATCCTCCTACATATGAGGTATTGGATATTCCATTTAGCCCCTGAGGCCAAACAGAATAGAGGAGGAACAAAGGAAAGGTGAATATTTGCTGCTGGGGATGGAAGGATGAAAGCACTTGTTGCTTTGCTCTTAAACAGCTTTGCTTTATTCCTGTAGATAATGGTAATACATTGGTACCTGCTGTATAATTCTTGTTTGTGGTAGATTTCTTATTGGTTTTGTTTTTTTGTTTTTTTTCCTGTTTTTCAGTGTATAATAAAAAAATAAAAATTCTGATTGTTGGTTTAAGCTTTTACTCTAGTAAATCTTTGTAGTTGGAATAAAATCCTTTAGTCATTTGTAATGTAACAAGTTTTCTGTTACATATCTTTGTTAGGCCAGCACAGAAGACGGCTTTGTATACTGTTTAGACGCACGGTCGGACAAGCCACTATTCACATTAAAGGCACATGATGGGGAAGTGTCTGGTAAGTATTTTCTTTTACACATTTGCTGAGGCTTTTTTTTTTTTTTTTTTTTTAAAAGGCACAATTGTAGTTTGCTGGGCCTTACAGCTACATATAATTACTATAAGATTTTTGGTTTAAAGTGGAACTAAACCCACTGAATTTCTCAAAAAAGGTTATATTCAAGGTATAGTGAATGATAACTGCTGCAGTTGCTCGTGCTCTTAAACAAACTGTCAAGCAGTCCAATGGCTAGTGTCATAACTGATCACAAGTGCTGCACCATGGGATCTGCAGGCCAAGCAGTTCCTAAGACGGCAGCTTTTTTTGGCTGAAAAGTATAGGAGGTTTTAGTTCAGCTTTAAAAACTGATTCAAATGATTTTTTCTCCCCAAACAATTACATTAAGGCTAGGTTCACGCAATTTCGGGTGGTTGCAGGTTCCCACACTCGCTAGTGCACAATGAAGGTGTACTAGTAGATACTCAATATAATGCACACATACTAGAAACAATCTAAAAGTGCTAGTGGTCAATAAATATTTAATAATTCTTAAAGTCCCAAATCCTCATGAATAAATCTTCTCAAGATGATATGAGTTAGTATCCCAAGGTGTAAAACACCTCCATTCCATCACCAGAAGTGCAGAAATCCTTCACCTCTATGTACTCACCAGACAGCTAATGTATCACAGCTCATCTCGTATGCCCACAGGATCCACCTCCATATAATGGCCTCAGGTTGCCAAAGCACGGTCCTAAGCAGAAAAAGTTTCTAGAAGTCCGAGTCTTGCATACTGTGTTTTTTTTGGGGTTTTTTTTTTTTTTTTTTTCCCTAGATGGTTTTTGTCATTGCTGTGTTTATATAGACCGCTAAGCAGAGACTCCTAAAGATGTTTACTCCTCCACTCCCAATTCCAAACTGACACTACAAAAAAAATATAAACAGAATGCAAGACTCGGCCTTCTAGAAACTTTTCCTGCTTAGGACCGTGCTATGGCAACCTGAGGCCGTTATATGGAGGTGGATCCTGTGGGCATACGAAATGAGCTGTGATATATGCTAATGTACATTAGCTGTCTGGAGAGTACATAAAGATGAAGGATTGCTGCACTTCTGGTGACGGAGTGGAGGTGTTTTACACTTTGGAATACCAACATATATCATTTTGATTCTTTCATGAGGATTTGGGACTTGAATATTATTGAATATTTATGGACCACTAGCACTTTAAGATTGTTTCTAGTATGTATAAGTGCATCATATTAAGTATCTACTAGTACACCTCCATTGAGCACTAGCACTTTATATTCACTTTTTCGCACACTATTAGGGTTTTTGTTTATATAATATATTATGTTGATGTATTTGATTTCTTAATTTGTGCCACTTTATAACTTTTTTTGTGTTTGGGTACTTTTTTTTACTAGAGTGCTGCACTTTATTTTGGTTTAATTGTTATATAAGGTTGGTGTGTCACCTTTTTGTGCAAGCTGCTCTTTTCACAGAGCGCTCACATATATATTTTTATTTATGTATGTGTGTTCGTGGAGGTGAGATTGAAAAAAATGTCTTATCAACAAATGGGCCCCTATATGAAGGCATATTTACATTGACAGATTATCTGTTAGACCCCTGATGTCTCCCCTGCACTCCACTACAGCTAATGGAGCACAGATCTAGCTTTATTAGCTGTTTAATAGGCCAATTCTGCTGTGGAATGACCGCTTTGAACCAGAAAGTGTCGTAAAACACATCAAAATGGATAAATGGAATACCGCGCCAATCCAACAAAGGAAGCAGCCAACACTACAAAACGACTGTATTTGTGCACATTAACAAAATAAAAAGTGTAGCGCTATGGTGGTGAAACGGATGTAAGGTGTAGGAAAGAAGGAAGTTTGTTTATATTTGAAGAAAACAATATCTTCATCTAATCCAAAACCTATGTGTGCTAGATAATGTAGTGAATGTGGATATGACATCCAGTGTCATCACTCGTGTGAATGAGAAAATGCTCTATCTCGCTAGGAAGAGCAAAAAACATCAAAAAATTAAATGTATAAAAAAAGGTTAATATTGATTACAACATCCAAACTTATCAGTGATGAAAAAAATATATAGTGTCTGAAGTGTCCATAATGTGAATGGATGAAACTCCCAGATAAACAATATATATATAATTTAGTCCATATGTTATACGGTGTGGTTGGCCCAAATTAAATCCCAGGCGGATGGCATCACAAGGAACAATCCAAATTTCAGTAAAAGATGGAATACTCTTACCGACTTTGATGGACTCACAGGCCTTTGGCGGTGAGTCAACTGGGCTTGTACTGTCTCATGATGACAGTGACAGGATAGCTTGTACACCGGAAAGGTTCTCCCTCAGATGGGGGGCCAGGAATCCGCCCAAAAAGGTCTCCGCAGTCTCCGTCGACTTTGATGGACTCACAGGCCTTTGGCGGTGAGTCAACTGGGCTTGTACTGTCTCATGATGACAGTGACAGGATAGCTTGTACACCGGAAAGGTTCTCCCTCAGATGGGGGGCCAGGAATCCGCCCAAAAAGGTCTCCGCAGTCTCCGTCTTTGTCAGCATGCATGGACCATATATGAGGAAAAAACAAGGAGCCTCCACATGGTGTAAATCCAAAAAACTATTTTTCAAATAGCATTTATTAGATCACTCAAGATCCTCAAACAGTCCAACAAAGTAAAAATTAGCAGAATCGATTCAAGTAATACAAAGTAGTTAAAAGTTGGTAAGCGTGGTAAAGGTGGCTGGGTACAGCAAAAAAAACCCGACCGGTTTCGTCTAAAAAGACTTCGGCTGGGGCATATGCCGTCCTGCCACCTCCACGCTTTTATACATACATAATAGTAATCCATTGAAACCAGCTGTTACAGCGTCGTGCACGCTGACTTCCTGAAACACTAGCGTGCGTTCCACCCTGAATCATGTGTTACCGAGATTAGCCAATGGGGAGACGAAATAATGGATCCGCCTCTACCCACCAAGCCTCGATGTGGATAACATCACGCTATGCGCACTCATTGGACAGGAGAGTGCGTTCCTCAGTAGATCACCCAATCAGAGCCGCCGCCGTATGACGTACACACGACCAACATCATGTGGTAACATCTGACGTGCTGATAGGTGTGCATCATTGTATTATACCGGAAGTAAAACACACATCGCAGAGGCTGTTGGAGCGCAAATGCGTTCCAAACGGGTCATAGAGGAAGGAAGTAATAAATGTACAAGTTAAAATAAAATAAAATTACGGCTATCATTATACTCTGCCGCAATAATAAATGTGTGACCCCAGATTTGGAGTGTAATTGGATACCCCATTGATTATATTAAACTATCAATCCTGGAAGTCAGTAAGCATTACGGCAGCATTATACTAATTCTTAAATATATACATATATGCATTAAATATGTATACACATATATATACTTTAACAATCATCTTAAATTATGTCAGGTCATGGCACATATGTGATTAATGTCCCTGGAAAGAACAGGGAACCATGCTAGAAATACATATTAACAGTATTTATCTCATTAATTAAAATAATAAAAAATATATAAAAATTTATTTTTCTGAGCACAATGTTAATGGTAGAACTAATCTCTATATGTAAGGAGCCACCTTATATTAGTTGAAAACAACCCACAAAAGTGTCATAACTTAGATAGGGCTGACCCCAACCAATAATAATCAGTACAGCTAGGAGTAAGTGAATAAAAGGAATAAAAGAAAAAAATTAAGATTGATTAATGAATGAATTGATGTCCCACTCAACATTCAACCCATATGGCGTGAAACATCTTAATTGATATATCCAAAAAGTTTCAAGCCTTGATACTCCTCTTATGCATGACTCTCCTCTCCAGTGGGGGGTAAATTTGTCTATTATTTGGAACTTAGTGCCAGTAGGATCTCGATTGTGACAAGTTAAATAGTGGTTGGGAACACTATGATTTGTGCGTCCCTTTTTAATGGATTTAATATGTTCGTTGACCCTTATAGCAAAAGTACGAATAGTCCGCCCCACATACTGTTTCCCGCAAGGACATGTGATGAGATATACAATATATCTCGTGGAACATGTAACAAAATGTTTAACCAAATATTCTTTCCCCGTGATGGTTGATCCGAAGGTATCAATCTTCCGGGATTTAAGTGTATTATATTTACACACCCTACATTTTCGACATGGAAAAAAGCCCTTCATATTTTGGAAAAATGAAGGGACAACTGGGGGGTCAGTTACATTGGGTGCAACTTGTCCCCTAAGGGACATAGCCCCTCTGTAAATCACCCCAGCTTGTTCCGGGAGCACTGGTCCAAGAACGGTATCGTTTTTCAGAACATTCCAGTGCCTGTGGAAGATATCTTTAACTTGTTTGTGTTGAATTGAAAAATTCGTAAGGAAGGACCACTTATGTTTATTTTCTACAATGGGTTTAGGTTGTTCAGAGATAAGTGAATTCCTATCCACTAAGGCGACATTGTGTATCACTTCATCTATCTCTGATACATCATATCCTTTATCAATAAATCTCAACTTCAACACATCCGCTTGGTTGAAATAATCAGTGAGTTTTGAACAGTTGCGTCTGATCCGCAACATCTGACTCCGGGGAATAGATTTTAGCCATGCTGCGTGATGACAACTGTCGATCGGAATGTAACCATTCCGATCGGTGGCCTTGAAAAAAGTTTTAGTGGTGAGGTGGTTATCAACCACTGAAATCTCTAGATCGAGGAAATGAATGGTCGACTGACTGGCCTCATAGGTCAACTCTATCCCGATTTGGTTGTTGTTCAAGAGGCGTATAAAGTCATCCAGAGATTCCATACTACCTTTCCATAGGAGGAGGATGTCGTCAATGTACCTAGCCCACAACACCAGTTGCGGAGGGTCTAGGGCATAGACGACATCCTCCTCCCATTTGGCCATAAATATATTGGCCAAACTAGGGGCAAACTTTGCCCCCATCGCTACCCCCTTTTTTTGGAGGTAGAAATCTCCATTGTACCAGAAGTAGTTGTGTTTGGTGGCAAAACACAATAAATCCATAATGAACCTCTTCTGAGTACCTGGAATTGTACCATTCCTGGAAAGGAAAGAGTGGACCGCTTCAAAACCTGCATTGTGGGGTATACAAGTGTAAAGCGCCTTAACGTCCGCTGTGGCAAGAATAAGATCATTACTGTATGTAACACGTTCAAGTTTGGCAATGGTGTCCTTAGTGTCTCTTAGGTAAGACGGTGTGGATTTCACTAATGGTTGGAGAAAGAAATCAATATATTTCCCGATACGGGATGTTATAGAATTTATGCCACTTATAATGGGGCGACCAGGGGGTTGGGTAACATTCTTGTGGACTTTCGGTAAGTAGTAAATGATAGGAATGCGTGGAGCAGTTGGGATAAGGAAACTTTTCTCCTTCTTGTCGAGAATTCCCAGCTGAGAACCAGTGTCTATCAAGTCCACCAAAGTTTTCTTAAACTCAAATGTAGGGTTTTTAGTTAGTTTAAGGTAGGTGTCTGTGTCGCCAAGAATTCTCATCATCTCAGTATGGTAATCTGCTTTATCAAGAATGACGATCCCACCCCCCTTGTCAGCTGGACGAATGACAAGGTTTTTACGTTCACAAAGGGATTTAAGTCCAATTTTTAGGTTGGGATCATTATGTATTTTTTTATCTGGTAACTTATCGAGATCTTTAAGGACCAGATCTCGAAATACTTTAATAGAGGGTGCCACTGAACAAGGAGGATTGAACAGCGATGGGTTAGCTAGGCCTGAATGGACAGCATGTGATGTAATATCAGTAGTCCGAGGTTTAATAGGATTGGACATGATGTATCTTTGGATATTCAACTTCCTGATGTATTTGTGTACATCTATGAAAGTTGTAAATTTATTTAATTTTTTTGGAGGTACATATTTCAGCCCTTTATCAAGTACTGATTTTTCGGCTAATGTTAGTTCTACGTTGCTCAAATTAAAAATGCCGCTGTCTTTTAGACACGTTTTCTTTTTCCTGGCGCGCCACCCCCCTCTGGTGCCGCGCCCGGATTTGGGTTTCTTGAATAGCTTTCCCCCTCCTTGTGAAAATCCTTCCTCAAGGATGGTCCTGGCAGGTTCTGATTATAATTAAATGGTGATCTCATATGATATCCATCATCCCTATCAGAATAGGGATATCTGGAATATGGGTCATCATTAAATCTTCTCTCTCTAAGAGGTGAAAACCTGTTCTGCGTATGAACCGGAGTTCTCTGAGGGTATTGGTAATCTGAATAATGATCATGATGGTCATTATTTCTTCTCCAGGGGGACGGATCCTGTCTATGATATTCATGATATGATCTTTGGTTCTTATTTCCCTTTGCCCTACCTCTGTTATTCCTCCCCCTTCCCCCATTATTGGAGGTTGGGTTCTTATATTGGGGTATGGGTGTGAAGGGTCTAACTGGTGAATGGTACACATCATGTTTATTAGGTACAATTCTATTCATTGTTTGTTGTGAACTTGGAGGGACTAGACTGTTAGTGGGTGCTTGCCCTGTCTCTGGGGGCGTGATTGGTGGGTTTTTCTCCTGCCAATTAAACACACATCCATTCTTATAGTCACAAATGTCCCTTGTGTACTTTTTCTGTTTTTTAACCCTCTGTTCACGTTCTTCCTTTTCTAAATGGTCTTTAAGGTTATTAGAAAGTGAGTTATATTCAACTGATTTTTTGTGGGGGAGGAGCTTATCCCTGATTTCTTTGATTTCTGTGTCCAAGATTATTTTCCTTAAACGCTTTTTTTCAATCAGGAACCCAAGTAAGGAAAGTCCTGCCTCGTTAAAATAACGGAACCAGGATTCAAGGTCTAATTCACCCTGTTGGGGATGGATATTCCATCTCAAACCTCTTGGGACTAAACGCTCCTTCAAATATTGCTCAAGAAAGGCTATGTCCCATTCCAAGTGAAGCTCGGAAACCATCAGATTTTTCAACCTTAAAAATAGCCCTCCTATTTCGGAATCACTATTCAAGGGTGTAAAAACACCTTCGATGTTAAATGTACGATTGCTCCGATAGTCAAAGATATCCATTATTATGATTTCAACCCTTGACTATAGAGACAAGGAAAGGCAGCAGTAATATAGTCGGAAAAGTCAGCAAAATGGATAAATGGAATACCGCGCCAATCCAACAAAGGAAGCAGCCAACACTACAAAACGACTGTATTTGTGCACATTAACAAAATAAAAAGTGTAGCGCTATGGTGGTGAAACGGATGTAAGGTGTAGGAAAGAAGGAAGTTTGTTTATATTTGAAGAAAACAATATCTTCATCTAATCCAAAACCTATGTGTGCTAGATAATGTAGTGAATGTGGATATGACATCCAGTGTCATCACTCGTGTGAATGAGAAAATGCTCTATCTCGCTAGGAAGAGCAAAAAACATCAAAAAATTAAATGTATAAAAAAAGGTTAATATTGATTACAACATCCAAACTTATCAGTGATGAAAAAAATATATAGTGTCTGAAGTGTCCATAATGTGAATGGATGAAACTCCCAGATAAACAATATATATATAATTTAGTCCATATGTTATACGGTGTGGTTGGCCCAAATTAAATCCCAGGCGGATGGCATCACAAGGAACAATCCAAATTTCAGTAAAAGATGGAATACTCTTACCGACTTTGATGGACTCACAGGCCTTTGGCGGTGAGTCAACTGGGCTTGTACTGTCTCATGATGACAGTGACAGGATAGCTTGTACACCGGAAAGGTTCTCCCTCAGATGGGGGGCCAGGAATCCGCCCAAAAAGGTCTCCGCAGTCTCCGTCGACTTTGATGGACTCACAGGCCTTTGGCGGTGAGTCAACTGGGCTTGTACTGTCTCATGATGACAGTGACAGGATAGCTTGTACACCGGAAAGGTTCTCCCTCAGATGGGGGGCCAGGAATCCGCCCAAAAAGGTCTCCGCAGTCTCCGTCTTTGTCAGCATGCATGGACCATATATGAGGAAAAAACAAGGAGCCTCCACATGGTGTAAATCCAAAAAACTATTTTTCAAATAGCATTTATTAGATCACTCAAGATCCTCAAACAGTCCAACAAAGTAAAAATTAGCAGAATCGATTCAAGTAATACAAAGTAGTTAAAAGTTGGTAAGCGTGGTAAAGGTGGCTGGGTACAGCAAAAAAAACCCGACCGGTTTCGTCTAAAAAGACTTCGGCTGGGGCATATGCCGTCCTGCCACCTCCACGCTTTTATACATACATAATAGTAATCCATTGAAACCAGCTGTTACAGCGTCGTGCACGCTGACTTCCTGAAACACTAGCGTGCGTTCCACCCTGAATCATGTGTTACCGAGATTAGCCAATGGGGAGACGAAATAATGGATCCGCCTCTACCCACCAAGCCTCGATGTGGATAACATCACGCTATGCGCACTCATTGGACAGGAGAGTGCGTTCCTCAGTAGATCACCCAATCAGAGCCGCCGCCGTATGACGTACACACGACCAACATCATGTGGTAACATCTGACGTGCTGATAGGTGTGCATCATTGTATTATACCGGAAGTAAAACACACATCGCAGAGGCTGTTGGAGCGCAAATGCGTTCCAAACGGGTCATAGAGGAAGGAAGTAATAAATGTACAAGTTAAAATAAAATAAAATTACGGCTATCATTATACTCTGCCGCAATAATAAATGTGTGACCCCAGATTTGGAGTGTAATTGGATACCCCATTGATTATATTAAACTATCAATCCTGGAAGTCAGTAAGCATTACGGCAGCATTATACTAATTCTTAAATATATACATATATGCATTAAATATGTATACACATATATATACTTTAACAATCATCTTAAATTATGTCAGGTCATGGCACATATGTGATTAATGTCCCTGGAAAGAACAGGGAACCATGCTAGAAATACATATTAACAGTATTTATCTCATTAATTAAAATAATAAAAAATATATAAAAATTTATTTTTCTGAGCACAATGTTAATGGTAGAACTAATCTCTATATGTAAGGAGCCACCTTATATTAGTTGAAAACAACCCACAAAAGTGTCATAACTTAGATAGGGCTGACCCCAACCAATAATAATCAGTACAGCTAGGAGTAAGTGAATAAAAGGAATAAAAGAAAAAAATTAAGATTGATTAATGAATGAATTGATGTCCCACTCAACATTCAACCCATATGGCGTGAAACATCTTAATTGATATATCCAAAAAGTTTCAAGCCTTGATACTCCTCTTATGCATGACTCTCCTCTCCAGTGGGGGGTAAATTTGTCTATTATTTGGAACTTAGTGCCAGTAGGATCTCGATTGTGACAAGTTAAATAGTGGTTGGGAACACTATGATTTGTGCGTCCCTTTTTAATGGATTTAATATGTTCGTTGACCCTTATAGCAAAAGTACGAATAGTCCGCCCCACATACTGTTTCCCGCAAGGACATGTGATGAGATATACAATATATCTCGTGGAACATGTAACAAAATGTTTAACCAAATATTCTTTCCCCGTGATGGTTGATCCGAAGGTATCAATCTTCCGGGATTTAAGTGTATTATATTTACACACCCTACATTTTCGACATGGAAAAAAGCCCTTCATATTTTATTGTGTTTTGCCACCAAACACAACTACTTCTGGTACAATGGAGATTTCTACCTCCAAAAAAAGGGGGGTAGCGATGGGGCAAAGTTTGCCCCTAGTTTGGCCAATATATTTATGGCCAAATGGAGGAGGATGTCGTCTATGCCTAGACCCTCCGCAACTGGTGTTGTGGGCTAGGTACATTGACGACATCCTCCTCCTATGGAAAGGTAGTATGGAATCTCTGGATGACTTTATACGCCTCTTGAACAACAACCAAATCGGGATAGAGTTGACCTATGAGGCCAGTCAGTCGACCATTCATTTCCTCGATCTAGAGATTTCAGTGGTTGATAACCACCTCACCACTAAAACTTTTTTCAAGGCCACCGATCGGAATGGTTACATTCCGATCGACAGTTGTCATCACGCAGCATGGCTAAAATCTATTCCCCGGAGTCAGATGTTGCGGATCAGACGCAACTGTTCAAAACTCACTGATTATTTCAACAAGCGGATGTGTTGAAGTTGAGATTTATTGATAAAGGATATGATGTATCAGAGATAGATGAAGTGATACACAATGTCGCCTTAGTGGATAGGAATTCACTTATCTCTGAACAACCTAAACCCATTGTAGAAAATAAACATAAGTGGTCCTTCCTTACGAATTTTTCAATTCAACACAAACAAGTTAAAGATATCTTCCACAGGCACTGGAATGTTCTGAAAAACGATACCGTTCTTGGACCAGTGCTCCCGGAACAAGCTGGGGTGATTTACAGAGGGGCTATGTCCCTTAGGGGACAAGTTGCACCAATGTAACTGACCCCCCAGTTGTCCCTTCATTTTTCCAAAATATGAAGGGCTTTTTTCCATGTCGAAAATGTAGGGTGTGTAAATATAATACACTTAAATCCCGGAAGATTGATACCTTCGGATCAACCATCACGGGGAAAGAATATTTGGTTAAACATTTTGTTACATGTTCCACGAGATATATTGTATATCTCATCACATGTCCTTGCGGGAAACAGTATGTGGGGCGGACTATTCGTACTTTTGCTATAAGGGTCAACGAACATATTAAATCCATTAAAAAGGGACGCACAAATCATAGTGTTCCCAACCACTATTTAACTTGTCACAATCGAGATCCTACTGGCACTAAGTTCCAAATAATAGACAAATTTACCCCCCACTGGAGAGGAGAGTCATGCATAAGAGGAGTATCAAGGCTTGAAACTTTTTGGATATATCAATTAAGATGTTTCACGCCATATGGGTTGAATGTTGAGTGGGACATCAATTCATTCATTAATCAATCTTAATTTTTTTCTTTTATTCCTTTTATTCACTTACTCCTAGCTGTACTGATTATTATTGGTTGGGGTCAGCCCTATCTAAGTTATGACACTTTTGTGGGTTGTTTTCAACTAATATAAGGTGGCTCCTTACATATAGAGATTAGTTCTACCATTAACATTGTGCTCAGAAAAATAAATTTTTATATATTTTTTATTATTTTAATTAATGAGATAAATACTGTTAATATGTATTTCTAGCATGGTTCCCTGTTCTTTCCAGGGACATTAATCACATATGTGCCATGACCTGACATAATTTAAGATGATTGTTAAAGTATATATATGTGTATACATATTTAATGCATATATGTATATATTTAAGAATTAGTATAATGCTGCCGTAATGCTTACTGACTTCCAGGATTGATAGTTTAATATAATCAATGGGGTATCCAATTACACTCCAAATCTGGGGTCACACATTTATTATTGCGGCAGGAGTATAATGATAGCCGTAATTTTATTTTATTTTAACTTGTACATTTATTACTTCCTTCCTCTATGACCCGTTTGGAACGCATTGCGCTCCCAACAGCCTCTGCGATGTGTGTTTTACTTCCGGTATAATACAATGATGCACACCTATCAGCACGTCAGATGTTACCACATGATGTTGGTCGTGTGTACGTCATACGGCGGCGGCTCTGATTGGGTGATCTACTGAGGAACGCACTCTCCTGTCCAATGAGTGCGCATAGCGTGATGTTATCCACATCGAGGCTTGGTGGGTAGAGGCGGATCCATTATTTCGTCTCCCCATTGGCTAATCTCGGTAACACATGATTCAGGGTGGAACGCACGCTAGTGTTTCAGGAAGTCAGCGTGCACGACGCTGTAACAGCTGGTTTCAATGGATTACTATTATGTATGTATAAAAGCGTGGAGGTGGCAGGACGGCATATGCCCCAGCCGAAGTCTTTTTAGACGAAACGGTCGGGTTTTTTTTTGCTGTACCCAGCCACCTTTACCACGCTTACCAACTTTTAACTACTTTGTATTACTTGAATCGATTCTGCTAATTTTTACTTTGTT